>NC_068290.1:35006701-35606701 GCF_025860055.1 Xyrauchen texanus
AGATAAAGGGAAACATTTTTAACAGATTAGTGTTTGTCTTCAGAGTTTCTATTGGTAAGTGCATGTGTGCTATTTGTTAGTTTGTGTTACTTTAGACCCATCTCTAATCCAGAAACTATCCTCTACAGTAAAGTGAGAGACAAACAAAGATGGACAGCATGAGTGTGAAATGAGAAAAGGAGGAGAGGGTTGGAGTCTACTGTGTTATAAAAGGTAGAGAGAGAGAGAGAGAGAGAGAGAGATTTTTTTTTTCTTTCATGTTAGCAGTGCAGTGCAGATGGTAGCTCTCCTCAGAGATCTTGCTTTAATCTTCCTCTGTAGAGTGTTTATTTCCTCTTGGGGCCTCACAGGAGCTGAGCATGGCCCCCACGGGTGAAACAAACAGCTAGCACTGCTGCAAACTGATTCACTGTACAAACACACACACACATCAGATCTTGCTCTCAGATATGGATGGATGGGCAGATAGATAGATAGACAGATAGACAGACTAACTGCCTGGCCAACAACAACAAAAATGGTTTTAAATAAGCAGCTACTTAAGAGACTATGATTGGATCATTATTGCAGTGATTAATATGTTTCAGCTGGCAACAATTATTTTAACCATAACAGATGCAATGTGTAGCTTCTCATTTCTTAAGGAAACATGTTGGAGGTAATATTCCAAATGATTGGCCTGCATCAAGCTAAGAAAAGGAGATTGCTTAAATCACTGGAATTGGGTTAAGAACTATCCAAGGCATTATTAAAACCTGGAAGGATAGCGGTGAAGAAATGTGGTCGAAAAAAAAGAATGATCCTTGAATGACACGTCTGGTGTAGTCACATCGTACAAATATCAACAGTAGATCTCACAACTTTAATAGTGAAAGTAAGAGCATTTCCACATGCACAATGAAACGAGAATTTACAGGATTGGGACTAAACAGCTGTGTGGCCACAAGAAAGCCACTTGCTAGTGAAGCAAATCAGAAAACGACATATTCCAGGACAACAATGCCAAGATTAATTGGGCTCAGATTGTGAAAGAGTGGTTAAAGGAGCACAAGTATGTATTTATTTATTTTTTGCATGGGATGGAAAAAACTATAGATGAATATGTGTGAGTGACTTAAGTCAGTAAAGATCAAAGCAATGCTTTGAGTTTGACAGCGGAAAGTTGATGTTACCATATTTTAGTTTTCCACATCCTCTCTTGCTCTTTTTTTTTTTCTGCTTAACTATTTCTTTGGTCATCACCAAATCAAGATGACACACTTACACTACCTGTTTCTCATGAACAAAGTTATTTTTATTTTTTTATCTAAAGGCTAATGCTTAAATATTTTTGCAGGCAAATATAAATTGTTTCTTTATAGAACTAACTTTCTTGTTTATTCATTTGTTTATTGAATATTTGTTTATGTAGGACCAAATCGTGAAAAGCAGCCATCAACTGGCTACCAATACCTTAAACACACAAGAAGGTATTCATTATGTGATTTGTATAAATTAAATTGTTATATTACTTGTCTCTGTGATTTTTACTGGTGACATTTAAGCAATTGACCAATGAATCCTTAACTCTTGCCTGAACCAAACTGGACATTCAATCACTTTGCTCATGATAAGCTCTTGTTTTCCTTGTTAACTGCAGTGCTACTTCTACTTGCTACTGGTTGTGTTTGCATTGACTGTGGTTTCTGAGCAGATGACTGGAGAGTTTATTGTGCTTATGACCCCTTACACACAAGCACAACCTAATGTACTCGTATATACACAAATGCACACATCCTGCTGCTCAGGTTGTTTCATTTTAAACAAGCTTTTCCTTTCACAGTGATTAATCCTGAATTAATGCTGAAACAGTTCATATTTATTCAAACTAATTGTTTGTACTGAATTCATTTTCCCTTTGAATGATCTATGGAGACTTTTTGTTAGGAGATGAGGCTGTAATTGCACTGCAGCATCTTGCAGAGCTGTCAAACCTGTCCTTTTGCTTAATGTCATGTTTTACTCGGCGTAACATCACCAGATATTTACTCTGTATCTTTAAAACACACACACACACACACACACACACACACACACACACACACACACACACACACACACACACACACTCATACTATACCCCACAGAGGTGTGTGTGGTCCCTTAAACACCAGTCCAGTGCTGGTAACTCCAGGGGCCGGATTTGGCCCAGAAGTGCAGGTTTTGCCCGGGGTCGCACTGAGAGGACTTTCCTTCAGGCTCTGGCTAAATTCAGCGCATGCAAGCAACGCTGAAGACCTGATGCCCGCATGGCTTTCACTTCTCACGCACACTTCATTTGTAACCTACAATGAGTCCCTCAGTAAACAAATCCTCTTCCTTTCTGTGCTGTGGGTTGCATATGGCATTTAATTTTGACTGCCAAAACTAATGTTTACTGATATCTGCATTGCTCTGGATTCATGGACTGAGTCGATAAGCAATGACAAAGTCGTGCCGCCTTTCTCCTGATTTATTATAGTTCAAGACCATGTTCATGCATATTCATGATCCTATGAGAGTGAGTAAACTTAATGTTAATACTACAAATTCTGCATACAAAATGCATATATTTACAGCTATTTTATCTTCACCAAACACTTATTAGGGATAGTTCACCCAGAAATAAAAATTGTCTTTTAATTTATAAACCCTCATGCCATCGAAGATGTGATTGCCCTTTCTTCAGCAGAACACAAATATATAAAACAATATCTCTGCTCTGTAGATCCATACAAGGCAAGTGAATGGTGACCAGAAATTTGAAGCTCCAAAAATCACAAAGAAGAAATTTTTTTCTTTCGATAAAACCTGTAAACAAATCGTACTTTACTTTAAAGTAGTATTACTTTAACAAAAATGAGATATTAGACAGAAGGTTTAGCTGAGTCACTATTTACTTTCAGTGAATGTTTTTTTTTTCTCTCCATATTTTGAAAGTGAATGGTGACCGAGACTGTCTGTCCCTAACATTATGTTTAACATATTTTGTTTTCCACTTATTACAAAGGGTCACATGGGTTTTGAACAACATGAGGGTAGGGAAATGATGACCTAATATAAAATTATGGCTGGGCAATCACTTTAAAGGAATGTTATCTCATCAATTACTCACTATCATGCCATCCCAGATATGTGAGACTTCCTCTCTTCTGCAGAACACAAATTAAGATTTTTTTGAAGAATAGTTCAACTCTGTAGGCCAAAATGTTGATACTCCAAAAAGCACATAAACGCAGCATTAAAGTAATGCATAAGACTCCAGTAGTTTAATCCATATCTTCAGAAGTGATATGTTTGGTGTGCGTGAGAAACAGATCAATATTTGTCATTTTTTGCTAGACATTCCTCTTCCTGCCCAGCAGGGGGCAATATGCAGAGAATAATGTGAGTCACCAAAAAAACAAGGAGAAGAATGTGAAGGTGATCTGTTTCCCGGTTTCTCATCCACACCTATCACATCAGTTCTGAAGATACTGATTTAATCACTAGTGTCTTATGGATTACTTTTATGCTGACTTATGCAATTTTGTTTAGCTTTAAAATGTTGCCACCCATTCACTTGCATTGTATGGACCTACAGAGCTGAGAGATTCTTCTAAAAATCTTAATTTGAGTTCAGCAAAAGAAAGTAAGCCATACACATCTGGGTTGGCATGAGGGTGAGTAAATAATGAAAATGTAAAATTTTGGGTTAAAGGTCATACTTTATTAATTTCTCTGTTCACTATTTCATAGCTTTTAAAGTCCTGCATGGATCCTTATTTCAGTGTAGTTACATGTTTCAGTGTCAAAAGAATTTAGATCATTAGTTCTGTATAGCACTGCAGCCACTCTCTAAATACAGAGTATGCAGCCTAGTGCGTAGGGCACCAACTCTGGAGTGTCTGAATTGTGAGTGTGCCACTCGTTCCTTACTTTTTTCACTCATTCTTACCCTCAATTCACTCTAATTTTGAGTGTACATTTTCATGTACGCTAGACAATGTTTAATTGCCCACAATACACCATGGGGAAGACATAGCGCCAGTGCCTCGCGCCCCGCGCCGTGCACGCACAAAAATACTGTCTGTTCACGCAAACGGCAGAGCAAAAGGCATTTACACTTGGATGTTTACATGAATTTATACAGTTAATCTGCCCGTAGTAGCTTCAATAGTTTCCAGTAAATGCGTAAATACTGCTCATGACATGACAAAAACGGTCCTATATGAGGTTTGGGGGCCCTCATAGTCACAGGGACCTGTTGAGGGGGTCTAGTATAATTTCTGGGGTGCACATATTTAAGGCTTGTCCATGGGCACTGTCCCAATTTCCTGGTCCATAATTCACCTATGGTCTGACGCCTTGTACTTTAGAGCAGTGACCTATATTTAGGTCTCTCCTTTTGGTGGTTTGTCATCCGTTGCTGTGACCATGATCGGTAACTAGAGAATGAGAAGAGAATGTAAGAATAAGAGGGACATAAAGAGAACACAATCTATTACTCACTCTCATCTGCTCTGTGTTCAATCAAGTGAGGAAGGGCAGGATATACAGGGGGTGGGTGTTGTATTTCTCACTGTATTATGGCCTTGGCCCTGCCAACAGGCAGGAGCCTTTCGCAGAGAGCCGCTACAGACGCTAAGCACACTACCTGTGATGAAAAGCCCCTTTAAAAGACATTTATGTTGACAAAAAGGAATGATAAGTGAAAATGTTCTTAAAGAGAAGCACATCTGCTGCAGGAACCACATTAAAGAGCATTTAATCAGATTCCTTTTTAATGAAAAGGAAAAATGTGTCAAGTTTTTACAGAGAGTGACAAGGTGAACCTAGCCAAATGTTTACTCCTGTTTTTGTTTCCCTGTTATACAACTCTGTTTACACAGCCCAAGTGATGGTAAATGCAGCCACACAAAGCATGGTTCGGTCAAAGGATGCCTCGCTGAAAATATCTGATGGAAATGCCAAATCAGTTTTTAGGTTGGAGCCATTAGGTGGAAACAAATCGATGCGCTCAGGCCTCAAGACAGAAATATCACTGTCGACCTCAACTCAGTCTGCATCTTTTCATGTTATAAGGTTTGAAAACTTGCAAATCTCTCTGCTTGGATGATCATACACATTAGATTCCACATATTCACTGACCTCAATGAAAGAGGGAAACTTTGCTGTATTCAGGATGTATATACATTTTACAATACAGCATAGACCTTCAATGATCTATTGCTGAGCATGTGAGCGGAGTGTTTATCGGAGCGGTGATAATTCCACCTGAGTGGAGAGTGCCTTTTTGAAGATTTTGCTCCGCTCGCTCAGGCCGCTCAGCACCGCTCATTCAACCCAGAAAGCGCTTTGTGATATGCTGGTTTGGGAACCTGCAAAATAAGCAATAAGAATGAGATTGTGGAGTTCAAACATTGCTTTAGTGAAGTTGCAAACCTTATAGCCTAATATAATAGTCTAATATAAAATCAAAGTTAAGAATGAGGAAATCGAAAGGGGGTGTGGAGAGACCGTAATGTTTAGCAAATATTCCTTTTGGAATCGTACTCATCACATTGCCAGAGAGCACAAGGATGTGCTAAACAAGCATGATAGTGCAGCAGAAGGTGAGCTAGTAGGCTTCACTACCATTCGATAATGAATTAAGAGATAAGTAGTAAGGTATCTTGTTGTTTTGCAATCATGTCAGTGCAGCTACCAGATAGATGCAGGTAGAGCACCCTCAATTGAATATGTAAGCTTGATAATACTATATATTGGCAAAGCATATTTCCTTGAATAACGGCAAACACACACAAAAAAAGTCCCTGCATCAAAACTAATAAACATTTAAAATTATATATATATATATATATATATATATATATATATATATATATATATATACACTCACCTAAAGGATTATTAGGAACACCTGTTCAATTTCTCATTAATGCAATTATCTAATCAACCAATCACATGGCAGTTGCTTCAATGCATTTAGGGGTGTGGTCCTGCTCAAGACAATCTCCTGAACTCCAAACTGAATGTCAGAATGGGAAAGAAAGGTGATTTAAGCAATTTTGAGCGTGGCATGGTTGTTGGTGCCAGACCGGCCGGTCTGAGTATTTCACAATCTGCTCAGTTACTGGGATTTTCACACACAAGCATTTCTAGGGTTTACAAAGAATGGTGTGAAAAGGGAAAAACATCCAGTATGCGGCAGTCCTGTGGGCAAAAATGCCTTGTTGATGCTAGAGGTCAGAGGAGAATGGGCCGACTGATTCAAGCTGATAGAAGAGCAACTTTGCCTGAAATAACCACTCATTACAACCGAAGTATGCAGCAAAGCATTTGTGAAGCCACAACACGCACAACCTTGAGGCGGATGGGCTACAACAGCAGAAGACCCCACCGGGTACCACTCATCTCCACTACAAATAGGAAAAAGAGGCTACAAAATTGGACAGTTGAAGACTGTTAAAATGTTGCCTGGTCTGATGAGTCTCGATTTCTGTTGAGACATTCAGATGGTAGAGTCAGAATTTGGCGTAAACAGAATGAGAACATGGATCCATCATGCCTTTTTACCACTGTGCAGGCTGGTGGTGGTGGTGTGATGGTGTGGGGGATGTTTTCTTGGCACACTTTAGGCCCCTTAGTGCCAATTGGGCATCGTTTAAATGCCACGGCCTACCTGAGCATTGTTTCTGACCATGTCCATCCCTTTATGGCCACCATGTACCCATCCTCTGATGGCTACTTCCAGCAGGATAATGCACCATGTCACAAAGCTTGAATCATTTCAAATTGGTTTCTTGAACATGACAATGAGTTCACTGTACTAAAATGGCCCCCACAGTCACCAGATCTCAACCCAATAGAGCATCTTTGGGATGTGGTGGAACAGGAGCTACGTGCCCTGGATGTGCATCCCACAAATCTCCATCAACTGCAAGATGCTATCCTATCAATATGGGCCAACATTTCTAAAGAATGCTTTCAGCACCTTGTTGAATCAATGCCAAGTAGAATTAAGGCAGTTCTGAAGGCGAAAGGGGTCAAACACAGTATTAGTATGGTGTTCCTAATAATCCTTTAGGTGTGTGTGTGTATATATATATATATATATATATATATATATATATATATATATATATATATATATATATATATAAAATTGTTGAAGATTTTCTATGACATATGTGCTAGCAGAGAAATATTTGACTGATTACAAATGATAAGGAAGTTCTGGTTGACCCAATTATCTAACAGCCGTTGTTTACCTTTACAAAATCAACAGCGAGATTTTACATACTAAAACACAACAATACGATCACATCATTTCAGATGTGTATGTTACTAACATTTGATAATTTATTAGATATCGGCCTATAGCCTAGACTATATTTCACCCAGAGGGGAACCTCCGTTCTAACAACATCAACATAGGGGCAGATGCTAAGGCCAATGTAGCCAGTCCCTGTGCACGTGCCCGGGAAAAAAGGATACTACAGAGACATTTCATGTCAGGCGTGATTTGAGCTAATGTTTTTTTTTAACTGTGAGCATGAGCGGGACTTGAGTGGAGCATTTGCTTGGGCCGTGAGCGGTTGAGTAGAGCACACACGCATGGGGTGGGTTATTGAGCGGAGTGTCACACTGCTTCTCTCACATGCTCTGATCCATTGCCTTTAGCATGCATGCACATGACCCAATTGACTTTGTTGTTGAAGACTTGCCCCAAAAGAAGAAAGTGCTTTATATTCGCCCACTATAACTAAACATTTTGTTTGTGACAACGATATCAGGCTTAGACACATCCAGACACATCCATCCAATGGTCTGCACTTCATTATGTACAAAGCTAAAGTCTTGATTTGCTTATTTTGCAAAGGTTTTGGGCTTTGGAGTTTTGGAGTGTTCAAGAGTACTCATTAGTTCCTTGATTCCCTGTCTCAGTTTACTTTGGTTATGTTTATTCTATAAGATAAGTCCGGAATAAAAGAACATTCTTTAGAAACATAGTAAACTACACTTCAACAAAGAACTGTGGTGTACACCAGTTGTTTTTGCATCTTTCACCTACATTGATGTTTTTAGAAGTTTTTAGGGGTGACATTATATGTTTCTAAGATATCAAATGACAAGCTTAATATCATTAGCTTTATCTCAATAATACCTTGGTATTGGACACTTTCTCTTGAAGCACTGCCTACACAGATCACTGCCAAACCAAGCAACTTCCTTTTGGTCAAATCTGCAAATTTCGAAATTAAATTTCCTGTTGATAAATTTTTCAACACTGGAAATCCATCAGGTGAAATTTATGTTTGCACGGTTTCCCATTGATATGACTTTTGTCAAATGGAATTCCACTGTTCAAAGGTAAATGGGACTGAGCCTGTTTAAGTTACCCCCTGCTAATGTGAATGTATTAACAGCAAGAATGAAATGAAATTTCATGAAAATAGCATTCTTCACTTAATGTTGAGATGTGTGAAAAGTTTAACATGCACAGGCTGTGGACGGACAATACAAAGGTATAATGAAGCATTTATATAGTTATTTTGCACTGAGACTCTTTAGTGAGGGAGGATCAGAGGTGCAAGCAAAGTGTCGTTGCTGAGAGTTCGATGATGAGGTGCATTGGGCAGAGCAAATGTGTTCTGGTTTCTGGAGTGGTCCTGATAGCAAGGCCACTGCATACCCTTATTGGCCCAACAGTTCCATGTTGTCTTCAGGGTGTGTCCATGCTGGTAACATGATGAAGGGGGCTGTCTGACATTTCATCTTCTCTCCAGCTGTGGTAAATGTCACTTCAAGTCTGGGGAAAGATTTTCGCTTGACTGGATCCCCTCTCACCACATATGTCAGTTTGCTGAAACCGGCTTACTTTGATTGGGAGAAATGGCCGCACTCGGGCTCTGGACCCTTTTTTACCTCACTTTCCATTAATCTGTCCTGAAATGTTAGAGGTGATCTTCAACTTCAGTGTCTATCTGACTGAATCTCTAGCATTCTCATGATATCTCTCTCACTCATTCTGTGTCTTTGTGAGTGTTTATGTGCTCTACTGTGGCTATCACTGGGCTTGTGTTAAAAGCCAGATCAGCAAGGCTTTGGACCGGTCAGCAGGACTTAGGGGCCAATGCCTGTAGCCTCAAATTGGAAGGAAATGATCTTGAAAACCTTTGCTTGGTTCCAGATGGCACAGGTTAATTAGGAGTATGATTCTCAGTCACACAGGTACCTGTACACCACATGTTTAGTGTGATGAACATTCTTGGCCCGAGGTGATTTACGTTGTGGCTGCTTGTTTCAATTCAGTTCGGATGGATGTTAATAATCTATGCCATTGGCCATATTTCTCACTTTACAGTGCAGATTATAGAGAAACAATAGAAGACAAAGTTCTGATGACTTATCTGTGAAGTGTATGGAACAATCTAACTGTTAAAAAATAAAGTGTTTACATGATCTCCAGAGGGTTCCGCCAATGTGGCAGCTGAGGAACCCCAAATGGTGCTCTGTGTATCTTTTAAATGTTAACAGTGACAACCTCTCATTTGCTTAGGACCTGGTCAACCTTTTCACTTGCCATCAATGCAAGTTTATTCTTGAGCAATATATATATTGTAGATCATTGTTTTGAGTGATTATGCTTTTGTGATTTCTCATCTGGAGCACTTTTTATGGTCTGTTCAGTACAGATAATGTGTTTCTGGGTGAGCTCAGACCAGTTTGTTTGTGCCATTTGTATGGGGAAATGAATGTCTGCTCCCTCTGTGGCACGAAACAGTCGTTAATATCATGTTGAGTGATGCAAGATTGGTCAGAAAGCCCACCACACTCTCGTCTTGAGACAAGAATCCCATGCTGCCTTTAAATCCATTTGCCAACTTTAATTTTACCAGCTATTCATCCTGTTTAAACACTCCCGTCCCTCCATGCAATATTTATGAGTAAGAGGATAGTGGGGGTTGGATGAGAGAAATGGAATGAGAGAACGAGACAACCATGGATAGTTGGTATTGACAGGTATAGGAGTGGCCCAGACATTGCTGGTTGATTGAAGCTGCAGCGGTCCTGGATGCCGGGCTGCAGGCTTTTAGTGGGTGTCGCAAGAGCACAGTAGCAACAGGGAGGCCCTGACTTCAGCCAATCTCTCCTTCGTGAGGTTTCACAGACTTGTCTTCCTTCTTCATGGTCCAACACCTTCCATTTACGCCCATTTGCGAGTTCACTGAGGAGAAAACATCTCGAATGTGTGTGTGTGTGTGTGTGTGTAGAGGAGTCACATGCATGTGCCCCCGATCAATAATTTAGCAGAACGACATATTTTTCACATTTTGAAGTGCTGCTCCGGTGTTTTGATGGCTTGGAGAGCAGCCGAATTGTGACAAGGCAGACAACATTTAGAGTGATACAACCTGAGGGGTGGCTTTTGAAATTGTGATTAAAAACAATGGTCACTATGATGATATGAACATTACTTTTTGGGGAAGAGTTTATATATAGAAGACAGTGACAAAATATACAGTAGTAGAGAATCAAGCCTTAATGCTCTCGCTGAGTGGGGCTAAAAATAGAGCAAGAGACATGTAACCTGGTGTCATGACAAGTTGTATTAATAGTACAAGATGGAGAAATTGTAAGAAATCGTACAAGCTGTCTGGTATACATTTTTTGACTTATTCCTATAGAGAAAAACAAACTAACCAACAAACTCTTAAGTTTTGTCCTAAGTTTAACCCCTAACCTAAACCTAACCATACAATGTAACACCTTACCCAAACCCTAAACATAACCATTATTTTAAGAGGAAAGTAACTTCTGTATACCACGGATGAAGGAAAACGTTGTTTGGAACGAGACTGGATGTGTATTACTCATTTGTATTGCATAGATTTAAATCTAATGAGTAACCGTATTTGTTCACAAATGTTGTCTAAATATCGACTGTTGGATAGGAGACTAGTTAAAAAGTTATGACTGATTTGTAACTATTTTAATTTATATATTTTTTTATTTGGTTGATCTCTATTTCGTACAAGCCAAGCCGTACAATATATTGATCTATATTACGAGTCGTCATGCCACTCTGTTAGAGACATCATACCGCAGTTGGCAAGCATATAAACCAAACACACAAAGTCAAAGTGCATAATGTGTATAAATGTCTAAAAATGATTGCATAAACATATTAAAGTTGATAATGTGGACTTTGGTAATCAATTAACAAAGTAAACAAAACCTCTACTGGGAAACCTCGTGTTTAGTTGAAACTATATGGGGGACAAGCAGTGTATGCATATGTTATGTATGGAGAGATATCTGCCGAATGATATTGCAAAAATTAGGTCAGCGATCTTAAAAAAAACAAGCCAGTGTTATCTCTCATTAGGAGATGGGCAACTTGTTTTGGAAGCTTCTGGGTAATGGAGCATAGATCAAGAAGGGACAACTATGAGTTCTTTGACAGCTGATATTAAACATTAACGCATCAATTACTTTTTAATCATTTCAATACACAGTCTCGTCTCATTGTGAAAGGAGCCGTGCATACTGCCAAACGCCTGCCCCTCAGACATAACTAGACCTACTTATGGAAGAACACCCTCTCCCCCCTAGCCTGGAGGCTCTTGCTTGGGCTCCATCATTGTCCTGTATCGGTGGTGGGGACTGCAACTGATCTTCCTCAAGAAAGGTGGATGGGGGGATTGTTGCCTGGGTCTATCATTCACCCTCTCAGTTCTTTTTAAACTCTTCCTCACTGACCCGCTCAAGGCTTGATCTTATAAATCATGTTAATGAACAATTAGATTAAAGAATTAAGACAGGCCTAAGGAATCTCAGCTGTTGCTTTAATTGCATCTTCTGCAGGAGACACTATTTATCTATGTTTTAATTGATGTAAATAATGCTAGTGTACTTGGAAAGGCCCCTTAAATTGTTACAGAAATACTCAAACCAGCCCATCTGGCACCAACAATCGTGTCACACTCCAAATGTTGTGGCTGATTGGTGTACGTGTTTATATACTGGTTTATATTACTATATGTATCTATTTAATTTTGTTTATATATTAATTTAAATGTGCTAAAATGTATGGAACGGATCAGATATATGTAATAGTTGAACGCTTAGGGGTGAGAGATTTGTAGAGATTTATGAATGATGAGTATATAAATTCTTTAGAACTTTTGGTTGAGTTCAAGTTGAGGGAACAGATTCTGTGTGGGCTTGCCTTTTACCAGAATATGCATGATGCGGTTTAAAGAAAAGTTAATTCACAACAGAGCCAAGGTAGTGGCAGATATTAGTCACATTGTGATCATTATTATATCTGAGAACCAGACTAATCCATTTTTGATGATTCCTTGAACACTGAATACCTCTTCACAACAGTTGTTGTTCTAAATTAGCTTTTTAATTACATCAATTAAACTCAGTGTGGTAATTGGTATGACATCATTTGCATCTGTGAATTTTAGATTAGTTGAATTCTTATGAAAATCAATCAATTGAATGCAGCTTGGCATTTAAGGTTGGAGTGTTCAGAGTGTTTTTAAAGAAAGCGGGTTTGATGTGCATTTTATACTGCATGTTGACTGTGAGAGAGAGAGGTTTTCCCAGTGAAGGGATGTCAGCCGAGCTCTGGCCATCATTTCTAAGCCCGGTGCATTAATATATCGACGCATGGAGATAAAAGCCAGGGAAACATAGTGACAGGTAATTAAATTTGCTTGAAACGGAGACTAATCAGTGGGCTCTAATCAAGACACACTTTTCATTAGTCTTGGCAACTTCAGACAAATGAAACAATTAGCCTCTGGAAGTGTTTGCCAAGCATTTTTGAAATTGCTTGAAGCTCAAAGCAATGCAAGTGCCAGTCAAGCAGATATTAGTTTAGGTATATTAGAGCCTATCATTCCACATATAAAGTATAACAACACTTCAGCCTGTTACGCAAACCTTTCATTTAGTATAAGCCTATACAAATGTATTTTCCATTTTCTGTTACACACTGCTATTTCCACTTACTCATGATGCATAGATGCTTAAACGGAAGGCAGGAATTCAAATGACTGACACGTTCGTGTTCATCTCATTTTGAAGGGATAGTTCACCCAGATAAATAAATAAAAATAAAAGTCATCCTTTAGACGTAATTTACATAATTGGTAACACTTTACATTAAGGTTATATTCGTTAACATTAGTTAATGCATTAGTTATCATGAACCAGTTAATGTTAACTATTGTGTTAACTAGTGATATAGAATGCCATTTTTTTTGTAAAAGTGTTAACATATTTATTTTATTTTTTTGTGCGGGGGGATATCTTGCAAGTTTACAATGTTGTACATGTAAAGCTATCGTATGGCATTAAAGACTTGGGAAAGAGGGCACATTAATACTTGTAGAGTGTTTATAGTCCTATTTGTGTTTTACAGAGCCAGTCTTCCAAATATATGGAAGAGCAGCCTTCAGATATTCCCATTTTTTGTTCCTTTGTAGAACATCACATGTGTTTTGAGCAACATACAGGAGAATAAATTACAAAATGTATTGGGGGGGGGGTTGTGGTTTTCTCAGGACATGTCCCTAATCAGAATTAGCAATAATTGTGTGGGAGAAATGGCTCTAGTAATTGGATTAATGGAAGAATGAGTGACATGTCCTTAAGCAAAACACAGCAGGGCTCCTTCGCTGAAAGCTTTTCTCCCAATGCATGTTTCCGGAAAATCATGCGAATCGCTTCATCCTCACTGTTTATTAATCGTAGCCTCCACTGTCTCTTGAAACTGCCTTGTTCGATCTCTTTCTCCTTCGGTCTTGGCATCTCTCCACTGTTGCCATTGACATTTGCCCTGAAACTCTTCCTGTCTCCATCTGTGGGCAGGGAAGCAAGCAAGAGAGAGAGAGAGAGAGAGAGAGAGAGAGAGAGAGAGAGCGAGAGAGAAACTGGGGCCATAGGGGCTGATAGTCCCTCAGAAGGTCAGACATAGCCTGGGTGCCCAAGCCAGATGCCTGAATAAATATGAATGTGTTTTGATTCTCCTTCGAAGCCAGTGGTGCCTATGAGTTTGATGAACATGTTCAAACAATCACTGGAAGAACCTGCATAATTTGTTCTTAGGCATTAGATATTCATTTCTTGGATTGTGCCGGCAGTGATGAGATGGCCATAGTAACTGCGGATTGCACTCTAATTGTAAGAGCTTTGTGTTTAATGTGTCTTTAATGAAGACATTGGGATTACTGACTTGTGCATTTCATGCTTCTTATGACATAGAGTTGTGTATTATTAGTGGTGCTTGCCAGGCATCACAATTACTACTGCTCATAATTATTTATCCCTAAATTTTAAACTTTGGTGTGCAAATCGCCATGCACCAATTGTACTACAGGCAGAAATTATAAGACAACTCAAAGCATGTGGTTTTCTGAGAAGTGTGCTATTACGACATGTCCACAGGCATGAAGTGAGCGGGACTGACTGGTCATTTTCAATTGATCTCTTTGAAAGATGAGCGACACTCATGTGGGATTGACAGCAGAATGGAGCAAGTGCTGGCACTGGATAAGAGCATCAAAAAATATGAGAAATGTTCAACTTCATGCAAATAATGAGCGTAAAGCACCACAAGTGCTTCAAAATCGGACAATTTTTCTGCAGATTCTGGTTGATTCAATGCTTAAAACACATTATGTTTAATTCAGACTTATAAACAGACTTCATTTAATTCTCATATTTGTTGTGACAATGCTGTGGCTAGGTATAGAAAAGTATAATTAAAGCCATTTATATACTTCCAACTGTTTCCTGCATATTTATATAGCATTCTGTGCAGCCTTAAGTTCATTTCTTTCATCAATGGACACATCATTTTATTTTATTGCATTTTATTGCATTTTTCGAGTAATGAGATTTATGGTTTTCCATAGTTTAATAGTTTAAAAAAACCCTGATATACTCTACTTGATTTGAAGGAGGGACTTGAGACATATCTGGGGACCAGAATATCATAGATACTTTGAGTTGTGCTCTTTGGACACTCTGGAAACTAGGGGTTAGCAGACTACTGATTTTCAATTGTCAACTAGTTGAACCCATTAGCCGAGTTGAATTTGACTAGCCATGACATCTTTCCAACCCCAAAAAAACCATATGCCAAACTCAGTTATATTTGAGAGCCAATGTGTGGCTAATTTCTGTATATTTCCGATTACCATAGCAAATGTTTCATCTTTATCATGTTCTGATTTATTATGATTGTTGATACAATGCTATGCCCATGTGCAGTACATATATAGATAAGGTGTAAGATGGTATTTGGTACATTGATGTTGCATTGTTTAGCCGAGGAATGCTGTAAACAAACACCAGTTCTGTGTGCGACTTTTAATGTGAGTCTAACATTACAGCCTAAATTTGAGCCACTGTGTTTTTTCAGTGCAGAGCCACTTGGCTTCATACCCACTGTAATGCGTTTTATAAATCACTTGGTGAGCAACTATTCAACTTCAGGCTGACTGTGTCGTCTGCGTCTGTTGTAGTCGACTAGTTTATGCATCCTCTAATAGAAACCTCATAGAAATGCCCTAGACCAGAGGTCGGGAACCTTTTTTCACTAAAATTTTGGTTAATACATTTTTTCGAAAGAGCCATAGCACAAACAAATTATTTACTATTTTCAAAATCTATGATTTTCAATAAAATAAAATTTTTATATTCCACATTGACTACTCAACAACACAAAAAAACTAACAAATATGCAAACATTAATAAGTAACATGTTGCAATTTGGAACTGAATAGACATTGTGTGAGTCTCCATTAAATTACTTCATTTTACAATTGTTATATATTTAATATTTAACTTCCCTTTTTGACTGGGCGATATGTAAAAAAATATTTTTACGATAATCGCCTTTAAAATATTGCGATATGCATTTATGGTCAACCCCCCTGCCAAGGGTCATTGAATGATTTTGCTTTATTGATTTTACTTTAAATATTAAATAAATTTATTGAAACACGAAAAACTTAAAAGACATTTCTAAATTCATATTGCACTTTTAACAAAATGAAAAAAGCTATTAAAATAATGAAGCGATTAAAAGATCTTATATATAACCACCACCTCAAATACAAACATTTACTGTCTCCAACGAGCCCATTTGCCATCATGCAAACATCCGTCAACGACACCAGGTGAAAAATGAATAATAGCCTACAACTTAAGAACTAAAGACATTTATAAATGTAAAGTTAATTATATTAATCATCATAATAAATAAGCCTAATAAATTCCCTTGTGTTCCCAAAAAATGCTGCCAAATGTGTGTTCTTATGGAAAGTGTTTGTATTACTGCCTAAAGAAAAGAAAATAGAGTTCAATTTTAGGTTCAAGGTGAACGTGTCTTGTATTGCTTTATGATTAAATCACTTCGTCTTTGTTTCTTTAATACAAAGATACCTGTATATATTACTGAATCTGCAGAGTTGCGTTCACAATGCGTAAGAGTGAACTAAACTCAGCACCTCACGAGATGATCGGAGATCATTTGATGCATTCTCATCGACAGCATTATACTTCCAAACAGTTTTAAGACTTGATGAAAGACTGAGAAAAAGGAGTGAGAACTCTTTACATGGGCTTTCTCCACTAGACAGGGTCACGTAGCACGCCTTTGAACAAACAGCGAATCAGACACGAGCATTGACGGCTTTTCATGTGTCTGTTCTTAAAATGTAATAAAGTGTGTTTCTTCAAGCGCATGTCTTTTTGACTAACAGCATTTCTTGTCATGCTTCACTCCGAGATGTATTACATGTCGCCCGCCTGTTGCGGGTAGATGAGCAAAAATACCAGTGCATGAAATACCTGCATTTCGACGAGGAGCTTGTGAATTGGATTGAGCCTCGTCGCAAACCGTAGACTGCAGAAGGATTTGTGGAGGGGAGCACCTCTCCTCAATTTAAAGCCCATTAATAGGCTCCATTGTCCAGCCCAGCCATCTGCAGCTCTGCCTTCATCCTATTTGCTACTTACCAAGCAGTAAATAACTTGCTCCTGGTAGTGAATAGTCAACGATACAGCTAATTTAATATTTATTGTTGTCTTTTTATAATGGGATTTTAGACTCGTAGGATAGAAGTGTGAGTGAAATGTTCATCTAGGTCATGTTTACTTAATTCCTTGATCAAATTCTGTCATAATTTACTCCAATTCAGCCATCAGTTGTTTAAATATGCACTTGGATTACAAATAAATTATATTATAGTAATATAGAAAATAATATAATATAGTATAATATTCAAATCATTACCGCAAGTCGTCATTAAGCAACAAATAATTTTTACTGGAATGTTAATGAAATTAACAGTTTTTTTTTCTAAATGAATACAACTCTGTGCATTCCCAAACTATATTTCACTGACTTAATTGGTTCTTTGCTTAGCCTGATATGTAGCCAATGGTGTCCAATATTAAGAGAATAAATCACTGATGTCAAAGCAGGCACGACTTGTTTGAATGTGTACATGCACCAGTTAGATTTGAAATCTATGGCAAAATGGAGGAAATTCAGCTAATTCACTTTCATCTTTCAAAAATGTCTTATCTGGATCTCCTGCTAAAGTTTTTTGTGTTTTATAGAAAATAAATTTATTTTATGGGTTTAAAACAACATGGGTGTGATTAAATGATTGTAGAACTTTTGCATTTGCGTGAACTATTCCAATAAACAGTGAGGTATTATGGGAATATTTTATATTCAGGTTAATCATTGGCATTGACCCAATGCATCATAGGGGGTCTGTGGTCTTTGCATTTACACCTATTGCCCCAACAAGTGATCACAATTTCAAACACAGACCTGGTGGTCCGTTCCTGTGTGGCATGGTGGAGCTCTTTGATGCAGCTTCTGGCACTGATTAGCTTTAGCTGATTAGGGTTGGGGGATCAGAGGACTCTATGATGAGCATGTATGTGTGCTATAGGGCTGTCAACGAATATTCTAAATTCGAATATATATTCGAATAGTTTTAAAAAACAGAAATTCGAAGGTGAAAATTAATATTCGAATGTGGAAAAAAAAACGCGCCCGCGGTAGCAGATGTGCGGCTGTCTGCTTTGCGAGTGGGCGTGCTGCCTGAGGGGTCTTTGTTGTCACATTTCTCGGAATTGTGTGCCTCATTTTATTTAACGTTAAACAGAAACATGACTAAAATGTAAGGCTACTGTACTGACTGAATAGATGTTGCATGAATAAGGTAGGTTAGATACAGCAGTTTCATGCACTGCAGGCTTCCACTGGTTTGATTATTTACCGTTTCATGTCAAGGAAAAGTTCCATGTTTACCACAGCACAGCTCGCTCGGAGCGTTCAATATCGGTTCTATATACTGTAAAACTTCAATTAATGTTAATAATTTGTTTTAATCACTGAATGAAGCCTGCTATATTTGGGACAAGAGTCGCGACCTTATATTGCTTGCACAAAACTCTTGATCAGCACTCAACATTTGTTTATTGTTGTTGTTCTTTTAAACCGTTATGCTAGAGAGCGTGAGGGCGAGAGAGAGAGAAAGAGTGCTCATGCGCGTGCGAGCGAGAGTGAGGTCTTGGCCATTAGTTGATTTACTTGTTTTTGTGTAGGTAATACGTTGTCAAATATGTTTAAACTTAAATAAACTACCTATACAAATAGTTATGTCTCTTTGTATTAATTTGTCCTGTTATTGACGTAATGCGCGTCATTGACCAAATGCGCAACCAGATATTCGAATAGTTCGAATATATGTGTTTTTTTTAGAGGGAATATTCGAATGTCATTTTTGAGCAATTTTGACAGCCCTAGTGTGCTAGACATATAGACATACATGTGATTATCATATATGATTCCCTCAACTCCCCCCACCCCATCCAGTTCCTTCAGATCAAAGAAAGAAGTTAGAGCTGTCCTGAATATACTGTTTGAATGCAGTTGACCGGGGCAGATCTAGAAACACATTTCTTTACACACGAATGATTTGTTTGAAGGTTCTGAGGTTGCGCGTCTACTTGATTCCAGCTATTGGTTGTACTTTACTATGAACCAAGTCGTAGAAGCCCCTCCTCCTGTCCTTTTCCGGAAGAGAAGAGGGAACACAAAGTTTAAGTTTAAACACTTAAAATCCAGTGGTCAAACTCATGCAAGCAATGTGAGGCGAAAATGTTCTTTGCGTTATATGTGAACGCACCATAACACTAAATACAAGGCTATTAGGCCCAAAACATAATTCCTCATCAAAGAGATTTAGGAAGACATATTTTAGGATTTGTTCACTCTGACCAGCCTTTTGCCATTTTTGAAGCTGTTGTGTTGAACACACTATGTAATTTTTATTTTGTTAAATGTAAAATCTGTGTGATGTTTAAGTTTTCGTTCAACTGCTCTCCCACTTTGCTTTAGACAGGGGTGACAAATCAAATGCAGGCTATTGTGAGAGCGATTTGCAATTACATTTCCTGGGTAACTGTGCGATAGCAAAATACAGAGGAAATGGAGGGAATTTAATGTCCCAGATTATTTGCTATGGCTCAGTCACACACATGGGCAACAATGACCCTGTGATTTATGCCTTCAATCACATCAGACAGAATCAACGGCTAGAAACCAAAACATTTGTGCGTCTAGACCTGAAGTTCACAATAATAATGATGATGATTTCATTCACTAATAATTGTTAATTAGCGTTCTTCTGTGCACAGAAAAAGGTTTTAATGTAAATTTAGCAAGATCTCAAAACCAGTTAAAATAAACACCTTTTATATTAGCCTAAACTACACATGAGCATATTTGGTATAGTCCCAGACAATTGTTATGTATCTAAAATAAGCAAGTCTTCTTTGTAGTGTCAGTTAGTTATTCCATTTCTAAGGATACTATTTTGGCTTAACCCACTCCACACACTCGTTTGTTTGTTTTAACCTCCTGAGACCCGAGAGTGACTGCTGCTGTGTGCATTTTCCATTTCCTTTTTATTTTTGTAACTAGTTGCAGCCGGGTGCAGTTTCAACCTCGTCCCCCTTAGATCTTGTCTCCTCACACGACTCATAGAAGAGGCGCTGACCGCACAGATAAATGCCAGTTTTGCAGATTATACTTATTTAGAAATTAAGAAATAATGCCTGGGTGTCTCCTTTAAAGATGCTCGGCACGCAAGTTTTGCCCTTTTTTTTAATTTATTTTTTACTGTCGACGTTGTCGATAACGTCGACTAATCATTTCAGCCCTATGTGGGACACAAAAGGGATGCTAAAGCAACAAAGGAAGCCCTGATATAACTTGTAAGAAACAGACCAACATTCAACTTGTTATTGTGAATTGTTGGCAGACTTCTCTGTTGTACACTATATTCTGATTGCGGGAAATCATCAAAACTATGGAATAACTTAAATGGAAATATGGGAATTATGTTGTGACTAAAGAAATCCAAAAAAAATCAAATCTGTGTTATATTTTATGTACTCTTGTCATTTTTTGCACCAACTTCTTCAGGCATCACCCTGTGATGCTTTTTAAACAGTATTGAAGGAGTTTCCATCTATGTTGGGCACTTATTGTCTGATTTTCTTTATTATTTGGTCAAATTCATCCATTTCAAAACCTTAAATTTAAAAAAAGAAAATAGTTTTGTAATTAAATTAATATGTTGGCACAATTATAATTTTTAACATTTAAGTATATGCCTTCAGATCAAAAGACTATTAAGATTGTGAGAAACATTTCAGTCAAGTGTTTCAAAACTTTTGACCGGTAGTGTACATGTTCATACTTTTTTGTTTAATTCAGTGCTAATTATTACAAATTGCAGAGGCACTGTGCATTTCTTTGCCAGTTAATTGGCTTGCAACATTGAAATGTATCGGCCAGTGGTGCCTCTTCAGAGCGGCGATGGAGAGGTTTGTTTTGACAGGTAGCTCGGCTCACAGAAGATGTGAGATGGGACAGCAGTGTAGATATGCCAGTGTTAAGACCAATGTTAAGACCAATGTATTAAAAATATGGGGAAAATATGATTTTTACCAAAAATCTTCAGGGACTGCAATTGCTGGTTTTTTTTATTTTTATTTTTTAAACGTGTTACATCCCACTGGTCCATGGGTATTTACAGCAATATCAGTAGATAAAATGATGTCTTTTGACATTCGAACTTAAAGGTTTATATATATATATATATATAGAACCACACACAGTAGTGCTGTCAGTCGAATAACATGTTTAATCACAATTTTTAAGGTAATTGTGATTAATTACAGATTTTTAGCTCTGTATACTTCTGTCAAACTGCATTTAATTCTTTCTGAGAAAAGAAAAGAATATATAACAATAATGTTTAATTAACATTTTGCAGTATTCCACAGAATAAATATAAAACTGCACTACAATAGCACCAATTCAAGTAACACTAAATGTTTCCCAAAGTGTAAGTGGGAGGCTGATTAATTGAAATAACTATTTCTAATAGGTTTCGTCCATTGTAATATGTATCCATATCTTAAATCCTCATCCTTCACAATTGCTAGCGTGTCAATTCACTTTACTACAGCAATCGTGAAGTCGCATTCACATGATTTGTGCTGTTTTGAACTCAACATGAAAAGTATTGTTTATGAAAAGAGTGCTAACACTGTGCACGTAAATGATACTTCATCCAGATTGTCCGATAAGATGGAAGGGCAACACAGCGCCGGTGAAACACTGATTCTACACTCTAGTGAATCATGTAAATGCAGCTTTTGACAGGTTCTATCTGGGCTTTTTCTGTACAATAAATATGGTTAAGAGGTCCTCTCTCCATCACTTGATCATTGACATGGAATCACTATTGTGCATTTTTGATGTGTGTTTACGTGTCAGTGTAAAGGCCCTGGACACATTGCAAAGGTTTTGCCCTATTATAACCAGTGTTTGAACTCACATGGAGCTGAATAAAATGTCAAAGTCTAATGTCAATATTGGTACAGTAAATCTGTTAACGCATGCGATTGATTTGAAATGTGTAATATGTTATACTTATTTTGTTACCTTCGGTTGTATGTTTGTCTAAATTAGTTCACTTCAGTCTAGTCAAATTTGCTATTCCAAAGTCTTCCAGCTCTAAAAGTGTCATCTTGTATTTCATTGTTGTCTCACCAAATAATTTCCTTGTCTTCTCTTTTTTTTTTTCTGTCCTCTTATGACAGAAACACTGGCCACCAATTCAGCCCAACTCTCCGTCTATCTGATATAGGACATCATTAATCGAACCTGAGAGCTGCAGGCCACAGACACACTAAGGACTCTTTCTTACACCCTCTTTCTATCTCTCATATAAAGCTCATAAGAATCATCACACAACTGCTGCTTGGATACTATTTAATTTTCACCACAATAATGTGCTGACGGGGGGAAAAATACATGTTTTACAATGTTATCTGTAAAACTGTTTTTAAATAGTAGACCTTCGTCAGCAGTTAATATTCAAAACTGTGCAAAGTAATTGTATTCTTATAGTTGTCTGTTTGCTCTTTTGTCTCAACATGTCTTTTATAAACACTCTGACAGCTTATCTACTCCTATGGCATCACATACAGCACATCAGTTCTGATAATTGCAGTCCCCGCTTGATCAGAAGAAAGCTTTTGTGTGACACGCTGTACCACTACGCAGAGTGTTTTAGCATTGAACATCAAAGCCCTTCGAGTTCACACACCGGTAATTCTATGTACTCTCTGTTTTGTGATGCCTAAGCTTGTGATTGAACAGGAAATTGTGGCTTTTGAACCGTTAGTATTGCTTGTTACACTGTACATAAATTTACAGCCTAAAATAACTATTGTTTTGCATGCACATTTATGGAACGAAGATGTGGTAAACTAGAAAGTGCCCTTAGGACGTTCAAAGGCTGCGATGATTATATGTTTTGGGGGTGTTGCCATTTGTACTGCATTGTATGGGCCACTTTTATGTTTTATTTTTTATTTTATTTTTTTCACAGAAGAATACACTTCGGTATGAGGAAATATTGAATTTTTTTTCACTGAGCTATCCCTGTGTGTACTTAGGTGAACACTGTAATTTGGATTATAGCTCTCCAATGTGGTGAAAAGGGGAAGACAGTCGGGAGGGGAAAGTGCCTAGAGCCTAAGCTAATCTGAGCGTGAATAAAGATATATAGAGGCAGTAGGACTATCGCCCACGGTTAGGGAATGTTTATCATGCAGATTGAGCAAAATAACACTAGGGAGGATTATGAAAAACAGCTAAAGCGAGAGAGAGGGTATCCTGGAACAGTGGATGGGGCATGACTGATAATTGCTGTAAATATGCAGACAAGACACGCAACCTTTTCCCCTCCACCCCACCCTAATACTGTAGCATGCTAATCAAAGCTGGAGGAGGGGTTTGATGGATGAATACCTCTGTACACAGATGGTGGTATAGAGGGTCAACAGTAAGCTATGCTAGATAGTCTGGGCTATTTAAACCTGTCTGAATGTGGTGGTGGAGCAGCATTCTGAACACTGGTAGCCATGGTGCACATGGTGCACAATGTTAGGTTGGTGGTTTTAATGTTGTGTCGGTGTATGTTCACTGCATATGTCGCAAAACTTCCACCGTCAACAGTCCTTAATTGGTGAGATGGAGGATGATATGTATGTCCCTAAAAGCTAGAGAGCAAGAGCTGAAAACACCTGGAGAACATTCAGTTATCACGGTAAGAATAAGATGTGTCAGGACTGTAGGGATCACACCCTCTCACACACGTTAGACTGAAGCTCCACTGCGGCCTTACTTTCTAAACCAGAGAGGCACTTTACTGTGTTTGCACAACATGCTTTTAAAAGCATTCTATGATATTAATTATTCATATGTCAGTGCCTGAAAGACCAAGCACAGTTCAGCTTGAGATGAGTGTTTTAAAAGCCAATTAACAATTTAGCTTTATTTTCACTTGCTTCTTGAAACATCTGTTTTAAGCGTTAAATGTATAGTTTTAACACTATCCCACCTTCTACAGTGCAGTTTAATCAATTTCCCATCAAGTTAAACTGATTGGCTCTGACATGTTCTTCAAAGCGTGTGCTTCAAAAGGAGGTTCCTCTCAGCACTCATGGCATATGGGAGAGAATCGGGATGCTGCAGTGCGACTTACGCAACTGGGTTTAGATGACACGCACCAGGCAGAGAGACAGCAGATGGAGAGCAGCAGGGGTTGGAGCTATAGCACTGTTATGCAGTCCTATTGAGCTCTAGGCTACAAGGACTAGATTTGGTTTATGATTGTCAACTGGTCGCGCAACAACAGTCGAGTAGTGGTTTTGAACACAATAATTTTGCCCTATGTGAACAAATTTGTCGGATCAGGTGAACCCAAAAGCAGCCTTATTTTTCAAGGCTTGTTTAGTTGGCCAGTGTGATGTTTCCAAATCCTGATTATGTTTTTTCAGGGCACTCCATGGCTGGGTTTGGGACGCAATCTAGTTGTCATGGCGAATGGCTAGTTGTTTCTTGGGACCCTTGCGTTTCAGTTCCACTCTGGTGTGCTATGTCCTGTTGAACACATGAACGTATCCAATTTTAATGCCCCCTAAGGAATGCATTTGATCAGATCCAGGTTAACCTGAAACCAACCTAATTTTACATGGCTTTTTTCATGAAACATGTAGTTTTGAACATCCTTAAGGACACACCATGGTGGCTTGAAGCCCTGTTTTGGTCAGGTTCTGATACTGTCGGTCATACGCAAACTCTCTGACCCTGGGTTTCCTGTAGAGCTGGGCTTGTATGGGAAAATCTAGAGCAAAGAGAATGGAGTAATGCATTTATTTGCAGGAAAGACAGGATTGTAGCCTGTGCCATTGCAGCTGAACTCTAGATCCAGTGATGTCCTGACACATTCACGCTGCTTGTGTCCACCGCTCCCACCCCAGAAGAGGGACACTTTTCCACACCGCACCTATTTCCATCCCTCGCCTGGTTTTTACTCTCCCTCCACTGTTTCTCTTTTGCTGGAAAAAGGAACAGCCCCATACATGGATGACATCAATTCATGACATAGGCCACCAGCTGGGGAATATTTAACAAGGGTTCAGGTAATGGAAACGCACAGGGCAATGTGGCCACGTCCTGTTTGTCCTGTAGGCTAAATGACAGCTGCCCTGCTGCGTCTCCCGGGTTAATTGACTCTGTTTTGTGGGTTACATGATTACATGTCCCATAGTGCTGTAGCCCGGTCCGACTGAAGCTGTCGCCAATGACCGTGGTTTATGTTTATGGTATTTTTTTGTGGCAAGAAATGTCACATTTGTTGGAACCAACATAATGACCCTTGCTTTTATAGGGGAGCACCCATGGAAAAAAAGTATTAAAGTCTTGCTCTCTGCGAGTATATAGTAGCTAGTGCTTCTCTTGTATTGGATGAATTTGCTTAAAGGTGAAGTGTGGAATTTAAGAGTCTCTTGTGACACCAGACATAATCGCATAAATTAGTGTGTTTGCATGTTCATTCTTACAACCATTATGCTTAATAATCCAACAAAATGGAAGGTCTTGTAAACCGCTTATATGTCATTAATTGTTTTGTGTAAGATCATAAACGGTTAAAGCAAAAAAGCGATGGGCACACATAGATTTGTGCCCATAACCTGTTTTTCATGTTGCATATAAACACCTTTACAGACAATTTAATTGGTGTGTTGTGTGCATGCCTGTTTATGTTTTGAAATCAAAAGCAGTATATAGCCCATTATTTAAAATCTTATGTAAGTATTATGTATTATGTATTTTTATTATTATTTTTTAACAAAGTTTTTATACAAATTTTTCATATTTTTTTTTTTATATATATAGTTACAAGCATATTGGTATGCATGTAAATTTGCTTTATGTCAGTTCTGAGATTGGTTTACAAACACTCCCCGTCTTTCATCGGTCAGATAAACAGATAGTCCTGGAAACTTTAGTTATGTTTAGTGGTTGCTGTCTGGATGCTCATACAGACAGAGCAAAGTTCTGACAGCTCCACAATATTTACATTTTGTGAGGAAATCTAATGGCTTACTTATAGTTGTATGTGCACATTAAGCTGGGATTGGAGAAAGTATAAACATTGATTAAAATAATACCTTTAATGTCACCTTTAATGCTGTGCATAACAATGAACTTTAGCCATGACTGTATTCATAAATAATATAGCACAGCCTTTTATATCTTTTTGCTTAATTATCAATCTTTGTCATCATCTGTTTTGTTGTTGTTTGATTCAGTAGTCTTATACATTGGGAATCATTTTGGATGGGATGTTTAGTCCTAGTAGAAATAGTCCAGTGAATTGTACAAGATGGTAACTGAGCAAAAATAAAAGGTGTTCCATTGATATGTAATGTTGAGTGTTATCGAATCTTTGTGTATGTATCTGAGTGTGGAGGTGAGGGTGTGGTTGAGTGCCCATCTGGGGAGAGAGAAAGTGGTAAGGACATACACCTGAGAGGAAGAATATCAGAGCCCGGGGAGAGAGAAAATTGATGATTAATACACCCCCGAGGCTGGGGCAACAGTCTCGGGGGATTGTTCCACCGTTTCTGGGGGAACGGGATGGGTCAGAAGGTAGGCGGTGAAGGGACTGTGGATGGGAAAGAGTGGGACCACATAGAGAGAGCTAAATTGTCCTCCGCCAACTGTACTTTTTCATCCATCGACGCCAGGCAGTGGCAATGGACCCACTCCACCGATCCTTTCAGTAGTCAAGAGATTAATTGCTCTAGCTCCACGAGATTGGTGACATGCTCCCATAGATTGTGGCCAACCTGCTGTAGGATGGCTTTCTTCAGATCGGTGTACCTCAAGAGGTTGTCGACCAGAAGCTGTTGGGCTGCGAGTTGGGCCTCCCTGGGCAGCAGCGGTAAGAACTGGACTGCCCATTGCACCCACAGCCATTCCAGAGCTTGGGCCATGTGCTCAAAGAGCTCCAGAAAGCCCTCCGGATCGTCTTGAGCCTTGCGTCTTCGCAAGCAACACGTCGGGGTTCGCTGCTACCAGGGTTGTGGTGTGTGCCACCTCCTGAGGCACCAAGCTCCGCTATGCCCGTTGGTCCTCCCCTTGGCTTAGAAAGAGTGCCTTGAAGCGCTGTTGCTGCGCTTTCTCTCTCTCCAGATGGGCGCTCGACCATGCCATCACCTCCACATTGAGTGATGTAAAGAGTGTGTCTTTAGATGTATTAATGCTACACCTTTGAGGGTGGACAGCACACAGCTCCCTCATTATCACCTCACCTGAGCTTAATGTGCACTGCAGGTTTGGCAATGTTTCACCTTGCTTCCTGTGAATCAGCTCAACCCCTCCCAATTGAAAATTAAATTATCTACCACCATACAGAAGACTTGCTGTCTACAGCATGAATATGTAGAATCCTTCTAATTTGGTCTGTATATATATATGCATGTAGTATTTTGGGGTACATATGTACCAGCTTTGTACACATTGACAAAGTGATTTTGGCCCATTCTTCTCTGCAGATTTGCTCCAGGTTGGTTGGGTGGCAAATTGTGCCACAGATTCTCAATAGGATTGAGATCAGTACTTTGACTAGGCCACTTTAGGACATTTATATTTTTGTTCTTGAGCCACTCGAATGTTGCTTTGGCCTTGTGCTTGGGATCATTCTCATGCTGAAAGGTGAATTTCCTCTGAAAATTCAGTTTTTTAGCAAATGTTTAGCAAACAGTTTTTTACTGTTTTTTGCAGTATTTACCTATATTTTTCTCCATCCATTCTTACTTCAGTTCTAACAAGATGCCCAGTCCCTGCTGATGAGAAGCATCCCCACAGCATGATGCTGCCACCAATATACTTAACTGTAGGGATGGTGTGTCTTGAGGCATAGGAAGTGTTAGATTTGCACCACACATAGCGCTTTGAGTTTTGCCCAAAAAGCTCTATCTTGGTCAGAGTATGTGAGTGGATTGGGAGTGGAGTGGTATGATTTTGCTTGGAGCGAGGAGCGGGTTTTTAAACAATCGGAGCGTCACTGTCTTCTCTCGCTTCAAGAGCGCTCCACTAATGCTCCATCACAGGCAAAACACCTGTAAACCGGCCCTTAATGCAATAATTCACCATGTTAAGCAGTGTTAAACACTATTGGCATGAAGGAAAGATGGAATTTCTGATATAACCAGAAAGAATGTGATAAAAAAAAGAAAAGAATGTAAGATCTAGCAGCACTTATAATATTCGTATATTATTGTAATATTTTACCTCCAGCGTGAAGTTTTCTTTCTCTTTATACTTTCACGCTCCCAATTATTGATTTACGTGTGTGGTACATGCTTGTGTCTCATCTTATTCTTACGTCAACTGTCATATAGTGAAAATTAATGATGTGATGGTGACTGAGAACACGAGTGATCAAATGTTTGTTGTGAAATCCTAAAAGACGTGTCCAAAAAACATGATGATAATCCGTTCACATGTGGAGAGAAAATCTAAAGGTCAATAATATAAATTATATCTTAATATAATAATTATAATCATTCTAATCTAATGCATCTCAATCTTAACTCTTGGCTATTATGTCTCGCATTAAATAGAATTGAACTTTTAACAACGTAAAACACCAACTGAACTTTTAACAGTGGAGCTGGAGCAGAGTGATTTAAGAATGCTTTGAGTGCAGAGGGGGAATTGTTGATGCTCCACTCCACTCACATACTCTGATCATGGTCTCATCTTACCACAAAACCTTCTCCCACATCGCAGCTGGGTCACTCACATGCTTTCTGGCAAACTCCAGATGTGCTTTCAGAAGGTAAGTTTTGAGTAACAGCTTCTTTCTTGCCACCCTCCCATATAGGCCAGAGTTATGCGTTGCTCTTGATTTGGTTGACTGGTGCACCATTAATCCACTCCCAGCCACTGAACTCTGTAGCTCCTTCAAAGTGATTGTTGGCCTCTCTGTGACTTCTCTCACAAGTCTTCTTTTGTTAGAGCACTGAGTTTTGAGGGACGGCCTATTCTTGACATTGCATGGGTGGTGTGGTGTAGCTTCCACCGCCTGTGCTCACTGGGATATCCAAACATTTGGATATTATTTTGCACCCTTTCCCTAATCTTTTCATCTTTATTACTTTAACTCTTAACTTCTGTGGAATGCTCTTTGGTCATCATCATTTCCCATCATAAAATCAATGTCACCTAACAATAATTGATTTTGAGTGATTTTGAGTTGGGTGCTCTTATGTGCGAGTCATCGAGCCTGCAACACCAGTCCCATATTTACGTGTGTCGTGGTGGAATAGCTTAAAACAATTTTAGTATAATTATAGATCAGTTATTCGTGTCCGACTTGTCGTGTTTATTTAAT
Organism: Xyrauchen texanus; assembly: GCF_025860055.1. Lineage (NCBI taxonomy): Eukaryota > Metazoa > Chordata > Actinopteri > Cypriniformes > Catostomidae > Xyrauchen > Xyrauchen texanus. The sequence goes on from NC_068290.1 coordinate 35,036,089, forward strand.
GGGCTCTTTTGATACTTGAAATGCTCTAGAAGGCATTTAGCTGTAGTTTTAATGAAATACTCAACACAGAAAATTACTTCATATTTTTTTTTTTCCCAACTTAAATGCAAATAGATAATAAAAACCTACTATATTTAACAGAACATACACATATAACAGCACTCAACACTAGAGCAGTGGTTGTCAACTGGTTTTACTTCAGGATCCAGATTTTACATTGGAAATCAAGTTGCTACCCAACACAGTAAATGACTTAATCTGACATCTAAGATATAACACTTGCTCTGCCTATTACAGTCTTTCAGAATCAATTTGAACCCTACAACAATTTTACCATTCACCATATGACACACATAAATAAAAATGTCTTTATAATCCAGACTGTAGATTTACTCTGACCCCTGCAACTTATTAGAGCTGCTGAATTGTCCATTCAGATTTAAAAAAAAATAATGACTTTGAAATACAATGGCATTATAATGATCTGCTGACAAACCTTCACTACCCATTCGCTAGCAGTAGATTAATAATGCAAGCAGAAGGCCACCCATCAGCTATGTAGCTAATAGTCTTGATCTCAACAGATCTGGACTTAACTCTGACTTCATTTCAGTTATAAATGCACAAATACACTCATTCACTCACACCAGTGTCATAACGGCTTTGGTGTCCCTAATGACAGCTCCGCGTGTTAAGCCGTATCCAACTGAGCTTGTCGGGTTTGATTCGTGGACATTAATTGATGGGCCAAACGTTGCCGGCTTTCTACCCGACTGATAATGCCCGGTCAAAGTCTCCTTTGTTAAGTCTCTCACAGCCTGATTAAGAAAGCTCGGAAGATTTATCATCCAATGGGGGAGCTTTCTCCATTCACTGGTGGCCATTCCTGCTTTGGAGAGCATTAAATAATACATGGAGGTTGGAATATATGGGCTGCTTTTATCAAAGGCGCTAGTCCAGAATTTTGTTTCAGAGCTGTTCTTACTGGGGCAAGGCCTTGGACACCATTTCAATTTATGCACTAAATGACACTTGTCAGTTGTAATTCTCTGTACAAACCTCTTGTCTGAGAGTGTACCTAAATATTATAAAGCTAACAAGACAATACTCTAATAAACATTATAAAATGCATAGCAAATATACATATAGGGTAATGTAGTGAAATGTAATTAGATTTGAACTTCTTTACTTTTAATATTTAAATTATATTACATTCATTCACAAAGCTATTATAACTAATTTATATTAATTTGACTATTGAAGACAAATGAATTAAAATTAAATAATTACTTAAAATAATTAAATACATAGACATACATAATGTTTTATATTTTTTTCTTATTTGACATTACATATCTCTAGGTGTTAATAAGGTGGCCTTGAAAACAGCTTTTTTGTTCCCAATCATGTCAACTGTATTTAAGAAAAAAAAATTTGATACGATAAAGCAATCAAAAGTTATAGCATTACAAAAAGAATTTATCATAGTGTCCAAAACATTCCCATTTGTCTAAAAGCCTCTCCAAACAAATAAAACATAAAAATGAAGTGGGCTCGTTTGAAAGATAATCACCACCTCTGTTTCAACTTCAGTTTCGTAAAGTTATGCTGCATAAAAGCATCATTTTGTCTGCGAGTAATTGTTGTATTCTACTCTTTGAGAGCTTTCCAGCAACATATGATAAATGGATATTTTATCTGCTTGATGTTTTTACTGATTACAATAATATGTACAGTGCATTTTTTCTTTTATTATTTTTTAATAAATTATCAAAACTGAACGCTTCTGATTTGTCTGCATATTTCAAAGCACTTGTTCAGTTTTGGTCATAATCTCTACATGTATTGGAAAGTAGAGCTGCTAAGCTTTAAAACGATACCTATTTTGTGTTGGTCAAGACTGTAGTTTTTAATATTTTGATAATTCTTGTTCCTTGCTGGCCCGCTGCTTAAAGGGTGAAACATATAATGAATCAATTTTGAGTAAATTGGTTCTCTGTGTTTGTCTGCCATATTTTCACATTTTTAGCACCCCTGTTAGACCTCAAAATACAGCCTAGGTAGGCATCTAACTAGGATTTGGAACGAACATCATGTTTAGTTTGTGCCTAGGAAACCAACACCAAGTATTTGCCTTTGCATGCTATGTAATTCCTAAAATATGTTTCACTTTGGAAAATCCAATAAACACTGCTTCCTCTTGTCTTGTAGAGGGTGTTTGTGAGATCTGGCTGACCAGTGAAGACACGGGGGCGTACGGCAGAGATATTGGTACTGACCTGCCAACTCTGCTCTGGGAACTGGTGAAGGAGATACCAGAGGGAGCAATGCTCCGTCTGGGCATGACCAACCCCCCATATATCCTGGAACATCTGGAGGTAAGTGTTGATCATAAGACCAATAGTGAAATTTGCCTCCCATCTTTCCCATCACCATTAATACCTTGCAGTAAGTGAATTCCGAGTTATGTATGTATGCATGTGTTTATTTAATTTTCAGTTGCAGGCCAGTTCATTAATAAGGAAGTATGCAGTTTGGATGTTAAATTGTGCCTATCCCAGTTCCGTACACAGAGACAGCAATGAATAAGACATTGTATGTTGAGTTCCTGAAAAATGTTGCTCTGTGGCACTCAAATCAAACCAGTTGTGTGTGTTTAGGGTGGAATTATTTTAATAAATAACTAAAGTGTTTGCATGTCACATTGGAGTTCTGAGAATAGGCCTTCCATGTCAGTTATGCCCTTACAGTGGTTTTCTGGCAAAGTAGATTAAAAGTACAGTCCCTTATGTCCAATCCTCCCAACTTAACACCACAACCTCATTCCCATCATTTAAAAACAATACCCAGAATGCAGTATTCCCCCTTTGGGCCCCAGATGCCGAGGACACCCGTAATCCCTCAGACGGCCATGAGAAGTGCTGGGAGAAGCAGTTTTAATTTGCAGAGGGTTAATTGAGGTTGTAATCCCCCCATATGTATAGGTAACGTTTATGCTCTGTTACATTCAAATTAAAAAGTGATGATTTTTTTTCTTTCCCCCTAAATGAAAGGATATAACAATTAAAGGCTAATTAGAAATGTAGCCACGCTTGTATACTTGCTGGGGGACAGTTATTTCTTTTTTTATGTGCTAATTTGATTTTCATTATCTGACTATTTGTCTTTATTTTATTTCCACACACTCAGCAAGTATTTTTAATTGCATGTCGTTGCTTTGATGCATCTATTTGTCTTCCGGAAAGCAGGAGAACATGTTTACTAGGTCGCTTCTCATTTTTCTTTTCCTGAAGATTTGCAGTCTCTATTGATTTCCGGTACATGAACAAGTAAGATTGTAAAACAGTCTTTCACAACTGAGTGTGCAGGTCTTTAATGGGTGGTAAGAATAGTCTTGCTCTCAGGGCTCCATATATTGTGTCAGCTACTCTGTAAGAATGAGGCATAATGGTTTTCATTGGTGATGAAAATGCCAAGCGGAATCTCAGGAGATGAGCATTCACTCTCCCCTCACGTACAGACAGATGGGGGTGAAACAACATTTCTTCTCAAAGCCTTACTTGCTCTTCCACCCGTCTCTCATGGCTCATTCTTCCATTTTCTAAATATGTCACACTCTTAATGGTACATTCAACAATGGTGTAGGGTTTGTTAACACTATAAGTAACTTTTACAGTCTTTTTTGTATTTTAACACATTCCTCCTGAGTTTATTGTTATTATGTATGTATACACTCACCTGCCACTTTATTGGGTACACATGCACATCTACTTATTCATGTGATTATCTTATCAGCCAATCATGTGGCAGCACTGTAATGTAAAATATCATGCAGTTATGGGTCAGGCCCTTCAGTTAATGTTCACATCAACCATCAGAATGGGGTAAAAGTGTGATCTTTTTTGATCGTTGGTGCCAGATGGGCTTGTTTGTGTATTTCTGTAAATGCTGATCTCCTGGGATTTTCACACACAACTCTGGAGTGGAAAGAAAATGGTGCGAAAAACAAAAAACATCGATTGGCTAAGATAATCGATTGGCTAAGATAATCGATTGGCTAAGATAATCGCATAAGTAGATGTACAGGTGTACCCAATAAAGTGGCCGATGTTTGTGTGTGTGTGTGTATATATATATATATATATATAAACAATCGGATGATTGCCTTGCTTGCACTGAAGAACATAAATAGAAGCATATTCACAAGTGGATTCAGACTTTTGAACCCCACTGTATATCTTACCCATCTTGCTTTCTACCTCCCCATGAAAAACCTCTTAAATGTTTTTTTGGTGCTGGAGAGGTTTTGCAGGGGTGGCAAATTACTCTGTCATTTGGGAGGTTAAAGTTGCATCTGTGAGAGCTGTCTTACAGTCTTTCTGAGGACTCTTTTAGCAGCATTAGAGGTGCTTATAAGAACATGTGTGATTTATAGACACTCTGCCTCAACGTTTTGAAATGACAAAAGCACCTGTCAAACAGGAGTGGGACTGATTACAGTGCTCTGCGTGTGTACGTGTGCATGTGTGACCATTTGTGTGCGTGCGTGCGTGTGTGTGTGTGAGAGAGAGCCTTCCATGTATCTTACAAAGCTAGATTGTTGTCTAAAGCCAGGGTGGTTACCAGGGTGCTGCTTTTTATTTAAGATGTTTGGAGTAGTTTTCAACATATCTCTGTACAGTTTCTAGGGTGTTCAGGGGGTTGCTTAATGGTTAGTTGCATCAAAAAGAGCCCATCCCCAATTCTCTATAAAAGTCTGGCCCCAATATATTGCTGGGTCCCTCCTTCAATTCATGTGTGTTGCTAAAAAGTTTCTCATATACTGCATCAAAGTGTGTTTGGATAATTTTCGTGTTAAAGGAGATCACTACCTCTGTGTTGCTCGAATATAAGCACAGTGCAGTGTTGGGGAGTTACTAAACTACCTAAAAGTAGTGACGGAATTAATATAACTACATTTGCATGACAGGAACTCAGCTGTTTTCTAATCTGTATTATATATTATAACTGATAATAATATCTGGATAATAAAATATTTATTGTACACAATTCATATGGCATGAACGTATTTATTTAGAGAGTTGGTTTAAAACATATACATATATATAAATGTTTGAAACCAGAAAAAATATTTGCAAGACCCCCACCCATGGTTCGAATTACGTGGGAGCCAGTGGGAGCTGAGCTCCCATAGAGAGAGGATGAGCTCCCATGAAAGCAGTAAAATCATACACCTGTGGGGGTCTCTAAAAATCATCAGCACCATTATTTTAAATTACAAATAAAGCATTTTTTCCTTCAATATATTCCTTCAATGTTTATGTTAACCCTTTTGCACGTATGATCGATCAACACCGGTGTGATTAGAACGGTCAGTGCATCACGTGATCAACTGCTAAATTCAAACGTGCTTTCCGCTTTGGCTGGCGCTGAGCCAGAGACAGACGCGCTCAGTGCTGCTGTCATGTATCACAACCATAGACAGATCAACTGTTCTGTGTTTTCAACCACATAATGTTTATTTTAGGTTTCAGACATTTAAATACACATAAGTACTAGCAAAAAATATTTTGAGTTTGTAAAATACACACTGATGTCTAGGGAAGCGGCAATAATAATCCTTTCCATTAAAGTTACGTTACAATAAGACACGTTTTCATATCAGATACACATTGTGTAAGTAGCTTTACATTTTACTCTATTCTTCTCCCAGTTCACCGGCCACTTACTTTCATGTATTTCGTGAGAAGTTGAGGAATTGACGTGTTGTAAAATAACATGGCGCCGCCCATCACACATACAGCTCAACTAACTTAACGCGATCGTTATAAAGGCGTTTAAACAACAAAACACATCCACTTGCACATATTTGACAATCGGAATATCAGTGTTTCATGTTATAGCTAATACATTTGTTAATATTTTGTATAAAAAGGAAAAATGACATAAAAGCAGATCATCATTCATTCAGCGCTGTGTTGTGGTTGCGCTGTGTAACGTGACAAGCAATGATGCGTCACCATGGAAACATTAAAGTGACAGGTTCTAAATAACGGTCACCTAGAATAACTCACGCTGGGGGATCAGTTAGAATATTTTAGAAATAGTGTAAAGTTCAGAACCAGCAACCATGCCACCAAAAATAAAAAGACTGCTACCAACATCAGGTACAACTTTGGCAAAATTCGGGTTTATTTAAAAAAAACAAAAAACATCATCAGAGGACAGTCTACTCGTTTCTCTACTCCTGTATTAATAAACATTGAAATCAAAAGAATCAAGTGCAGTGTTAAGCAATTATTTATCACACACACCACGCCTGCTTATAGGCTACTTTTTTTTTTTTAAGAGACCCCCACAAAGATGAAATCATAATTCGAACCCTGCCCCCACCCCATAAACTGATCGGAAAATTAACAACAAATAATTTCATATAAAAAAAATAAAAAAAGATTGAAAAGATTAACTGCAATCACTTCAATGTCATGTGAAAAAAATATATAATAACATGCTATAAGATGCTATTCTCACCACAATTGTACAGAGCAGTTACAGTAGACTTTGTTCAAACCAGTCTGGCCATTCTCTGTTGACCTCTCTCATCAACAAGGCATTTCCATCTTTAGAACTGCTGCTAACTGGATGTTTTTTTTTGTTTGTTTGTTTTTTGGCACCATTCGGAGTAAATTCAAGAAATGTTTGTGCGTGAAAATCCCAGGAGATCAGCAGTTACAGAAATACTCAAACCAGCCCATCTGGCACCAACAATCATCCATGTGATTACCTAATCAGCCAATCATGTGTCAGCAGTGTAGTGCTTTAAATTGTTCAGGTACGGGTCAGGAGCTTCACTTAATGTTCACATCAACCATCAGAATGGGGGACGAAAATATCTCCGTTATTTCGACTGTGGCATGATTGTTGGTGCCAGATGGGCTGGTTTGAGTATTTCTGTAACTGCTGATCTCCTGGAATTTTCACACACAGCAGTCCCTAGAATTTTATCATAATGGTATAACAAAAAACAACAAGAAACATCCAGTTAGCGGCAGTTCTGTGGATGGAAATGCCTTGTTGATGAGAGAGGTCAACAGAAAATGGCCAGACTGGTTCCAAACTGACAAAGTCTACGGACACTCAGATAATTGTGGTGAGAAGAATATAGTCTCAAAATGCTGTTCTGAGATGGTTGGCTCTGTTTTGGCAGCACGAGTGGGACCTTCACAATATTTGGCAGTTAGTTTTAATGTGGTGGCTGATCGGTGTATACCACAGTAGAAGGTCCTCTGTATGATTAACAGCATTTGTGTGATCTAATTGTGTATTTCACGGCTAATATGGCCTGTTTTTGTTGGTTATGATGGATTAAGAGTCTTAACTGTCTGCTTCATCTTTTCATTTTGTACATCAGAGACATAACAATAATTAGAATAATGTTAAATGAAATTTAGTCATTGGTAAATGTCCAATGATTCAAGTACCCCATCATTGATTCGATGATTGGGAACTTAAGCCATGCTGATATTGCTGTGGGGGTAATTTTGGCAAAAACCTTTGGAAAATGTCTGATATATTTAAAATATATTGCTCCAATTCCAAAAGTGTTGCTCAACTGCATTTAACTACCTTAATTATGACTAACTCGCTACATTTCAAAGTCATCCGCACTGGTCCGTTGAACTGTAGAAATGTTATGTTTAAGTTTAAACACTAGGTCATCGGTCATTATTTGACCAGTCTTTAGTTGACCGCTCTTTCTTCTTAAACATCGATATCAAAGCTTCAGTTAGCATGATGATTTTGATTAAGAAAGCTGCACCCGGATCATAGCACCTGAGCATATGCTAACAGTGCAACATTTCATTAGCTTACCATCATAGAGGCTGAGCCCTGACCTCCTTGTCAGCCAGTGGGCACCTCCATTCTCTAATCGGCACCCGCCCGCGGTGTAGCCTGTCAGCTGAGGGTGCTTCACCTGAGATGAGACCAGTGAAAAGGGCACTACACAAAAGTGTACACTCAGATGACAGTTAAGCACTCTTGTTTTGCTCTTAGAAAGGCTTGCCATAATGAGGTGAATTCCCTGTGACCTCTTGAATTGAAGCGAGGACGAATTATATGGATGCTGGCCAACAATTAATCGACTCTTCAAAGGGAAAAAAAATGTGAAGGCTAATGCGCTCTAACTAATTTTTGAACAGACTGAACACTTACTTGCAGCATGTGAGCGCATAATGTTCTAGCATGTCAAATGGATGCTATTGGCCTGGAGGTCATGGCTTGGATGGTGCTCAAGTATATAGATGGAGTTTGAGCTCTGTACTTTTGTGTGGCGAGAGCTTGTGTCTAGTTTTAAAATATATAATTTGAGAGCCCTGTCCTTGTATTTCAGCAGCCCCACAGCTTTTATAGTATTCATGTATGGTGTTCCATGCTCCGTGGCAGGTTAACCGGCAGGTCATATTCCATGACTGTATAATGAAGGCGATACACTCCGGCTTTGGGAAACCTAAACTTTCAGCCAACCAAGTTGTTCCTTCATGAAATAAGATGACATCAAAGTCAGATTTGTGTAATCAGTAGCACATTAATGTAAAAAGTCTAACCTGCAGCCAGAACTATGGAATGCTGAGCTGCTCTGCATTTAAATTGGGGACCTGTCACACACCCGCTTAGTTTATCAGACTGAATTTAACTGTGAAACCTATCTGAATGGCCAAGACTCCTTACCTAGAGAAATACCCCAAGATCAGGCACATAGGAAATGATTGTTCATTACTTAACAGATTGCATGCTTAGGATTTCTAGGAGTGTGTCCACTGTTTTTGTGCCTAATACAGTTTTTTTTCTTTTCCTTTCCTTTTTAGTCCAAGCATTTCTAGTCATTTTTGTATATTTTGTACACACATACATATATATATATATATATATATATATATATATATATATATATATATATATATATATATATATATATATATATATATATATATATATTCCCTCTTTTTTGGTTACTTAGTTATCCAATTACTTTAGAACTGGCCAGACCTTTGACTTTGTTCCAACACCACTTAACAATGACAATGCAAACTTGCAAATGAAATAGAATAAAAGTGCAGACTACACTAAGAAAGATGCAATCACTGAATTTAACAAACATCCCTCAACATTGCTAGTAAATCACTTGCATATGCGACCAAATTTTGCACTAGGCGACTAAAAAATGTCTGTTATTAACCACTGACTTTAAAATAGTCAGAGACACATTCAGTAAACTGTTGTGCCACTTTTGTTGCGTGGTATTTTAGAGCAAAAACATGTGTCTTATTCACTTACCACCCTCTATCTGGTTTGTCAGCACTGAAATTCTGCTGCATCATAAGTATTTCAATTAAGTCATTGCCATTCCTTTGCGTGCAAACATGCCTCCTTTCTATGTAAATTATGCTTATTATAGATTGCACTTCATTAACTAAAATTGCCTGACACAATTTAGATCGCACTATTATGCCAAATGAAAGCAGGTGTTAAAATGTATTTTATTGAAGAGATGTTTTTAGAAAATGCTCTATTTTACAACATGACTTCATACAAGTGTAGCATGTCTGTTGGAAGGTTGCAATACTCTAGTGTGGAGCGGAGGGGGGCGGGGCCGGAATGTCGTCACCGGCCGCCTTTATTCCTCGCGCGCCCCATCAGGCCGATTGGGGAAGGGGCGTGCGACATTCCAGGCCGGCCCTGCCCCCCTCCACTCCACATCTAGCTTTTAGAGTTGAATTTGAGAACTTGTACAATCAATATTTGTACTTGTTAGCCATTACACATTATGCGAGTAAAGTTTGCTTTGAATGATGTTTGTAATGTGTGTCCAGTGATAAGGTCCACACACTCCATTTTCCATTTCATAATGTCTCAGTCAGTGGGTGATAAAAAAAAATAATATATTATAACATAAATTATAATCATACATTGCATGGATGAGGGAGAAACCACCATACAACTTCTTTCTTGTTAATGTGCACTTCGCTCATTAAACCGTAAACATTTGCTTGCTGTATTGCAATTATTCTTAGGCTTTGTCTACATTAATACGGATAAATTTGAAAACGACATTTTCGTTTCAAAACGCTCTCAGTCCACACTAATGTTTTCAAGTGTTTTCCAAAAGTTTCTCATCCACACTGAAGCGTATGAAAACGATTAAATCGTGTCACTGCACATACGGAAAATCCCCATTGCATGTACGGTCTGAAACGCAAATAGTCCTCTTGTTCCGTCACCGGACACCAATTCCGAGTAAACTTCCCTTCACCTTTGAAGGAATGCAATGTGAAGGTTGTACAAAGTGAAATGTATTTTTTAACTACGCTATCAAAGTGAGTATCAGGCACAACAGCGCCGCTATAACACAGGCCGCCATCTTAATTGTTTTGGTTGGAAAGATCACATGACAGAAAATGCATCATCGTTTTCCAAAGCATTTGTTTTCACAGTCCACACTACAACGCGAAAACGGCATTTTCAAATGTATCCACTTTGGAGTGCGTTTTCAAAAAGCTGTTTTCGCGGACAAAAACACCGTCTCCGTGTGGATGAAAGGCTAAAACGGAGAGAAAAAGATGCGTTTTCAAACGAAAATGTATTAGTGTGGACTAGGCCTTAGAGAGACAGTACAATTTTAGTTCTTGTTATACATATCAATGTAAATACAATGTAAATTATGATGCATTTTACAAAATATCCATATAAACTAACATGTAACAAAATTAAGTAATCTGGTAAGTGTAATAAATGTGTAAATATATAAATACTTTTGATACAGCACCACTTATATGGTGGAATTACATTTTATTTAATAGGTTCCAAATGTGTATGGAATTTCAACACTTTATACAGTAAATGCAATATTATACCATTATATAAATTGATAAAATGTGAAATTTGTACATTTTTTAAAAAGCTAAAATATTATTAAAATTATGAAATATGAACTTGGCTATAAACTCACATACTATAGCATGTGAAGTCATATATGTGAATGCTATATGCAGTATATGTGAAGATGCTTCCTTCCCAGTTTGCTTAATATCTTTTTAATTTACTTTACCCTTGCTTGCTGTGAAAAGTCGGGCATGTAAAAACAAAAATGTACTAGCCAATGGTGACAAAACACTCTCTAACGCTCATCCAATGTGCACTATCCTCATTTTTCTGGCCTTTAATCTAGAAAGAGATGTGTGAAGATTCAGAGTTCAGTCAATTATAGCACAGACACTGGGGAGTCTACTGCAATTTGTATTTGGAGCGGTCGCTAATTTCATCCCAAACACAGACCATTTTCATTTTAATGAATCTCCCGAGACTCTTTGTCCATTAGGGGCTTCATTTATCATTGTAAGGACAGTAGACAGGATTTATGCAATGAAAATCTGTTCAGTCTGTTTGTGAGTTAGGGACTTGCAGGGTAAAGCTGTTTGTCTGACTTTAGACCCATTGAAACACCTGGCAAATGGAAGAGCACAGTGAGTCTAATGAATGCAGTGGAACAAAATAATAGTTTACCCCTAATACTGGAAAACCTTAATGAGTTGAAGCTAATGGGTTCCTGGATGGAGACTAATTCTTAAGCAGCTTGTGGCCAGCTTGCTTTACACACATTGGGTCTCATTCACTAATGATTGTGTATAAGTTAGACCTTAGACTAAAACATAAAAAATGCAGGGACTTAGTTCAGCTTAAAGAGACCAAGAGCAGTTCATTTGTTATCAATTAGTTGGTGTTCTGTTTAGGGGTGGGGTTATCTGAGATAAATTCTGCCATAAAATGCAACTACAGGGTTTTACGTATGTGCACAGAAAAGGTATTTGCAACAGGTGCTGATGCAGATTAAACATTTTGTACACTTGTTCTAATGTTTATGATTTTGGACTATGCTATAAGATGGAGCACATGTTCATGGCCAAACCTTCTCCATATAAGGACTTTCCAACTAATTTTGTTGGGCATTTCGATTGATATGGTCCTTATTTTATCTTAGATAAAAAATAAATGCAATAATAAAATAAGTAAATAAATGTAAGAGGTGTATGTTTTCTACATAATCTCTCCTCTAGTTAATGTGACCCACTGACTTTTGTTTCCTTTCATCCATCTTGTAATCTTTATGCCAGCTGTTCAGTTTGATGTTCTCTATTGGGAGAATCGGTTGTTCTACAGGTGTGAAAAGAGAAGCTTTTATGGTAAAATGACACCTCTCCCAAGATACACCCTTAATCACAAGGGAACACTTTCTGTGTGTGCATGTCTGTGTGTGTGTCACAACGTGAGAGCTTTCTCTATTAATTGGGTTTCACTCTCACATAGCACCTGTCAGACCTCTCCACTATAAACCTGTGGGGTCTCAAGTCTTCGACTTGTCAGCTTTCACAGCTTGTTACGGGAACAGTCACATGTTTTGTGTCCTTTATTGTTGAAATTAGATCTACCTTTCTCCTGTTACCCCTCTACCACCAGAAGCATCCGAAGCATTGTATTCAGTTGTGATCACCTCAGCAATTCAGGTGTGAAATGTCTTGAACACATCCGCAAATTTTCCGTTATTCCTCATTAGAAAAATACATTCAAGCCTGCTGGCCCGTAACCAAGGAAGTTTGTGTTATGGAATGATAGTTTTAGAGGTAAACAGATGAAAATACAAATTTTATACTCTTAATGGGGCGGAGTTAAATCTGACTACCACTTGCATACGTCAGTAGAGATGAGTCTTTTCACCAGAAGTGCAGGTTATAATTAAAACAAGTTTAAAGATTACGAGGAAAAAAAAATATATATATATATATATATATATATATATATATATATATATATATATATATATATATTAATGTATACATGGATGTATTGTTCATAATATGACCAGTGTCATGCATTAATCAAATGAATAGACTTTGAAATCTATTTTCCATATCGGTAATATCAGACCAAAACCGATAATTGGGTGCAGCTAGTACCGATATGCTTACTGATATATTGTGCGTCGCTAATTATTATATATGCGCTACCAGGCTAAATTTTGGACACATCAGAATTGTCAAAACTTATGATCTAAAAACTAGTGCTGTTAGTTGATTGTTATTATTATTATTATTATTATTTTTCACGATTAATCGCATAATTTTTTTAAATTATTATATATTTTTTTTATAGTTAATTGTGATAAATTGCAGATTTCGAAAGTGCTGAAATCTGACACATATATATATATACATACATAAAATAATATATGATTTTCACGCACAACCATTTCTAGGGTTTACAAAGAATGGTGTGAAAAGGGAAAAACATCCAGTATGCGGCAGTCCTGTGGGCGAAAATGCCTTGTTGATGCTAGAGGTCAGAGGAGAATGGGCCGACTGATTCAAGCTGATAGAAGAGCAACTTTGCCTGAAATAACCACTCGTTACAACCGAGGTATGCAGCAAAGCATTTGTGAAGCCACAACACGCACAACCTTGAGGCGGATGGGCTACAACAGCAGAAGACCCCACCGGGTACCACTCATCTCCACTACAAATAGGAAAAAGAGGCTACAATTTGCAAGAGCTCACCAAAATTGGACAGTTGAAGACTGGAAAAATGTTGCCTGGTCTGATGAGTCTCGATTTCTGTTGAGACATTCAGATGGTAGAGTCAGAATTTGGCGTAAACAGAATGAGAACATGGATCCATCATGCCTTGTTACCACTGTGCAGGCTGGTGGTGGTGGTGTAATGGTGTGGGGGATGTTTTCTTGGCACACTTTAGGCCCCTTAGTGCCAATTGGGCATCGTTTAAATGCCACGGCCTACCTGAGCATTGTTTCTGACCATGTCCATCCCTTTATGGCCACCATGTACCCATCCTCTGATGGCTACTTCCAGCAGGATAATGCACCATGTCACAAAGCTCGAATCATTTCAAATTGGTTTCTTGAACATTACAATGAGTTCACTGTACTAAAATGGCCCCCACAGTCACCAGATCTCAACCCAATAGAGCATCTTTGGGATGTGGTGGAACAGGAGCTTCGTGCCCTGGATGTGCATCCCACAAATCTCCATCAACTGCAAGATGCTATCCTATCAATATGGGCCAACATTTCTAAAGAATGCTTTCAGCACCTTGTTGAATCAATGCCACGTAGAATTAAGGCAGTTCTGAAGGCGAAAGGGGTCAAACACAGTATTAGTATGGTGTTCCTAATAATCCTTTAGTTGAGTGTGTGTGTATATATATATATATATATATATATATATATATATATATATATATATATATATATATATATATATATATATATATATATATGAGATATAAGTATATATATATACTTATTTTCTTGTCAAAATACATTTATTTCCATTTTGGGGGGAAAAAGAACAATATGCAACAATATAATGCATTATTATATTTTCCCAAACAAAGCCTTTCACAGTATAAATATAGAAATACATTAAAATAGCACCAATTCATGTTACATTAAATGTTTCCCAAAGTCTAAGTTGGAGTTTTATTAATTGAAATAACTAGTACCCACATTTGTTGCATGTTCATTGCAATGCACATTAAATCTCTTAAACTCTCATCTTCCACAATATTAATCTGCCGGTAGACTGTGGCTATCCACTTTCCTACAGCAATTGTGAAGCTGCATTCATGATTTGCACCAATGCCAGCGTCAAGCACTGCTTTGAACTCACTATGTAAACACTTGCAGACAAAAAGCATTCTGCATTTTGGTGATAGTTAAGATCCTCTGTGGTAATTTAAATGTGCCTTAGGCTGAAAAATACTTGATTTCTATCACAAGTCCCATCTGGGCTTGTTCTGAACATAAAATATCACTAAGAGCTCTTTTCTCCATTTTTACATCACTGACAGGGAAGCGCTGTCAGAGATTCTTTTATTTACTGAAATAACAACCTCTGTGGCTCTATCATAGAAGAGAGCGTAACGGTCAACTAGCGTGTTGCGGCCAGTTGCGCGTTGTTGTAATGTAATCTTGATTAAGAAGAATTTACACGTTAAACTTTTAAAAATGTGTATGTGTTAACTTGTTGATTCTAACAGCTCTGCTAAATATACAATTGTTTTAGTTTTTTTTTTCTTAGTGGTGCACTCTAGGTGCAGTACGTTTTTGTTCTCGTCATCTTGGACACAGACAGTTAGGGGCATGGATGCAGCATTTTTCAAAGAATAGTTTTGAGTTGCTGATGTCATTGTAGGAAATCACTGTTTACAGTCAGCCATGATTCACTGAATCAAGTAAAAGTGTCCAATAAAAGATGGTTACTGACATGGCAGTGGTCCTGATGCGGTCCTTACATGGCAATCCCCACAAGGGGACACTCTCCATGTAGAATAAAACTGCTTTTATAAGGTTACTAATATGAATAGAGTCTTCATTTTATGTGAATGTCATGATGCTATACGTGCATGTACAAAACATTTATTTTTTTTAATAAGGAAAAAAATACTGAGTGCACCTTTAAGTGCTTGAAAAATTCCATCCGCACTCTTGAGATAGATGGAGGTTGTCATTTGTAGAAAAGATTTTACCCTTGTAAATGGGAACCAGAATTTACCGACAGCAGTCTATCGTTGACTGCTTTCCGCTGCGTGTGCCAAATAGAGTTCTGTAGTACCTCCAGGACATAATTTTTTTTTTTCACTGAATGAATGACATTTTAATGGATTCATTATCTTCCGCAATGCAAAGTGAGAGTAGATTTTTGAAAGTGAGTTATCTATTCAACAGCTCGTCTTTAATCTGATAGGAAATGAACCCTGAAGCAATGACCAGTGTGCACGTGCAAGACAGTGATATCATCCTCCAATTCCTGAATGGTGAGATATAGGAGACATAATCCTTTTTAGTGCAATCTATTTCTTATTAATCCTCCCAGCAGGCCAAAGGTCCTGAACTGAACATTGAAGAATGAGCATAAGTCATCCTGGAAAGACTAACCCTGAGACCAGCAAGGTTCAGTCATTATATTGATTGCATTTGTGGCAACATATATATATATATATATATATATATATATATATATATATATATTATAATATTTTTTGTTTAAATGCTATATGAAATTAATTATGAACAAGTCATTAGGGAAGTGCTTGCACATGTGTGCTTTTTATTGATATTAAGGATGTGCCAGGTTGATCGACTAGTCATCTAACAACTGACAAGTCGATTAGTGGAGTCAACTATTAGCATTAATTCTTTAGTGGTTTTAATGGGAGACTCAATTCAAAAGTGTATAGAAAGACACAACTCCTTAGAGAGAGTTTTGCATGATGATAACTTGCTGTGCTTAATAGCGAATGACAGTCAGCACAGTAAAACCCTCTGCAAGATGTTCAGTCACTGTAAGGCTCAAGGTTTAGTATGTTTATGTGCTGTTGTTACAGCAAAGCACAAAAAGGCCAAAAAGAGTCTTATCGGGTTCATGTGAACATAGGAGTCTAATTATTTATTATTATCCTGTACACTTACTAGTCATTCAAACAACCGACTGACTAGCCGATTCTAAAGATAATACATAAAATGGTGGTTTTGCACATACCTTATCAATATCATATACTAGTTTAAGTCTCAGAACAATATGTGATCAAACAAGAAACATATAAATACAAAATAAACCTGTTTGCTTTGTAACAGGTTTGAGTTGGAGTCACATAAGTATGGCCTCAGTGTGAATCTGGGTCTCATTACTGAATATCTGATTCTTGGCCTTGTTGGTCTGTACCTGGGTCTTAAAGGGCCTGATATTGGTCTAGGCTACAAATCTGCTTTGCAAATGGGTGCATTGAAGATACAGCGTATGATAGTTTTGTGCAATGTTATAGATATTTAGCCTATTTATTTGTTGAATATCCGTTAGTCACCATGTTTAAGTGCTGTATTTGCATCCATATATCTTTCTAAATGCCTCTGATCAAGGTCATGTGAACATAACGGAGCCTAATTATACATTTTTATCCTTAACACAGACTAGTCCACTAATCATTCAAACTACCGACAGACTAGGCGATTATGAACATTGGTAGTTTTGCACATCCCTAGTTATGGTAAAGAAATAAACTCACAATTAGCATCCTCACATCACCCATCTTGGTGATAGTATCCTAAATTGTCATATCTTGTTTCAGAAAGTGTAATAGTATATACAGTATGGCCTCTTTGAATAATTTCATGTTTTAAAACATCATCTCTTTTTTTTTAAGCTTGTCTAACCTGTTGAGTCTGTTAACTACAAGACCAATTGGCTCTGCGTGTTTCACCGTGCCGATTGCTTTGGTTATGTTTGATCTGAGGAAGATGAAAGCACAGCTCCTTTCCCCACCTCTCCTGCGCAGACTGATCCCTCTGAACCACAGCAGGATGTCAGTGTTACGTCAGAGCCAGTCTGGGTAAGGCAGAGCCTGGCTGACCTCTTGGATGTATGCTGCCACACCGTTGGCAGATTAATTTCATCAGCTCTGATCCATCTGGGCTCACATTCCCAAAGAAGAATGTGAGTTTGCTGTTTTACACTAAGGTTTGCCTCATGGAACATTCTTTCAAAATCACTATGGACGGACATGGAAAAAATCTGCTACTAGATTAAGATGCTTTGTAAAATGGTCCTGCTGTTGACACACAAGTAAATGCTTTTCAGCAAGTGCTCTGGTAGCAGATTTGATCGGACCAAGTAACATAACACATGCTATTTCAAAGCTAGTTGTCCCCTTTGCGTTGTTACTTTCACATACTCTACAGCAATACAATCAATGTTGTATTAAGAAGAATAGTTTCTGAGAGGCAGCCTAGCTGTATTCATTGGTCTTCTAAGATATAGGGCTAGTATAATGTCTTTTAGTAAAGTGTTATGGCCTGGCCTTCGGGATTAGCTCTAGCCACTATATGGGAATGTACAGTCATTAGCAGGTTTCCGTGGCATGTTACTGAGAAATAAGTCTCACAGGCTTGAGAGAGAAATAGGGAAAGACGGTGGCCCACCTCTGTATTAATCTTTCTCGCCTTGCCCCATTCGGCTGTCACTTAGCTCGAATGCCATCTGCCAGTGCCACTCCTCTTTAGCACGTACATGTGCACAGGATTGGTTGATTGGAATCATGGGAAGCCCCTTATTGTCTGTCTCTAATGAGGTCCCAGCGCATATTAGCATGGCCACATAAATTAATATTTTTCCTTGAGTAAATAACAGGCATATTAAATTATATTGCTTTGGGCTACTAGGTGCAGGTCTTTTAGAAAGCCAGAGAAACATGATGAATAATTAGAAGTTTTTAATTAACTGTTCATCATTTATTCAGCTATCACAGTCTGATCAGATGCAGAGCTATTTCTATATTTGGACTGAAATTAAAGCTGTTTACGTCTCTTTTCTAATATCTTCATATTAAATATTAAACACTTAAATATTACCCCCCCCCCCCAATCTGCGTAATTGTATCTTCCACATTTAAGTTGATGAATTAAAGCAAATGTTTTTTTGAGTCCAATAAGATTGCCGATATAATGATATGCATTTATTTAAGAATGAGCGATGCACTTAGAAGGGGTGGTTGCTTTATTTATGTATTCATTTATTTTATGTGGTTTGTGAATTGCAGTGTATTATTATTGTCTTATTTAGTACTGTGCTCTGAGATCTCATGATCTTGCTGTAAGCCTGCATGTTGTAGGTCACTGTTTTACAAATTTA
Organism: Xyrauchen texanus; assembly: GCF_025860055.1. Taxonomy (NCBI): domain Eukaryota; kingdom Metazoa; phylum Chordata; class Actinopteri; order Cypriniformes; family Catostomidae; genus Xyrauchen; species Xyrauchen texanus. The sequence continues at coordinate 35,054,844 of NC_068290.1, forward strand.
ATGGTATATTTGATGGGCTGGAGGGCTAGAGCTGAAGAAACTGACAAGTTTTGTATAACGATTTTATAAATTTGATTATTTATTAACGAAGATTTAGTATGAATCGCATTTACTCTCAATTTTCTTAAACATACCTCCTTCAGGGGACCCAGAGGCTGATCTGCATGCCATACCTCTGATTTAAGAGTGAAAACCTGAGCATTTACTGTTGGGACCAGCTGGATTTTCTCTTATGCTTTACCAATAAGGCCATTCATGTTTGACCAAACATCGATTATAGCTGTTTATTTTATTTGCAGTACACCGTTCACACATATTTCACTTTGTTTTGAGCTAGAAATGAAACTGAGGTTAAAGCCACTTTTCTATTTGTTTAGTTGATTTCTTATTTTGCTACAACATCATCTCATATTTATTTAAGTTTATTCCCCTCTTCCTCTTTAATCTCCCTGTTCAATATACCCTTTCTTTTCCTGTCCTTTCCTGTCCTGTCCTGTGTTTCTTTCCTTCCCTCTGCCCGTTCCCCTTCCACTCCCATCTCGTCTCTATTCCTTCCCATTCATTTCCCTCAAGTCTTTATTTTCCTCTTTCCTTTCTGTTTTCCCTTCTCTTCTTTTTCTTTCTCTTAATTGTTTCCCTTCTCTTCATTTCCTTTCCCATTTATCTCCCCCTTTCCTTCACCTTCTCTTTCTTATTCTTACTCTTTCCCTTTCTTTCCCTCATACTTTCCATTTCCCCCTTTCATGTCTCTCTCATACTTTTCTTCTGCCCTTCCCCTTTCATCCATTTTCTTCTTTCCTTTTAGTTTCCCCCTTGTCTTTCCTTTCCTCATTTCTTCATGTTTTCATCTCCCTCTTCTTATTTCCCTTCTGCTTCATTTTCCTCTTCCTCATCTGTTGTTTTCCCCCTTTATTTCCATTAACTATACATTATCTTCCTTTTTCCACTTAACCATGACATTTTTTTTTAAGTTGCAATTTTGCAGACCTTTAGACTGATGTGTTTTATCGTAGACAAAACCATTCCAAATCTCACATGAGCCACTCTCACAATGGCCATGCCGTGTTTTGTGGCGACCCTCACGTCTTTGCGATGTGACGTGTCGTGCTAATTCAGTGAGATATTGTACATATCCCAGTGCAAGTGGGCCCAATTTATCTCCACTGCTAATCAGTCACTATTCTTTAAACTAATTAATTATTTTAATTTTGATCCTCTGATGTAGAACCCCATGCAGAGAGGCACAAGAGAGCCAGATGAGGTGGGCTGAGGAGGGAGCATGTGGTGGGTTTCACTAACACAATGGATTTAATTGTGACTATATCCGCAATCAAAAATGTATCTTAAAAATAAAAATAAATGTCATGCCTTCCCAGTTTGGGATTACAATATTTTTAAATGGTGATTACATTGTCTACCAGACAGCTGTAATGTCCTAACAGCTTGATTTCTCTGAGCTGAATCTGTTAACATCAGGAAATAAATTCAGCTCCGCTTTGGTACTTTATCTTAGTTGCATATATTTTCAGCGCTTTGTCTTTTTGGGTGAATGTGCATATATGATTTGTTGTACGGCCAATTGCTTTTGAAAGGTTATTCAGTTGTTAGTGATAACTTTAAAAATGGGTCGCCAACCAAAAATATTCTGACTGCATTTTAACCATCATACTCGGGGTTCTCTTTGGCTGTCTGCGTTGAGGTTTCTATTGTTTATTATCAATGTTAGCTGACCTGAGGCCTGTACCATGAAGCTGGTTTCGTTGGCTAACAAGGTAAACTTTAGATTAATTTGCCTCAATCCCAGGTTTTATGTAGCATGAAAGTTGGTCTGGTTTTAGCAGGGTTAATCTCCATACTAATTTACGCTACATGGCTAACCTGCTCCGTAACAGGTTTCATTCTGGATTACAGATCGCTAACAGATGTGAACCAATCAGCTGTGAGTAAAAAGACATCTCTGAAGCAATCAAGTCACTCCCCTGAGTCGCTTAAAGCACACTTTACAAATAAAATCTGAGAAATCCACAAAATTGACTCAACATGATAAATTATTAATTTTAGAATCTAAATGTAGATTTTCAGCAGATAGTGTTATATTTTATTTCAAAATGTAATTGCTTATCATTTACCCTCTTTAGCCATTTCAAAAAAACATCTTTGAAAATATGAATATACCATATTAGGCAATCTATAAAACCAGTAACCAGTAAAGCCAGTAATATGGCCAGTGGTGGACAGTAACGAAGTAAATGTAATTCGTTACTGTACTTAAGTAGTTTTTTTGCATATCTGTACTTTACTGAAGTATTTAAATTTGGGGAGACTTTTACTTTAACTCCACTACATTTCAAAGTCAAATATCTTACTTTTTACTCTACTACATTTTCAAAATCAGTCGTTCCTTTTTATTTATGAGTGGATAAAAACGTAACTGGTCAAACGAGCCACCAATCACAGTACAGCACGCGCGCTTTGTTTTAAACTTGCCTTGGCGGCATCTACTAAGCGCGAACCAGGGGTGCGTTTCCCTAAAGCATCGTTAGCCAACTATGGTCGCAAGCTCCGTCGTTATCATCATAGTTCAACGAGTCGGTGTTTCCTGAAACCATCGTTCCAACGAACATTCGCAAACAGCATCGCAGAGTTGTGTGGTTGGACCGACAGCTCTCGACCTGTGGTTAGAAGCAGAGTTTCTTGTTATTATAACATGTGGGCTTAAATTATTATCTTGAGCCAAATAAGCAAGATGACATTCAGTACAATCAGTATCTTTTATTTAGAAGACATACAAATGTCCTTTATGTCTTTTAGTTTGTCAATAGATTTAAAGCACCGTTTTTGAAGAGTGCGCATGTGTGAACGTGCTCTAGTGCGTAAGAACAAGCCAATGATTGAATCTGGAAATAAAGCAAATAACTGAGAAAAATATGAGATAGTCCTCAGATGACATGTCTGTAATTTATAGCAAAACATCTAGCATTAATTCGATCGCAAACAGATTCATTAAAAGTAGTTTTTACTCCACCACATGTGTGACATCATTAACCAACGTGGTTGAACAACCAATTTGCGACAATACGGTTTCGGGAAACAGTCGTGACTAGCAAGTTGATTTCTTCAACAGTGCATCGTACTACGGTAGTGGAGCAGCAAGTTACGTCGTTGTACGGGAAACGCACCAAAAAAATTGCTTTGCCAATGATTTTAAGCGGGGCAGAGAGCAGCAGCTATTATTGCAGCAATTATCGGTAAATATTGACGCATAATGTACATTGCTTATTATGTTGACACTAAAATGACTTGCATATAATAGCATTTTTTTTTTTCTGGGGAGTAGCAGAAACACTGCATTAATACGTTTTTGTGTTTAATTTTGGAGGGAAATTGGCTGCTCCCATAACATAGAATATATATATATGTATATATATATGTATGTATATATATATATATATGTATGTATGTGTATATATATATATATATATGTATATATATATATATATATATATATATATATATATATATATATATATATATATATTCTATGTTATGGGAGCAGCCAATTCTCCAAAATTAAACACAAAACGTATTAATTGTGTGTGTGTGTGTGTGTGTGTATATATATATATTTAATGGCGTTGTGCAGGTTTATGTGAATGTATCATAACATTAGGATGTTAATAATTATGACCATAGACACTCGAGAAAAAGATATACAGTAAATACTGTAAATGTATTATACCTTATGGGAACAGTCCCTTCCCTCCAAAATTAAACACAAAAATGTATTCAATTCAAATATATATATATATATATATATATATATATATATATATACACATCTGACTAATTAATGTCATTTTATTCATAGATTGGTGTGCCAAGAGTGACATTAGTCTTCATGTAGACTGAGTTAAGCAAGAGTCTTGTGACAAATTATTATAGGACATTATGGCCATAAAAAATCATAGTACTTGGATACTTAAGTACATTTGAAGGCAAATACTTTTGTACTTTTACTCAAGTGAATGTTTAAAGGCAGCACTTCTACTTTTACTTGAGTAATATTTTACCTTGAGTATCTTTACTTTAACTCAAGTACATGGTATGTGTACTTCGTCCACCACTGAATAAGGCTATATTAGATGATACCTGCAAAAAAAATTTATAATAATAAAACATATATGTATTAAATGCTCAAGATTGCTATGGAAATGGGTAAATGCCACCCAAACCCTTTCTTTCATGGACTCTAGACGAACAGTATTTTACTTGATGTTATAATAAGTTAAGCAATATAAGCAGTACACAAAATATTTCTTTTCTAAAAAGAACAAATACATCTTATTATTTCATACCAATGTTTTTCATACAGTATTCCAAGTGGTCACTTTTTTAATGAATCAATAGCAGCCTTTTTTATTATTTAAATTTTTTGTATTTTTTGTACAAAAAATGTATAATGTACATCAAGAAAGAGAGATTTAAAAAAAAAAAAAAAAATTGAATAACCATATCAAACAACCATTCACAACATATTTGATAAATAACATGTGTAATTCATTCATTTGCATGCTATATTTTATTTCAAATAAAGTGGAAAGAAAGTTAAAGTATCACCTCCTTTTTTTTTAAATGTTAAATTAGACAGGACATCATACCTCATATTTTAACTAATTCTGTTCAAATATCAAGAATGTGAAGGAAACAATCGCTCTAAATTAATGTATTATATATTTTTAAGCAGGACTGGCGACCTGTCCAGGGTGTCCCCCGCCTTTCGCCCAATGTTAGCTGGGATAGGCTCCAGCCCCCCGCGACCCTGTACACAGGATAAGCGGTTGACGATGGATGGATGGATGGATTTTTAAGCAAATCCTGTCTTTGTTCACATTCCAGACTTTTATTTATTTTCTCCATTTGGTATTTTTCCAAAATAATTTTTTTCAATCTTTTGAGATTGTGGGAGTTTTGGTTTAAGCCAGTTTTTTGAACATCTGTTTCAAAGCTGCTATTCTGATTACCCTAAATATATTTTGTTCAGTTTTATTTCTTAAGGACAATGACATTTGTCCCAAAATAAGTTTTTCTGGATGTATTTCTAATGTATTTCTTAGTATGACAATGAGGCTTATTTTCCACCAACATTTCTCCAACAAACCCCTTTTACCAGCTATTGTATTTACTTTGAATAACAGGTGTTATAAAAAAATCTCATTTGTGTCTTCAAAGCATATTCCCTCCAAACACTGGATTGAGCAGTATTGAATGTATTTTTTTTCTTTTTATTTCATCCTCCCACCTACATATAATTTATTCAGAGTGTCCTGTACATCTACTTCAAGTGCACTCTTTTTAATCCTAACATTTTTATGGGTTAGTTTTATTGTATGTGTCAGTTATATAATTTATTAATGGATATATTTCCTTTTTTATTTGTTTAACTTCTGTTAATAAATATCGTCTTATCTGTAAATAATTACAAAATTGTGAATTTGGAAGCTTTATATAGGTTAGTAAAATAATTCATTCCTTTATCAGTACACAGTTAGTGCTATATTATCAGACCTCTATCTGCCCAAAACTTAAATATATTATCTAATCTATTTGGCATAAAATCAGGATCTTTAGCAATTTCTAACAATACTTTCTTAATTTGGCTATTTTTAAATATTTCTACACAAACTCTAAAAGTGCTATTAATACAAACATTCTCTATTCATTTAATGTATTTCTTTGTTTGGGTAAGAATGAAGATATACTTGTATGTTCCTCTGTTTGATAAATTTCCATCTTCCATTTCATTTTAGATTATTCGTTCATCCAAAACAATAAAGGCTGAATTTGGGCAGCTTTATAATAATTACATTTGGGAATTCTAGTCCTCCAAGCCTTTTTGACAACTTAAGAATTTAAGCTTTTATATTTTAAATAGATATACACTTTTAAAAGGAATAAGCCTATATGTTCTTGATGTTGGCCTATGTATATAAATTCACTTACACATTGATATGCCAGCTGTTTTTTATATATAGATATATAATCTTAAAGTCAGAATCAAAGCCTGAGTTGACAGAGAGAGTTGAAAATCTGCATCATGGTACCAATTACGCCAGATTGGATTGAATATGTCAACCTTAAACCCTGAGTTCGTTCAGCAACCTTCATGGTACAGGCCTCTGCTGTGTTTGGGCTAGTGATTGGAGAGTTTAGCTTTGCTTCCCACTTATTTATCTTTTTATGGGCTGTCTTCTCCTGATGTCTCTGTTAGCTAGAAACAAAAGAGGAAGGTTAGCCTTCTACTGTCACTATAGCAAATGTCTTGCTGTTTCTGATTTGCTCCTCTGACCTTTACTGCCAGAGTGGATCCATTTCGAGCATCCCTCTTGAGTTTGTCCCACAATTGTCTTTCCAGGTGCTGCATACCTTCTCTTTTGGGTCAAATTTGCCCTGTTACAAGTAAGAGTTAAATTGCTCCTGCTGAGCTGTTAAGATTATCATATGGAAGGGTTTATGAAAGGAAGACTTGACATTCTTACTTCACAGGCTCCCAAAAATGCAAGAACTTTGATTTACTATTATTTATTGTTTTATTTGATGTGGTTTCTGCTTTGTGGATATTTCTTTGAACACTCACATATGGTGTTGTAAACATAAAATAGCATGTTTTAATGCATGTTTGTCTCTTCATGCCTCTTGACTGCAGCTCAGTGTTAGCTGTCTAACTTAATACTCAGCAGCTGTGGACTGTCGAGTGAGTATTATGATACTCTAAACCACTGATGCTAGAAATACACACAAGATCCCTGCTGATTTGAACATTGCACAAGCAAACACACAGATTCCCTCAGTGAGGGTGGATTACTTTGGTTTTGTGTTTATGGGTAAACTGGACATTTACGCTGCCATCAAATTCCTTTTTCTTCACCAAAAGCTTGCAGAGATCAGACCTTGGTGCATATATATATATTAGAGAAAAAACACATCACCCATGTGAAAAACAGCCCCCTTAAATTTGAGAGTTGGTTGTGCCACCTTTAGCAGCAACAACCTGCAACCAGGTTGAGTTTTGGCCCACTCTTCTTTGCAGAACTGCTTTAGTTCAGCCACATTGAGGAATTTGAGCCTGAACTGCCTGTTTAAGGTCCTTCCACAGCATTTCAAGTCAGGACTTTGACTAGGCCACTCCAAAACTTTAATTTAGATTCTTTTGAGCCATTCAGAGGTGGACTTACTCCTATGCTTAAGATCATTGTCTTGCTGCATAATCCAGTTGCGCTTGAGCTTCAACTCATAGACTGATGACCGGACATTCTCCTTTAAGATTTTCTGGTACAGAGCAGAATTCATGCTTCCCTCAATTATTGCAAGTTTCCCTGACCCCGAAGCAGCAAAGCATATCCACACCATCACACTACCATCACCATGCTTGACCACTGGTTTGATGTTCTTTTGTGGAATTGTGTGTTTGATTTACGCCAGATGTAATGAGATCCTTGTCTTCCAACCAGTTCCTCTTTAGACTCATCAGTCCACAGAACAAAAGATTTGAGGACATTAAGGTGTGTTTTGGCAAAATTCATATGACCCTTAATGTTCTTCTGGGTTAGCAGTGGTTTTTGCCTCTCCACACTTCCATGGATGCCATTTTTGGCCAGTGTCTTTCTGATAGTGGAGTAACAGAATACAAGTAACGAGATTATGTATATAAAATACAAAATATAAGTAACTGTATTCCACTACAGTTACAATTTAAATGATTGGCAATTAGAATACAATTACATTTAAAAAAGTATTTTGATTACTGAAGCGATTTGCATTTTTTTTGGTCATTTGTTTCATTTAATATTTAGTGCTTTCAGATGTAAAACATTTATTCATATAAATGATGCGATTCAAAGTGCATTTGAACAGCGGTGAAACACTTTCTTATGATGTGTTACATTCATATAAGCAGACAGAGAAGTCTAAAGGAAGTTTGGAGCAGAAGAAATAGAAATAAACATGATGTATATACACTGGTGGCCAAAAGTTTGGAATAATCAACATATTTTGTTCTTATGGAAATAAATTGGTACTTTTAATCATCAAAGTGGCATTCAACTGATCACAGTGTATAGTCAGGACATTAATAACATGAAAAATTACTAATACAATTTGAAAAAAAAAAAAAAAAACATTCAGAACTTCTTAAACTTCTTCAAAAAGTTAAAATCAAAACATCCTCCATATGCAGTAATGGCAGCTTTGCAGATCCTTTTCATTCTATCGGTCAGTTTATCCAGATACTCAGGTGACATTTCACCCCACACTTCCTGTAGCACTTGCCATAGATGTGGTCTTGTTGGGCACTTCTCACGCACCTTACAGTCTAGATGATCCCACAAAAGCTCAATGTGGATAAGATCCATGAAACTCTTTTCTAATTATCTGTTGTCCAAAGTCTCTTTGCCCACTAACTTTTTCTTTTTGTTTTTCTTTGCAATTCTTCTCATAAGTCCTGCACCCCCTGAGTCTTCTCTTTACTGTTGTTCATGAAACTGGTGTTGAGCAGGTAGAATTCAATGAAGCTGTCAGCTGAGGACATGTGAGGCATCTATTTCTCAAACTAGAGACATTTTAGAGATTAGAGATTATTTTGAATTATCTTTACCAAATATTGATATGTGAGGAATTGTGATTAATTTAGATTAATTTATCTAATTGTCTTGACACTGTATTAAAAATGTTATCAGTCTTAACTGGGATGTTGATTGTAACAAGCGATGTGAAGATTTTTTTAAACAAATCCCCTTTATTCTCTACTGTAATAATAAAAGCAAGTGTTTGTAATGAAAGGGTAAATAATGACACAATTTTGGGGTGAACTGTTCCTTTAAATGAACCTGACCAAATGGTGCAACACAATCAGAAGTGTCAAAATTTTGGATATGTGCATTAGGTTTTGTTTTGTAAATTTAGCCTAAGTGTAATGTTCTTCAAATCAAAGTGCTCCCATCTCGCTCTATCTGTCTTCCATTGCATCATAGTTGTGGCATATCTCACGTCCCTTTCTCTCTCTTACAGGAAATGGCTAAAATCCTTAACCACCCACGAGTCTATGCCTTCCTCCACGTGCCTGTCCAGTCAGCATCTGACAGTGTCCTAATGGACATGAAGAGAGAGTATTGCTGTGCTGACTTCAAACGAGTCGTTGACTTCTTGAAACAGAAGTGAGTACCTGCTATAAAATTAAACAAACAAACAGAATACCTGCAAATCACACGTTCACCTAGTAAAGAATACCACACTACTTTTACAGCCAAGATTATAGGCTGCCTTTCACCTCGGACTAAGTCATGATTTGGTTCTTACAGTTGTGTTTGTATTGATTAGCACAGATAAATCTTTTTTTTTTTAATTATAATTATTATTAGAGCAAACACATGAGATTAACTGCCAGATGTTTCTCTACATTTTTTTAACGGATGTGTTGGGAACTTTGTTTTACCCTGTGGAAGAAGTAAACACTACACTCAATAGTATGGATTAAGTCCTGACATTTTGCAAATGCCAGTTTTTATGAGTTTGATAAGATGGAATAAGCTCTTCATTACGTTTTTGCAATTATTGTGCTCAAGTACATTTTTTGGAGATACAATCAATGGGGCTGATATGTTTTAAAATGCATGTTGTGGCACGCTCTCACCCTTACCTTGATCCGGATGCCCCCCATGTCATCCATAGAAGCCACGTCCCTAGTAATCCTAGTCCCACCCTAACTGTGTATTCAGCATAGGCCTAGAGACAATCACCCTATATGTGATGTACACATATACCACCTTTGTACCTGTATGTCAGCATCTGACAGACTTACGAACACACACAAACTCCATCACTTGTACCCTCAACATTTGTTGAGCTCTGATGGATGATATGGTTTTTCCCAAGCTGATGTGTGCTGTGATATATGGCTCTGTGCTTTTAATGGAGGAAGGTGCTCTTCTCAAAGGACTTTATTTAGGCCTGATAAATGGATTGTGACCATGAAAGTTCTAATGGACAATACGGCCAATGATCAGTCCACAATATGCTTATTTTCATGCTGTGACAAAATGACCATCTGCCTTTACATCAGTGACACTATGTCCCATAAATTGCCACCTTGTGCTGTCAGTGTCTAGATAAGCTACCAGACCTGCAGCCCAGAATGTAATGGAGCTTTTCCACTGCACGGTACAACTCGACTCGGCTCGCTTTTTGGGGGTTTTCCAGTGTGAATAGTACCTGGTACCTGATATATTTTTAGTACCACCTCGGCCGATCCTGTTGATCACTGATGGTTAGGGAGAAGCATCACTACCAGCGTCACTGGATTTCCGACACGCGACATCAACCTGCTAGTTTTAAATTAAGAAACAGCGATAGCAGTATAATTCGTTCACGCAACTTTTGAATTGTGAAAAAAGAAATGGCAGTGCACAAACCACGCCGTGGTCAATAAACAAGGTGCAGACGGTCCATTCGTTAGCAATGAGCTAAACGAAAAAGTCTCTTAGGAAGAGTGTCAGCTGTTGACCGCACACGTCTACCACCAGACCTACCAACAGTGTAGGGAAAATTAAAAAAAAATTAAAAGTGACTACAGAACCATAAAGGGAAAGTGGAAGTGGTTCGACCAAATAGACGCTATCTAAACCGGCGAGCAATGGGAGGGAGAGTGCCCTGGACTCTCAAGATGGAGGATGGTACATTTTGTTATGTTAACTCTATACTCTGCTTGAAAACTTCACTTTATTTAGTTGAACAGCTACTGGAAGCTTGCTTCTAAAACAACCATGCCAATTTAACTGTTACACTTGTGTAAAATCACCATACAACAACTGCTTTATGCAGGACAATGAGCTAGTAGCTAACAACTAGAGGTTGTGTTATTGTTTTGGTCCATTTGTGTCCTGTTTAAGATAATGTCACAGCAGTAGAGGCGGCGCAACTATGACGATCATCCTATAATCCCACCTGTGTTGAATGGCACTAAACTGCAGTGGAAATGCAAGCTCAGAAAAGTAAAACAAGTAGAGTTGAGGCGAGTCGAACCGTAACGTGCAGTGGAAAAGTGCCTTAACTATTGCAGGCCTGACAGACTAGATGCGTGGCGTCCTTGTCGTGACTGGGCATGGTGAAGGTCTGGAAGTGCATAAAGGGTTTGGTCCTGGTTAGGGGCTGTTCCAGGGGAATAGGCAAGTGCACCCTCCCATAATACTACAGTATAAAACATATTTTTTTATACTCATGTTGCACAAAAAAGATCTCAATAGGTCCATGAAGGTGTTTTCATTTTGTATAAACTTTCATTTTGAGTTAACCGTGAATTTCCTGATTTAATCAGCTTTTGTGGCAGACATGCGTTTGTAGATGTTTGGGTAGCTTGTTCCTGGTTCGACCTTGATATGATTGCCTTGGGCTGGTGTCTCTGGCTTCATAGAAGTAGCAGTTAGATAGCTTTTCCTGGCAGCTTTGTATGAACTAGATGGTGAGGTTGGAGAGATGCTGTTCACAAAACTGTGACTCAGAACTGTCTGTCATACTTATCACTTGATCAGATTGCATGACTTTCCAGTTTAAAATTACACAAATCCCACAATATTAGTATGTGCCAATATAGATGCCATGTTTCTTGTGTGTGTATTGTAAGGACAGCTTTGTGCCATCACAGAATGAATGTGCCTGTATATAATCTGTGATTTGACCCATTTATGGATTTAATTATGTTTGTGCAGTATGGTTACAAATGCTTTCAAAATATCGAGCACCACAGGCATATTATTAATACTTTAGGCTAGGCGGGTTGACAAGATTATAAAGTTGCTGAGGTTGATATCTGATCAGGATAAGAAGTCAATTTTGTTTGCCATGTTTGAAGCACTTATCTGAATTGAGTCAAGATTGTTTATCAGAGGTTTTTACACATAGTTTAGAGGAGATGAATGCATGGCAAAATATATTCAGTGTGTCATTCAACATCAACAGAAGCATTATGAAACCATAATAATGTTTGAATCATAGAACATTCCATTCCAGTGTTGAATTTTGCATTTTAGACACTTCAACATGGAAAATGCCATGTTTCACAATTAATTGGTATACACACACACACACAGAGGCGGCCAGAAGTTTGGAATAATGTAAAGATTTTGCTGTTTCGGAAGGAAATTGGTCCTATAATTCACCAAAGTGGCATTCAACTGATCACACAGTATAGTCAGAACATTACTGATGTAAAAAAACAGCACCATCACTATTTGAAAAAAGTCATTTTTGATTAAATCTAGTCAGGCCCCATTTCTAGCACCCATCACTCCAACATCTTATCCTGGAGTAATCATGCTAAATTGTTCATTTGGTACTAGAAGATCACTTGCCATTATATCAAACACAGCTGAAAGCTATTTGGTTTGTTTAATGAAGCTTAACATGGTCTTTGTGTTTGATTTTTGAGTTGCCACAATATGCAATATACTGGCATGTCTTAAGGTCAGTATTAGGTCAAAAATAGCACAAAAAAAATAAACCTCTTTCTCTAGAAACTCATCATCATTGTTTTGAGGAATGAAGGCTTTGCATAATATATATATATATATATATATATATATATATATATATATATATATATATATATATATATATATATATATAATGCTTGAAATTGCCAAAAAACTGAAGATTTCATACAAAGGTCTTCAAAGACTAAGAACAACTGGCTCTAACAAGGACAGAAAGAGATGTGGAAGGCCAGATGTGCAACTAAACAAGAGTCTCTAGTTTGAGAAATAGACGTCTCACATGTCCTCAGCTGACAGCTTCATTGAATTCTACCCGCTCAACACCAGTTTCATGTACAACAGTAAAGTGAAGTCTCTCAGGCCTTATGGGAAGAATTGCAAAGAAAAAGCCACTTTTGAAACCAAAATCAAAAAGAAAGTTTTAGAGTGGGCAAAGAGACTTGGAAACAGATAATTGGAAAACAGTGTTATGGATCTTAACCCCATTGAGCTTTTTTGGGATCAGCTAGACTGTAAGGTGCATGAGAAGTGCCTGATAAGACCACATCTATGGCAAGTGCTACAGGAAGTGTGGGGTGAAATGTCACCTGAGTATCTGGACAAACTGACAGCTAGAATGCCAAAGATCTGCAAAGCTGCAATTGCTGCACATGGATGATTTTTTGATGATAACTCTTTGAAGTAGTGTAATTGTAATTGTTTGGATGCACCTGAGCTCAATTTTGAGTGTCATGTCAAAGTCTTTTTTTTTTCATTTTTTAATACATTTGCAAAGATTTCAAACAAACTTCTTTCACGTTGTCATTATGGGGTATTGTTTGTAGAATTTTTAGGATAATAATGAATTTAATCCATTTTGGAATAAGGCTGTACCATAACAAAATGTGGAAAAAGTAAAGCGCTGTGAATACTTTCCAGATGCACTGTATGTATGTGTGTGTATATATATATATACAGGTATATATACACTGATTTCCGGCACACACACCGATCAGCCACAACATTAAAACCACCTGCCTAATATTGTGTGGGTCCCTTTTGTGCCGCCAAAACTGTACCAACCCGCATCTCTGAATAGCATTCTGAGATGCTATACTTCTCACAACAATTGTACAGATTGGTTATCTGAGTTACCATAGACTTTGTCAGTTCATATGCATATATATTTGTATATGTAAGCTTACAGAAATTTGGACTATTTTGTTGCTGATCTTCTGAAGTGTATACAGGGTTTACCAGACAAATAAATTAGCTTGATGCATCATTATTTGGCGCGTAATGATAGAGTGATCCTGTGGGTTTCTAGATGCATTAAGTTGTGCAACACAATGTAGAAGGCATGTTATAACATTTAGAGAAAAAAACATTATGCACATTAGATATGCTGTTTGGAATAAAGAGCACATTCTATGGTTTGAAAACGTGCCTAATTTTGTTTTATAGGTTTCATACAATAGCATGCATCCAAGGTGAAGAAAACACTTTAATTTGCTCATAATTTAAATTGCAGCATTACCCTTTTTTTCCCCCAGTGTCAAAAACGACTTGTTCAATGATTCGTTCTAAAACATTCATTTTAAACTTTCAGAGAGCCTACTCTGCTCTGATTGGTCAGATGTCCCAGTCTGTTGTGATTGGTCTACCGCTTAGTGTAGTGTTTGAGGGCAGGTCAAACCTGTTTGTAAGCAGCCAATGAAGACCAGAGTTGTCTTTTTCTTTTTTTTTTTTACCAAATTAGGTAGGTTATTACAGGAAGTAAGTCTGGAATTAGTAACGGCTTGTTTCAGGTGTTCAGAGTCGGTTCTTTCTTTTGGGAGACAAAAGGAGCAATAACAGCTATATAACACTCTACATGAAAGGTAATATTTGAAAAACCATAATAGGTGCTCTTTAAGTAAGGGATAATCTACAGTGTACACTACACACATACACATTTGTCAGGGTTAATTTTGCATTAATGACCAGATGAATGTATATTATCATGCTTATTACATGGTTACCACATACATAAAGTATATGGTATCAAACAACTGGATGTCATGGTTGACCAATCAGAAGAGTATTCTAGAGTGTCATGTAATACTAAATAGTTCAATTGCCTTCCATTACACTGTCCAAAGTGCTTGTGGTGGTCAGAGTGACACTTAAGTGTTAAGAGAGGCATGTGAAAGGGAGTTGATTGGTCAGTGGCATCTTTGTTTTTTTATGCAGCTCATTATGTAAGGAATAATTTACAACAGGGTGTTAATTTAAAGATAATGCACACCCAAGGTGGCAATGCGGTCACGACGCTCTGCAGAGTGACCATTGCAAATCAGATTTTTTAATAATTGAATGGGCCAGAGTCAATTATTCTGCATATACCACAGTTACCACACCTTAATATAGCAGGTTTTTTTTTATCTCAATACATTTTCTGGTTTTCGTCCCTTAAACGCTCTTGTGAGTGGAATTCTTTCTTCCGCTTGGAGTCAGTCTGAGCCTTTGTTGCTAGTTCAAAAACATCACTTTAGAACTAGCAACAGAGGATGGTGAGGCTTGAGCTGCTTTACTGGAGCACTTACTGGAGTTACAAGTTTGTGAGAGTTTATATGTGAGTTTGATTTTGAGGGATCAAACTCAGAGAAACTCAGAAAACGAGAGAGAACCTGTGGGATTACCGTTATTTGTCACAGCTCTCGTCAGAAGCAACATCGCTTCAAAATTTCGTGTGACCGAGAGAAAGGGGGAGGGGTTGTGTGGTGCTTTCCATTATAGATATGTGAGGCTGAATAGGGCGAAATAAATTGAAACATAAAAAGTTTCACATATTAAAATGTATTTTGGATAATAGAAACTGTTGTATTGATAAGTCTTGGGGGGGTATGGCTCTATTTGTTGGTCACCACACGAGTCGTGTGTGTGTGTGTGTGACAAGATGTGTGTAAGTGCGGGGGAAATGAGGGCGCTTTTCAACTGAAATTGAAATAAATGTAGGATATTAAAGACAATGTTTGTTATTTTTAACTAATTTACCTTAACCAATGTCTTTGTTTATTTGGTTATTTTGCCATGTAGCATGTACGCGGTGTGTGTGTGGGTGAGATGAGAGCGGAAGAGAGTGAGCCCAAGGACACTTTTCAATCGAAATTTAAATAAATTTGGGATATTACAGAAATAGTTTGTCATTCTTATCCAATGTACTTAACCAATGTCTTTGTTTTAATTTGTTATTTTAATGTGGTAGCCTCTAGTGCTCTTTGAAATAACTTAAATATTTTGGCATAGTGATATGGGACTGTTATGCTGTCAAGATCTGGAAGTACTTCATATTCGTGCATATACTGGAAAATAATTGCACACCTTAGAACGTCCGTCAACCAATCGGAATCAAGCATTCAACAGACCCGAGGTATAATATAAATCTACAGTAGATTGTTTTTAGTGCTTTTATTATCATGTTTGATATAAACCCGTATTAGCAAGTGTTAATCTTTATTAATCACATCAACGGAAGCACCTTGCCGGTTTTTCTTTTAACCTCCCTCTCCCATAATCTAAGATGGTAATAAGTCTATCTGATCCGTTGAATAAGCATACCTTTGTTTTCCCTATTCCTCAAATGATCAACAGAAGTGTGATAACTATTAAGTGTGGTCAACATTTGTGACCTCACTGAAAAAATGCCACCTTATCTCATCTGTTTTTTTAAGGGACATTCACACATTGAAGGCAATTCTCTACTGTTGGTTGCTAGTCAGCATTGCTACTCGGTCACAGTATCCATCTGTATCACATGAGCACAACTGTCTTCACATCCATTTGTAGTTGAGGCATCGTATTGATTCAAATTTGCATACAATTTAACACAGATCAACTCTGTCACATCGCCAACGGACACCATGCGCCATTGCCACTAATTGAGTCTACAAATCTAATTGAAATGAATAAATTACAGGCACTTTGAAGCTTACAATATTTGTTAGTCTAAAGACACTTCACTTCAATTTATGCATGCTGTCCACTTGTTTTTAGTGTTTTTTATTTATTTTTATTTTTTAAGCTGCAGTGTGTAATTTCTGCACTACTGGTGTCACCAAAAGGAACTGTAAAAACATTGATTTTCAATGTTTTTCCCGAATGCTCTCCTGATGTGCCATTGTTTTGTAAATGGATAGCCCCACCCCAAACTCATGGGATTGGCTGAGTTAATGGTACTATGTCGGGCAGCTCCAACAAACAGTGCAGTGTTTTAAACGCACCACATAGTCTGGATTGCACAAAGAACTCTTATGAAAGGCTTTCAGAATTGACAGACACATGGCAAATGTCATTTGATGTCATTATCATGTATTATCACCTTCTTAGAACCCTTATTCTGTCTCTCTCTCTCTCTCTCTCTCTCTCTCTCTCTCTCTCTCTCTCTGTTATTTAAATTTAAAAGTACTTTATTGGCATGATTGTGTTTACATACAATAGTGATAATGACAAGACAAATAATAATAATATAATAGTATCAAATAACAATAAATATAGAATTAAAATCAGGTGCCAGGTAATGAATCAAATAAAATAAAAACTATAATAACAATATACACTATACAATATAAAATTAAATAAGCATTTAACAGGACATTATGAATATATACTGTGAATGAAGTACATTAAGGCAGTGATTGGTTTCTGATGGTGTAATTGATGCATGATGGTCCTCCCCCAGTAACACTAGCATCTGATCTGTTTCTGCTGAACTGGAAAACTGTGGTATGAGGTTTGAGAGTTTGTGGAGGTATCTCTCTCCCAACTCACAGTGAAGGAGAAATTGAGTCTCTGTCTCGACCTCACCCGTGTCACAGTGAGCACAGACTCATTCTTCCTTTGGATGCCATGTATGTCTGTGTCGGTCTTTTTCTATGGCCAGACTGTGAACACTGAGTCTGTATTTGGTGAGGATCCGTCTCTGTTTTGGATCTCTTACAGTGTACTCTAAAACCCTCATCAGAACCTGTGACACATGAATACTGTCTCACCTGCTGACAGGACCTGAGTGGCTATGAAAGGGGCCAATTGTTATGCCCAGACTACTGGGTCAGATCATCTCTGAAATGGCAAGGCTTGTGGGGTGCTACCGGTCACCAGCGGTGAGTACCTACCGACAGTTGTCCGATGAAGGACTAACCACAAACCGGAGACAGCGTGTTGGGCACCCAAGGCTCATCGATGTGCGATGGCAACGAAGACTATCCCATCTTATCCGAACTGACTGAAGGTCTACTGTGGCACAAGTCACAGAAAATGTTAATGATTTTACGGAAAGAATGTGTCGCAACACACAGTGCATCACACCCTGCTGCATATGGGGCTGGGTTGCAGTAGACCAGTCAGATTGCCCATGATGACCCCTGTCCACCGTTGATTGTGCCTACATTGGGCACACGAGCGTTGGAACTGGACCTTGGAGCAGTTGAAGAAGATCCCGATTTCTTATACATCACCTGGATGGCTGTGTATGTGTGCACCATTTACCGGGGAAAGTGATGGCACCAGGATGTCCTGTGGGATGACGACAAGCCGGTGGATGGAGGGTGATGCTCTAGACAATGGTTTGCTGGGAAACCCTGGGTCTGGCCATTCATATGGATGTCAATTTGACACGTACCTCCTACCTATACATTGTTGCAGACCAGGTACACCCTTTCATGTCAATGGCATTCTCTGATGACAGTGGCCTCTTTCAGCTGGATAATGTGCCCTGCCACACTACACACATTGTTCTGGAATGGTTTTAGGAACATGATGTAGAGTTCAAGGTGTTGTCCTGGCCTCCAAATTCCAAAGATCTCAACCCGATTGAGCATCTGTGGGATGTGCTAGATCAACAAGTCAGATCCACAGCGGCTCCACCTCGCAACTCACAGGACTTGAAGGATCTGCTGCTAATATATTGGTTTCAGATTCCACAGGACACCTTCAGAGGTCAATGCCTCAGTGGGTCGGCACTGTTTTGGTGGTACATGGAGGACCAGTAGCATATTAGGCAGGTGGTCATAATGTTTTGTCTCAATAGTAATATATTGTGCTGTATGTTTCTAAAATTAAAAAATGAAAAAACTGTTATCCTTTGATTTCTTGAATGTACACTTAGTATTATTTTGTATTGCTGTGCGGTTGCCAGGCTTTTCTGGTGGTTGCTCATCAGCCCAAAAGAGCCCACACCAAATCTCTTATATGTTTGTTATATTGGATTTTTAAATTTTTTAAATTTTTTATTTAATTGTATTTTTTGCTCTTTTATTGTCAACAATTGTCCAAAATACATTGTGTCAGGGCATCAACACTCCACACAATGGCAGCATCAAGCTCAAGTGTTGCAGAAAGTGTCACGGAATGGCAAATTTACAACTTTGTCTGGCAAGAAAGCAGGATGTGTGCACATTTAATATGTGCAAGTGTTCCTGTAATCATTGGCTGTCGCTTTTAAAGGTTAGCAGCAAATGGGGTCAAAATTGAAACTCATAGTGCATCTGTGTGTTGTGCAACTGATGATGTCATTGTCTAAATCTGCGAAATTTGATGTGCTTGTTATTTTATTTCCTGAACAAGTGTAGACCCTTGTACAAGGTAGGTGGTAGTGTTTAGGGCTGCCCCCTGATAGTTGACCAAACGTTAGTCGATAAGAAGTGTCTTTGTTGACCAAGTTTTGATTGGTTGGTTGGTCACAGAAAAAAAAAACTACTGGAAACCGATGAACACCAGTATTACAGTTGGATGGACGCAAGGTGGTACTATGGGGTAATTTCATTAAGCAGGAAACTGGAAAATAAATAAGTGCAGTTAAAATGTGTTCAATTTGTTTGAAATATGGTTTTACTACAGTTGTCAACATCTCTCTAGCAAAGAACCTTTTTCATCTGTGCATTCTCTACCAGACAGGTATTCTGTTATCCAGGAAAATAAATAATGTATGTGAAAAAATTCATATATCAGCAACCCCCGGAGGGCTGCGGGATCGGTGAATATTCTTGCTTTAGTGATTTTACATTGAAAATGTATTTATTTAAATACATTTCTAAATTAAATTTGCAATCCAAACGAAATTAAAAAACAGTTAAAATAATAGTGATGAAAAATAATAATATATATATATATATATATATATATATATATATATATATATATATACATACATACATACATACATACATACACACCTTTCCATTTACCATCAGGCAAGTGTCCTTAAAGAAAATTGCTTACACAAATGAAGACATAAAAACAATTATAAATGCAAAAATAATCATTATAATAATCACTGAACTATAAATCACGGTTCGAGTTGAACGTGTTTTTTGTATTTAATGTTTTAATCACAGATTAATAGGCTGCAGGGTTGTGTTCACAATGAACTGCCCTGTGGAAATAAAGTGATCTGAACTCAAAACATCTCCTGAACTGAGATGTCTGAGGTCATTTGCAGCACTCATAGGCGATACTGTTTTTGCAACAATGACAGAAAAAAAGAAAGAGTGATAAACTTTTATATACGCGTGTTCCACGAGAGTGCACGCCACCGTATAAACATACATGCCCATAGACGGATTTTCTGTCATCTGTTCTTAATAATAGAATAAAGTGTTTCTTCAAGCATGTGTCTTTGTGCCACGGGGCAAATTATTTGTAATATTAATTTGATAATAATAATAATAGCCTATTATTATTTTATACATTAATGGGAAAATGAGCCAAATATCGTCATGACATGTTCAAAGGCATCAGCAATTGGTGATCACTGACCATCATCGATCCCCGAGATCATCTATCGGCACAACTCTAATGTGCATTTCTCTATAAATAAACAAAATGTTCAGACAGTCTCCTTGCTGGTTATTCTGACACATTCAGGATCATTACGGCTTTTGCCGGTGTCACTGCGGCTCACTTGTGCGTGCGCTTGTAAACATTATATTTTAAAGGCTCATTATTACGATTTAGTATTTCTCTGTAATGTAAAACCGTGTTAGCACTGTTAATGTTCTCAGCCCTGGAACTATATATATATATTATTAGTAATTCAATTAATATCTTAAAAGTGCAACTGGTGGACTAATGCCTTAAATTAACGCCCATTAGTTGACTAGGAAAATCTTTGGTCAGGGGCAGCCGTAGTAGTGTTCTCACTCATGTGAACTCCACCTCCACCTACCACCTCCTACTGGTAGGCTTGGGTTCAGTACCGTGGTCTGCAAAAACATCTTTCATGTTACCAATTTTTCATTTGAGCCGTACTCCGATTCGGACTAAACTGCCATTGTGAAATGCACATTTGCATGGCTTTCTTTCTTTTGCAGAACACAAACAAAGATTTTAGAAAAAAGTGTCAGATCTGTTGGTCACTAAGTAACTAGCATCCAAACCTTTAACACTGGTTTAACACATAATTTATGATCCAATCCAATTGATTTTGGGTGAGAACAGATCTACATATAATACATTTTTCACCATAAATCTTGACATCTGCAGTATCTTTGGCTATCATGATTTCAAGCTTGATTACACTTCCTTGCACCATTTGGCACCCTGTGCATGTGTCAAGTGCTTGAAATCATGACCGTGCCTGTTGACTGGATTGGCAAGATATAAAGAAAAAAAAATAGTTGTATGTGTGTATATATATATATATATATATATTATACACTCACCTAAAGGATTATTAGGAACACCTGTTCAATTTCTCATTAATGCAATTATCTAATCAACCAATCACATGGCAGTTGCTTCAATGCATTAAGGGGTGTGGTCCTGGTCAAGACAATCTCCTGAACTCCAAACTGAATGTCAGAATGGGAAAGAAAGGTGATTTAAGCAATTTTGAGCGTGGCATGGTTGTTGGTGCCAGACGGGCCGGTCTGACTATTTCACAATCTGCTCAGTTACTGGGATTTTCTCGCACAACCATTTCTAGGGTTTACAAAGAAAGGTGTGAAAAGAGAAAAACATCCAGTCCTGTGGGCTGGAATGCCTTGTTGATGCTAGAGGTCAGAGGAGAATGGGCCGACTGATTCAAGCTGATAGAAGAGCAACTTTGCCTGAAATAACCACTCGTTACAACAGAGGTATGCAGCAAAGCATTTGTGAAGCCACAACATGCACAACCTTGAGGCGGATGGGCTACAACAGCAGAAGACCCCACCGGGTACCACTCATCTCCACTACAAATAGGAAAAAGAGGCTACAATTTGCAAAAGCTCACCAAAATTGGACAGTTGAAGACTTGAAAAATGTTGCCTGGTCTGATGAGTCTCGATTTCTGTTGAGACATTCAGATGGTAGAGTCAGAATTTGGCATAAACAGAATGAGAACGTGGATCCATCATGCCTTGTTACCACTGTGCAGGCTGGTGGTGGTGGTGTAATGGTGTGGGGGATGTTTTCTTGGCACAGTTTAGGCCACTTAGTGCCAATTGGGCATCGTTTAAATGCCACGGCCTACCTGAGCATTGTTTCTGACCATGTCCATCCCTTTATGGCCACCATGTACCCATCCTCTGATGGCTACTTCCAGCAGGATAATGCACCATGTCACAAAGCTCGAATCATTTCAAATTGGTTTCTTGAACATGACAATGAGTTCACTGTACTAAAATGGCCCCCACAGTCACCAGATCTCAACCCAATAGAGCATCTTTGGGATGTGGTGGAATGGGAGCTTCGTGCCCTCGATGTGCATCCCACAAATCTCCATCAACTGCAAGATGCTATCCTATCAATATGGGCCAACATTTCTAAAGAATGCTTTCAGCACCTTGTTGAATCAATGCCACGTAGAATTAAGGCAGTTCTGAAGGCGAAAGGGGGACAAACACAGTATTAGTATGGTGTTCCTAATAATCCTTTAGGTGAGTGTGTGTGTGTATATATATATATATATATATATATATATATATATATATATATATATATATATATATATATATATATATATATATATATATATATATATACACACACAGTATCTCACAAAAGTGAGTACTCCCCTCACATTTTTGTAAATATTTGATTATATGTGACAACAATGATTATATGTGGCTACAATGTAAAGTAGTGAGTGTACAGCTTGTATAACAGTGTAAATTTGCTGTCCCCTCAAAATAACTCAACACACAGCCATTAATGTCTAAACCACTGGCAACAAAAGTGAGTACACCCGTATGTGAAAATGTCCAAATTTGGCCTTATTAGCCATTTTTTCTCCCCAGTGTCATGTGACTCGTTAGTGTTACAAGGTCTCAGATGTTAATGGGGAGCAGGTGTGTTAAATTTGGTGTCATTGCTCTCACACTCCCTCATACTGGTCACTTGAAGTTCAACATGGCACCTCATGGCAAAGAACTCTCTGAGGATCTGAAAAAAATTATTGTTGCTCTACATAAAGATGCCCTAGGCTATAAAAACATTGCCAAGACCCTGACAATGAGCTGCAGCACGGTGGCCAAGACCATACAGCAGTTTAACAGGACAGGTTCCACTCAGAACAGGCCTCGCCATGGTCGACCAAAGAAGTTGAGTGTACGTGATCAGCGTCATATCCAGAGGTTGTCTTTGGGAAATAGACGGATGAGTGCTGCCAGCATTGCTGCAGAGGTTGAAGGGGTGGGGGGTCAGCCTGTCAGTGCTCAGACCATATGCCGCACACTGCATCAAATTGGTCTGCATGGCTGTCGTCCCAGAAGAAAGCCTCTTCTAAAGATGATGCACAAGAAAGCCCACAAACAGTTTGCTGAAGACAAGCAGACTAAGGACATGGATTACTGGAACCATGTCCTGTGGTCTGATGGTGTCAAGCGTGTGTGGCGGAAACCAGGTGAGGAGTACAAAGACAAGTCTGTCTTACCTACAGTCAAGCATGGTGGTGGGAGTGTCATGGTCTGGGGCTGCATGTGTGTTGCTGGCACTGGGGAGCTACAGTTCATTGAGGGAACCATGAATGCCAACATATACTGTGACATACTGAAGCAGAGCATCATCCCCTCCCTTTGGAGACTGGGCCGCAGGGCAGTATTCCAGCATGATAACGACCCCAAACACACCTCCAAGATGATCACTGCCTTGCTAAAGAAGCTGAGGGTGAAGGTGATGGACTGGCCAAGCCTGTCTCCAGACCTAAACCCTATTGAGCATATGTGGGGCATCCTCAAACGGAAGGTGGAGGAGCACAAGGTCTCTAACATCCACCAGCTCCGTGATGTCGTCATGGAGGAGTGGATGAGGACTCCAGTGGCAACCTGTGAAGCTCTGGTGTACTCCATGCCCAAGAGGGTTAAAGCAGTGCTGGAAAATAATGGTGAATACACAAAATATTGACACTTTGGGCCCAATTTGGACATGTTCACTTAGGGGTGTACTCACTTTTCTTGCCAGCGGTTTAGACATTAATAGCTGCTTGTTGATTTATTTTGAGGGGACAGCAAATTTACACTGTTATACAAGCTGTACACTCACTACTTTACATTGTAGCGAAGTGTCATTTCTTCAGTGTTGTCGCTTGAAAAGATATAATCAAATATTTACAAAAATATCAGGGGTGTACTCACTATATATATATTCCACACAAAATCTATTGTGTCTATTAAGTAGACATGGATTAAACCAATGTAGCCTTGTGGATTTATTTCATGCTTCCTTTATGAGCTTTTTGGAGCTTGAAAGTGTTGGACCCCATTCACTTGAATTGTAGAGGCTTACACAGCTGAAATATTCTTCTAAAAAACATATGTTTGTGTTCTGCAGAAAAAAGAGTGTCATACACATCTGGGATGGCATGAGGGTGAGTAAATTATGAGATCATTTTAATTTTTTGGTGAACTATTCCTTTAAAGCCTTAAGTGTCATGTCTAAACTCTTGCTTTTAAAGCTGGCCGTTCTTAATACAGCTGTCTAAAAAAATATTTTTTTTCTCTTTTTCTCACAATGGGGCTCAATCGGGGCCAAGGCTACAAGTCTGACAAGATTAGCCAGACCATTTCTTCTCACATAAAGTAGCACTCTTGCTGACCCGCGTTCCAGAGTGTGTTGGCTCAGACTGCCCTGATAACTCCTGGACAAGCCAAGGCAGGAATTCAAAACCCATTATAGAGTCTGAGTGTGCGGCAACAAAAGCAAGCAGACCCTGAATTCTGCACCGAGACCTTTTAGACAACCTTGACCATCTTGGATTGTTTTCATTGACTGCCTTTATTGAGTGTGTCTGCGAGTTTTGGTTTTGAAGGCAGCCAAAAATGGAAAGTAATACTAGTGATGTGCAATAGCTAAAATATGCTCACAATCAGAGAAATACAAGTATTTATTTTAATTTATATATATATATATATATATATATATATATATATATATATATATATATATATATATATATATATTAAATAATCTATCTATCTCATAAGGCATGTGTTAAACCAGTGTTATTAAAAGTTTTGAATGCCAGTTACTTAGTGACCAACAGATCTGACACTTTTCTTCTAAAAATGTGTGTGTGTGTGTATGTATGTATATATATATATATGTATATAATCCACATTTGGATATGCATTCAAAAATTGTCATTGAGTTTTGGCATTGTAGGGCAGTAGAACAATATAGTTATCCTTTTTGACCTATCCTCTAACAAACAAAAAAACAGGGCTCACTTTGAGGCTTTGGGTGTAACTATGGGTGTAATTTGTATGCTCTATTCTGCCATTTTTCAACAGGTGTTGATTTAGGTAAGATGTGTGATTAGTCATATCAGCATCTTTTGATTCCATTTATACAGCAGATAAGCGTTCATGAAATATTACAATGGCAAACGAACACAGTAGGATTCAACCACCTGCCAGCAGTGTTTGCGCGTCATAAATGTGACACTCCCGACCTAGTTAAGGGATTAACTTTCCTAGCTTCCCTGCCTGCCCGCTTTCACTATGTTCAACATTGAGTTAAAGGGTGACCAGCTGTGTATTCAACATTTGTAGAAGATATTGTGTGTCCTCGTGCTCTCATCTGCCTCTGCAATATAATGAGTAGTGAGGTTTAGTTGACTTGCCTGTAACTGAAGATAGGTGTCTGTATTGTCTACAGTAAAATATCAGAAAGCTGGTTGCCCTTACTACTTACAACAGGGCTTCCACAAAACCGCATAGATTATTACCTATACGTGCTTTAACACATCTCAAATCATGGCTTTAATGCACCTCATGCAGAGCTGTGAAATCATCGCAGATAGTGTCAATGAAGTGTGATTTTACAAAGTTGCTAGGCAGCGAGAATAGTGGGAAGTGTATAGAGTAAACAACAAAAATATTGAAATCAAATAAAATGCATAACATTTATGACTTTCTACCATATATTTATTTTTACATTTTTTAATTTATTAAAATTTTTTGGTTCTCTCTGAATAGTATAATATACTTTCGCCGTTGGGCCATACAACTCATTACACCCTGATACACCCAGAGAATGTTGATTTCAAGATGTGTAAAATGACCTTAGTAGCACCAGGCTGCATTGCATCAAAGAATGCCACATATTGAGAGTTCTGTTCTGTGTTTTAATTCTTTTTTGGGTCATTCATATGTGCTACTCGCACCATCACTCATTTTTAAGACCTGAAAGGGGGTCAGGGCCGGTCATTTGTAGGCGGCCCAGGAAGAGGCCCCAGCTATGATTCTTATCTTTCACACAGAGGGTCTGCTGCCCCTTCCACCTCTGAGACAAACAGACCTCTCTTTACCAACAGCAGCACCATCAGTGCTGTACAGGTCATGGAGGTCAAATGCCTGTTGCATTATCAGGTGACAAAGAGTAGTTTCAGCAAACCTGACATCTTGGCTCTTATTACAAAGTCAAGATCCTGAATTCTCCACTATTCTGTTGATGGCAGAATGTTTTAGACAAGTGAGGTTTAAAAAAAGAAAGGTATTTGATGTCAGAACGTGAGAGACCAAGGTAATTTCAGTGTTTTTTGGAGAGCTGTTTATGTGTGTGTGGGTTCTCGGGCAGTCTCACATGATAGCCATGGTGGATATGGGAGAGTAGAGGCAAAGTTCCCATATGATTCAGTTACTGGTTATCACAACTCAAGGAACGAGATTACTCGAGTCAACAATTGTAGGCAATTTTTGTATAGAAGAAAGAAGGATTTTCTTTTACCATCACCCTGCTGAAAAGCTTAAACCAGCCTAAGCTTGTTTGCAGTTCTTATCTGGCCTCCCATCGAAGGCAGTCTGGCTTGGATTGCTGGTTTTATAGGAGTTTTGTTAACTTGCCAATTGGTCAGTCTGGGAGACCAGCCGGCTTAACCAGTTGAACACGAGTATGGCCAATCTTGGAGACCAGCTCAAGACCAGCTTGGCCAGGCTTGGAGACCAGCTGAAAAGCAACTTGCCCAGGCTTCGAGACAAGCTGAATACCAGCTTGGCCAGGCTTGGAAACCAGCTAGACCAGCTGAAGACCATCTTGGCCTGGCTTGAACACCAGCTTGGCAAAACTTCGAGGCCAGCTTTAAACCAACTTGGCTGGGCTTGGAGACCAGCTTGACCAGCCTTGAAACCCCCACCCCACAACAGGGATGAAAATCATTTGGATGCAATACTCTTGTCTTTTTCACAAGGTTGCCAACAAATCCCATTTATTTATTTTTTGCTTTCCCTCAATTTACCCAAAGTCATTATACATTTATTTTAGTTTTTTCCTACAATCCAATGTCATCAGCTCCGGCAGGCTTGTCATTCTGTCTGAGAGGAGTTTAAGCCTTACCAAGTAGGACTCATAAAAGCCTGGGCTATTACAATAACCTTCTCTCACGCTAAATTAAAGTGATTTGAACTCCAGTCTGGAGAATAGGGCTAATGACACTAGTGTGTGATGAATGCAGCAGTAATGTGGATTAAGTGGACTCACCCGATGTGGAACAAGCTCAAGATGAGTCTGGTTCTCTGGTATTATCGCTGAGAATTCATTAAAGATACCCATAATTCCATGTGTTGTTGTTTTTATAGCTAATTTACTTAACTTTGGAAAATAGACTAACTCAAACAGTTATCATGTTACTTGAAAGTGCACAATGGAATGGCATTCTAGCAAATTCTATTATACTGAAAACCCAAGAAATTCACTTTTACTCATGGAGCACATAGATGTGTGCAAATATGAGGGCATTTCCTAGAGCCGCCCCATGATTTGCTATATCTTTTCTAGACCCTTAGTGGTTTTCTAACATCGTTTTTGAAAGAATATGATAATAGTGTTTTCGAAAATATCTATTTTCATTTAAAGAAAATGCTGTGTTAGTGTGGGTGAGCAAAATGATTTCTGTTTTAATGCAGTTATTTGTAATAAAAAAGTGTATTAGTGTGGACAAAGTCTCAATGTGTAAAAATGAAATATTTGTTGAGCGTTGCAGCCAGCTTTAAGCTGGTTCAACCAGTGAGGTGAGGTTTTGGGAGAGACTTCATTTTGACTTCAGTGAAGCCAAAAAAGCTGTTTTATAACTAATTATTTTTGCAATCTCGTTTGGTACTGCTGGAGGCACACTTCACCTTTAAATCCGTGGAGATCTTTGCAATATGACTGATGCATATTCTTAGTGGAATTGAGGTATAGAACCATAAGATGGCAGTGACACTTTTCAAAACAAGTGATGCATATGACCTAACTTGGCAAAACGGAGTAGTAGTATGGCTGGCTCGATGTGTGGGGAACTCTCAGAAGACCACTTCCATCCCAGAGTTCACAGTAAAGTCCTGAAGGGCCGCCCATGTGTCAGGGTCTTGGTGGGGACGTTGGCCAACATTGGCAGATGAAGTACTACCTCAGGGCTGAAAGATAAATGACGTGGAGAGCATCTCATGGGCCTCTACTCATTTGACCCATGACAGGAAGTTCTCAAAAAGGCCACAGAGGTTCTTTCCCCTTAGGCTTGTGGGAGACCCTCTCATTCAGCTGCGGAAAACTCAAGGAACAGCTGTGGCGGAAAAGTAACCTTGTTCACCACCTGATCAACTCAAACTCTCCTCACTGCTAAGAATCAGTCCATCAGGCACAAGTTTTTCTCACCTCAACCAAGAGATGAGTCATCTGATAGCCTTTAAACAAAACATGGTCATTTGTAAGAGTATTAAAGCATGAGGCTATGATTAAAGGCTTGTAATTGGGGAAAAATGTATGAAGGGGTGGATTTTTTAACATAAAATCACTGTGTGATCTCTGACCACTCTACATATAACTGAACGCACAGGTGTTATGCAAATAAAACCGTTTTAAGGTTTGGATGAGAATCAGTCTTTAGAAGCAATGATATCGTGAGAAGATCTTCACGAGTGGTCATCAAGGCAGTATCTGTGGAACAGATGCACTGTAGACAATGCCAAATTGTGGGTGGTCTCAGTCTGGTTAACAGATTAAACGAGCATAAAAAGTGCAACTTGTTTCATGATTTCAAGATTGGCATACTGGTTGGTGAAGATAAACGAATATCAAAATAGGCTTAATACTCTGCTGTATCATTAAGGCTTTCAAAGCCATGCCTGTCAAACAGAATCTTAATTATTTATTTCATTCAGTCCTTTTTTATTATTTGAATTTTCTTTCTTTCCTTCATTCATTACTTAAAAATCTGAAAATGTGGTTGGCCCTGTACAGTGCTCATAGGCATAGAGAGGTATATGTTTTTATAAAATTTTAAATTTCCGATCGCCTCCATGCCCTTTACATATCAGAGATAAGGTATCAGTTTAAGAAGCTATTTTAAAACATCTCTAAGGCTCTGAGCTCAGGTGTTTTTCGAATGAACACAAACTCTCACCGAGTCAAATGCTACTTGTGATTCATTATTCAGATCATAAGTGCAAATGAGAGTCAAGTGAAGACAATCCGCTGCTCTTTCAGTCTGCGGGCCAATAACTGATGCTGGCCCTCCGCCAAACATGCGACTCTCGGTAACACTCCGTCGGGTGCTCGCTCGCACGTCTCGCACTTTAATTATGCCGAGAGGTGTTGAAGCAAGTTTCTCAGCATGCAGATGCAGCGATATCACGCCTAGACTTCAAGCCTGATATTTACAGAGTGACTCTCTTTCTTTCCCCTTCTGTAGCCTGTTGCACTCGCTAGACAAACAGCTCAGAGGCGATAATGTATTTGTAGTTAGTCATTACATTTCTCAAATACTTTGTGACTTCACCAACGTTTCTGTCCTTGGGCTAAGGGCAGCAAAGATGGTGGCAGTGTGTTACCTGGGCTCACGTTGATGTTTAACTCCTGACTTTCTGTTTGATCATCCAATACATTTAGGCTCCACATGTCATAATCCATCTTACTTTAACAGCCCTGTTAATACCTTTGCCGCCAAATCATGTAGTATTTTTTGGTCCTTTACCTTGTTTTTAGCTTTAATAACACACTGTCATTTGCTCTGCTTCTGCCTGTGAGAAAATGAGCTTTCTATTTGCTGTGCAGAGTGGCCCAGTCAAGCCACAAAACATTTAATCTATATTATAATTTGACTTTCAGAAGAAATAACATAAGTAAATAAAAAAGTAAATTGCCACTCAGTTTCACCGGCAAAAATTAAGAGAAAATATTTACTTTTAAAGAACTAACCTTACTATAAAGTACTGTAGGAATACAAACACCATTGTATTACTATCTACTATCATTTCAGAAACATGGTCTTTCAATACATACCATAAATACCACTTGATACTAAATGTCACTTGGACATGGAATTACCATCATATTGGTATCCAAAATGCAATGGTATTACAAGGGCTTCTGTATGGTGTATTTGTATTGTAAAATCATGGTATTTTGTGTAGGAATTTGTTATAATCTTCCTATCATGTGGACCCAGTAGCTAACTGAACACAGTAAGAAATATTTGTTTTATGTTTTTCACTCACTGATATGTATGACAAGGCACCTGCTGACTTGCTTTCATGAATACCTAAACTGACAATATATAAACAGAGAGTAGGCCCTTTCCCATTGCTGGAACTGATGTCTGTTTTAGACACTTTTACTCAGAACTACATTTCGTCGTTTATGCACGAGGAACTCTAGTTACTCTTAGGGGACTTTCACACTGAGCACGTTTGCTGCGGTACGATTTCGAGTGCGATTTGTTCCCGGTATGTGGAAAAGGATCTATTGTCTCTCTGAACCTTTAAGTTAAGTGGGCAGTTTATTTGCTGCTGTGCTTCTTAAGACATCTAAGTAAACACCCTCTTCACATGTGAAATGAGTGCCAAAACTTTTTACTCATATCATTAATAGTCTCCTTATTTCATCATTCTAAATTGATGGGCCATGTTACTAAACACCAAATAAATGTGGCTGACATGGGTTGTGTTTATCTGTCTAGCGTTGCAAAGTTGTGAAAGTTCAGATCAAGAAGTTTACAGCTTAGTTTCAATAGAAAGTATTTTGGGATGAGGTATTGAGTTCACTGAAAATGTGTTGTCTCATGATATGACCCCTTTAAGTGATGTCAAATGTTCACTATTTTTTCCATTTTAGGAAGCTTATTTCATACCTTACTTATTTCCAACACAGGGGGAGCCAAGTGTCTGTGTAAGCACTAAGCCTAGCATGTGTTTAGGCACACGTGTATACACTTTCTAGAGAGGAGTGAGCCCGAGGCCAGGTTAATGTTTCACGTGTATGGAAGAGAGTGGAGAGTATCGAGGGAGCAGGGTCCCCTGTTAGAGAGGGAGAAGGAGGTTTTCGCGCTCTCACATCTAACTGGCGGGATTTCCCGCTGCCTGGCACACGCAGAGCTCACTGC
Organism: Xyrauchen texanus; assembly: GCF_025860055.1. Classification (NCBI taxonomy): domain Eukaryota; kingdom Metazoa; phylum Chordata; class Actinopteri; order Cypriniformes; family Catostomidae; genus Xyrauchen; species Xyrauchen texanus. The sequence goes on from NC_068290.1 coordinate 35,086,176, forward strand.
AGCCCTGAGTCATGCTGTTTGCATCCTGAAACTTCCTCCCGCGCCGGTTCCCGCCGCACACCTGCCCACCTCCTCAACTCTGATTACAGGCCGGATTACAGTCACTCCGCCTCACCCTACTGTTTGTGTCTGTGTTTTTCTCTGTCACCGGCTGTAACGTTAATCTCTGTTTGATTTGAGTCGTTATGGTTTCGTCAAGTTTATGCCAAGTGCTGACTCACAGCACACACAAACACATATTGGCACAATTGTATAATAATTTGCTTGCTGTCTAATAACATTCACTGTGTCACGCACATGCTTTCTGTGTTGCAGACAGCACTGGCCCATAAACTTTCTGTCTCTGTCTGCTTCTTATCACTTACAACACAAACTGTTCTTGTTTGCCGCCTGAGCGAGCGCTGTCATTTGTGGAACCGGTTTTAGATGTGTGTAAAGTCTCTATCTCTCTCTCTCTTAGTGCAAGCTGAAATTGACATCCTTCAGATGTAACTGGAATAACTTGAACCTTACCTTAAGCATTATCTCACTCTCAAAGTGTATTCTCAGAATTAAATAAACACCTGTTTCTTACCAATATACAATGTGTATTGCACTTTGGCTGCCCTGTCTCTCGCTTTCATTTGTGCTTTCATTAGTTCTAAAGTATTATGGAACTAGAGCTCACAGTGGCCCCATAAATGTATTTAGGCACTGAGCTAAAAACTAGCCAAAATGAACGAATGACATTGCATTAGAAAGATAGCAAAAGAATTTGACAAAAAATAAGTTTGTTAGGTTTTGAATTGTAAAATAATAGAAATTGTCAAAAGTTAGTGGAACATGCCCTTACTGTAGTTAATGTAATGAACTGCACATGTGGTTAATCTGCTGTGATAACTGTGTGAATTGAGGGGAACTGATGCAATTTACTAAAAAGGACTTTATGCCCAGTTGGTTATAAATAAATGCAAACATAGAGAAAGGTATTAGTTCTTGGATATACAAATAAATAATAGGTCCACAAAATTCAAGAGAATGGTGACCAAAATTTGAATTTTCAAAAAAAAAAAAAAAGCAGGCAAAAAAGAATCCACATTACTCCAGTGGTTTAATCAATGTCTTCTGAAGTGATCCAATCTGTTTCTGGGTGAGATCAGACCAAAATATAGCATCTTTTTCACTGTAAATCTTGATATCAGCTGTCTCCTTGATGTATATGATTTCAAGCTTGATTACACTTTCTCGCACCATCTAGCTAGGAAGTGTATTCGAGCTTGAAATCATTATCGTGCACCTAGAGACTAAAATGGCAAGATGTACATTACATTTTTTTTACCTTTTGATCTTACCCCAAACCAATTAGATCGGCTCAGAAGAGATGGATTAAACCACTGGAGTCTTATAGGTTACTCTTTGTTTTTTTTGGAGCTCCAAAGTTTCGGTCACCTTTCGCTTGGACCTATGTGGACCTACAGAGCTGAGATATTCTTCTAAAAATATTTGTTTTGTGTTCTGCATAAGAAATAAAGTCATTCACTGGGATGGCATGAGGGTGAATGCTGTAAATGAAGAGAGAATTTGTATTTTTGGGTGAATTAACCCTTTAATGCACTGTGACTCAAATAATCTGAATTTTTAAAATCTCATTTGTTGTATTAAGACGTTAATTGTAGAGAGGCCTACAGTCTGCCCTTCCAGATGCTTCATAGTATATTGCATGTGAAGAACATTTATACTCTCAAGAGCACACCAAAATCTTGGATAAAAGTATGTCTTTCATATGCAAAGCTTTGAAGGGGGAAGATGACTGAATTTATTTTTGTTTTTCAGACATATTTTTCATAGTGAAATGACAATCATACACAACCTTCAGCAATTGCTCTGAAACAGAGAGATGACATGCCAGTTTATATTTACATGTGAGAGAGCTCAATATGTGTCTCCACACTTAACCTCAACTGTTCTAGCTGTGTTCAGCAAATGTAGGCCTGACAAAACAGGAAGTAGATAAAGAGTGCCTCGTTAACTCGCTTCGTTGACCATAATAAAGACACTCTTTGAGAACACCAGCTAATAGTTCCCTTTTATTGATCAGTTTAACAGTGAAGAGATTGCTGTGCTATGCCGGCCTGGGATAAACTGGCCGCGAGGTCAGGGACAGTCACAGTGATAACGGCTGCTGCCACCTTCACTGGATCCATTAAGTGCAGGATTTTATTTTTAAGATTAAACCTTATTTCTTCAGACTTTTACAGACAAAGAATTGCGCACCTGTACCTTATCTTTAAGTGTGCCGCAAGGTTCTAGTATTGGATCGCTGCAGTTTGTGGTCTAAATAAATTGGTTAACTATTCCTAAGCTTAGGTTTGTAAGTCAGTTTTACATGTTAATATTTTAGCTGAAAGCATATGCCCATCAATGGTGCTGTTGTTGATGATGGTTCAGTTTTTGTTCTTCAATCAGGTTCACAACACATTTTTCAAATGTGAAACGGTGTCTAATTTTACTGTAATTTAAATTAGAGATACTATTAAAACATCACCTACTTAATGTGCTCGTACTCCAGAGTTGCAAGACAAGGAACAATCGAGTTTAATATATTTAATATGTAAATAATATTTTTAATATATTAAATTTTTAGACTAGTTTAATATTGTTTTTTCATGTGATGTCCAAATAAGAATTGCATTAAAATGATTGTGATATTCACATTGTTGCTAAATAGCACCTAAATAATTCCATATACATAAATCATACTTTGACGTTAAAGCCTGTTTGCTTTGTCTTTCAGGTATGCCATGTGTGTATGTATTGAACCATTGTGTAGTATGTGAGTGTATGCATGTGTATGTGCAAGTGTTTATTTTTGACACTTAATCTCAGTCTGTTTGAAATCATGATCCCTTCCACTCTCTGATGCAGCTTAAAATATCACTTTTTAAAAGCGAGTCCACCACTAAACGGCTCAACTTAATTTCATTAGCAGGGTCAAGGCTCAGTACCTGCTAATCTTGAGCCGGATTCCACTCACAACAGAAACACAAGACTCTTATGCACTCATGTATGCTGAGGGCTCTCCCAGCTGGGGTCAGGGTGCCACAGCTCAGAGCTTCTCTTGAGAGATGGATAGGTGATATAGACGAATGGAGGAGGAGGCCATGTTGTTCAGAGGATGAGAAACTCAGGAGAGGACAAAAGAGCACAGTTTGAGACCAATAAAATACTTGTTCCACAAACTAAAGCCCTGATGCAGAGTCACGCATTCCTGACTGAATTGACCTCTGTGGTGCCCAATTTCACTGCCAAGTCGAGTTTCGTGTAGAACAGCCAAAACAGAGCTGTGTGTCAGCCAAGGGTTTTTTTTTGTGTTTTTTTACTGGACAGTTTTACTACAGAACATGAATGTCAACAGATGTTGGTAGGACAAATCTAACCCAATGATTAAAACTTTAAGTGACAGTAAAGAGGATAGATAACTATACACTACAGGTGCACAATTAATCAATTTTAAATTGAAATTGTGATATGACCTAATGTGATTTTTATACCTGAAAACATGTGAAAAGTAAAAAAAAAAAATAAAAAAAAAAAAGACAAACAAATATAGTAAAATTGTATTATGGCATTTCAATATTAAAAAATTAGCTCTGAGTTCACTTGAAGCTTTGGTACAATGTAAAACCTGTTCACTTTTGGGTCAACTGAAAGAGGTCTTTTATTTATTTATTTATTTATTTATTTAATAATTATTATTACAGAACAAATGTGAATATTCTTAACCACAATACATACTTTTAAGAGCAAAATGACACTTGTCAAATGACATATTGGTTTGAATAAAACAGAAATATGTGATTTTGTCGTTTTTGTCGTGGCATTTGCTAAAAGGACATGCTATTCAGAGTAAAAGGCTGTGTAGACTATATGAACTCTACATGTGAGCTATTCCTCAGTAGTCATGGCTTCATGTTTTCTGCTTAAAATCTTAGAGATAGCCTTTATTCCAAACAGTGCCATTTCTAAAGTTCAAGCTGTCTTGCATACTAGTTTTCAATTGTGAACAGTGTTTCAGCATTTAAATCAAATCACCCTAAGACCTGTTTATGCAGTGAATGGTACCAAAGAAAGAAGGCTGGGATTGGGTAATTTTTTCTACATTTTCAATAACCAAGATTACTAATACAGTTCAGTTATGACAACTCTCTGAGATATTCAAATGTTGTATTGATTATAATGACAGTGAAGTAAGCTTAGTCTTGGTGGACTAGATCTGTTTTACGCATTCTGCTGCAGTTTGACGTGAATATGCTGCTGTTGTTGGAAAGAAAACATGATGTTGCTGAAACAGAAGAAACATGCTGCTACTCTACCGACAACAAGATATGCCCCCTTAAAGCAGATCTAGTCAAGTGGTGCTGGGGAGGTGGAGGGATAACGCTACACATACTGCGCTGCTGTAGCCATTTCCTGGTGTATTGTATGAGGTCTGTAGTGCTTTTATATATTTAGAAATAAGAGAGAAGCTTCTGATTGGGTGCGAAAGGACGAGATGCACCTGTTCGACCTATCAGCCGTGTCATGTAGAGTTTCCTAACTGAACTTACTTGTCATATAATTCACTTAAGATACTCTTAATTTATGAATTTGCATAGACAAGACAGCAAAATATCAAACCAAGTGATAAGTCTGCAAACAACTAATGCTAGACCATCAGAACTAAATTTGTCTGTCTTTACATTTTTTCAATGAATTTAATCAACTGGTCTAAAGGTGATTTTAGTTGATGTACAGGTATATAGTCCATATAGTCCATATAGCATCAAGTTTTCATAGGTGCTCTAGCAGAGTAGCTGCAGGAGTAGTTAAATGTTTAACAGACAGTTTATATTTATATATATGTTGTCTTTCAGTGTATTTTGAACAGTAAAATTATTGTTTAATCATTCATAGCAAATCACTGTCTTTGATAAGTCGTCTATTTTTAAGTGTGTCAGAATAATTTTTGGAGTTTGGACTGTATTATGTCATACAAAATATGTTAGTCATACCGACCTGATTCTTGGTCTCGTCACCTCTCCATGCAGTTTTACTCAATGGTTTGGTGTGTCCACATGTCTGATTTGTGTTGTTTAATTGATAGTTTGAGAAAGCGTTCGTATCCAACGTACCCTTTTAGAGCAAAGCACTGCTTATGCAAATGTGTGTAAATGCACAACGTCTCCTTTTATCTTCACTATAATGAGTTGTTTGTGAATTGTATGAAAGAAGGTTACAGGCAGGTTTGTTTAGCTGAAAATAAAGCAGATCTGTGCTTTGGAAATGCAGTTCACATGGGGCAAAGTTCAGTAAGCGTTGCCTGTTTTCCTTATGATTTAGTCATTGAGAAAATGTTTTGGTGTTCAATGACATTTGCATCATAATAAGAAATTCTGAGGTGTATTTGCCATGGATCAATAAATCCTGCATGTACTGCTGGTTTTAGGCCTTCAGACTTTTGGCTTAAATATTGTATTGCTCAATGCAACAAAAACAGCAGGTAAGTGTGTGTTTGATAGTTTACAGAGAGATGATTGCTGTCTTTGAAACTAGGCAAAGTTTGTAGCAGAAACACATGCCTACTTTAATTCCCAGGGAGCCCATTAAGCCTAAAAATATCAGATATTCCATCTTTAGTTGAGTGTTTTCTTTGGAATGGAGCTAAGTGTTCATCTCATTTGTAACTTAAAACAGCAGACAATGAGAAATGTATGACAGTGTGAGGGAGTGGATCAGACATTCCCAGCGCTGACTCCCTCTCACTCTCCTGTCATTACAAACCCTTCAGGCAAATTTCTCCTGCTGTCTTGGTCGAGTACAAATGAAAACATCTGGTCTGGAGCAAGAAATACTGTAAAAAAAAAAATATATATATATATATAATAATAAAAAATACGTCCGTTCTGGTCTTTGCTGTCTTAAGCTGGTCTTGCTGAATTCCAAGCCTGGCCAAGCTGGTCTTACTGGTCTCTCATCCTGGACAAGCTGGTCTTCATCTGGTCTATCTGGTCTCCCAGCCTATTCATGCAGGCCTTCAGTTGGTCTAGCTTTCTCAGCCTGGCCAAGCCGGTCTTCAGCTGGTTTCTCGGCCTGGTCAAGCTGGTCTTCATCTGGTCTAGCTGGTCTCCCAGCCTAGTCATGCAGGTCTTCAGCTGGTCTAGCTGTCTCAGCCTGGTCAAGCTGGTCTTCATCCGGTGTAGCTGGTCTCCCAGCCTAGTCATGCCGATCTATAACATGCTAGATGTTTTAGCCTGGCCAAGCCAGTCTTCAGCTACGCCTGGACAAGCTGGTATCCATTTGGTCTCCCTCCCTTGCCAAGCTTGTCTAGTTGGTCGCCAGGCCTGGCCAAGCCAGTGTTCAGCTTGTCTCCAAGCCTGGCCAAGCTGGTTCTCAGATGGTCTCTCAGCCTGGCCAAGCCGATCTATAGCTTGTCAAGCTGTCTCAGCCTGGCCAAGCCAGTCTTCAGCTAAGCTTGGACAAGATTGTACTCATCTGGTCTCCAAGCCTAGCCAAGCTGATCTAGCTGGTTGCCAGGCCTGGCCAAGCCAGTCTTCAGCTGGTCTAGCTGGTCAACAAGCCAGTCTTCTGCTCATCTAGCTCTCTCAGCCTGGCCAAGCCAGTCATCAGCTATGCCTGGTCAATCTGGTATTTATCTGGTCTCCTGGCCAAGCTGGTCTAGCTGGAATATGCCAGTCTTCAGCTGGTCTAGCTCATCCTGACCAAGCTGGTCTCCAGCTGGTCTAGTTGTCTAAGCCTAGCCAAGGTGGTCTTTAGCTGGTCTGCAACTGATTTTGCTGTTCGGCCAGCTGTTCTCCTAGCCCTTCCAGCTGACAAGTACCCAAAACCCCTTTAAAACCATCCAGACCAGACTGGGAGACTACCTAAGTCCTGCAAACCATCTTAGGCTGCGTGAGAGAAAGTGATGAAATGTTGTTATTAAAATGTGCAGATTAGTAAACATGAATATTCAAAAAGAATACAGTGAAATCAGTGACACACACACACTGTGACCTCATTTTTGGTCTCTTCATTGAAGAAATGGACATTTGGATGTGGATTTGTATCTGACGCACAACATCAGATCACAAACTGCACTTGAACAAATTACTCTTTGGATGAGTAATTTGCTTTATTCAGCATAAAGTTGAAAAGCTCTTTCACCTGAGCATTTAAAGCCAGATTTGAACTCTGTTTCAAAGGATAATGTATTGACTCAGTGTGTAATTGTCACTGGAAATACTTGATTTTCTCTCTGTACATCATTTAATGGAAATCACACGAGGAGGATACAGATTCTGAATTGTAGACAAAAAAGAAGACATGTTTATGCATAAAAGTGCAGGTGTGAGATTCACTAGCACGTGGTGGTATGAGGACTTTTGAGATCCGTGAAAGGAGAGAAAACAGGAGGGGGTATCCTTCATAAATGCACCCATACAGTATACTCTCATAGAAAAGAGTAACAGATTAGTCCAGTTATTGCATCCAGATATTACTTCCATTTGAAAGAAATATTAATGTATTGATTTATTATTATATATATATATATATATATATATATATATATATATATATATATATATATATATATATATATATATATATATATATATTTGTGTCATGCCTGGGGAATCCTCACAGAGAGGAATTCAGCTTGAAGATGTTTTGAATACAAAAGTTGAGTTGAAAGGGCGTGATAAAAGTTGGCAAATTTTCGGAAGTTATCAAATGGCTTAAATCACTTAAACCACCTGTAAGTGGTGTTTACACTGACATAGTTTTTCAGCAACAGGGGAATTGTATACAACTGGACAAATACACAGTGGCACAAATAGCAACTACCAATGGAGGTGCAGACAACTTTCAGTTACAGCAGAACTCCCATTACAGATGGATACAGTTGTTTAATTGAAATGTTTATTATCAACCTAAAATACAGCTATTGGGAGACATCCAGTGATTAAAGAGCAGTCACTGAACGCACCTTTAGAGAAATTATTCAGTTTAGTCTGTTTTGCATTCCACATTTTCTAATTTAAACCAAAAACTTCTATGTGAAGCTGACAAAAATACATCAGAAAATATGTAATAATTCCTCACTCCTTATTTCAAAAGCCTTTTGATTTTAAATCTAACAATTCATCATATAAAATGCATCAGAGAAGTCAGTGGCATATTTAAAGTGGCATGTCAAAAGGCCAGATCTTCCTTGAACTCCAAGTTATCTTTACATAATATAATTAAGGTCTCACCCTGCTCTTCTGTGAATTTGCCTTAGCATTTCCTTTCCAGTATAAAACTTATTGTGGCCTTTGGACTAGAGGTCTAATTGCTGTAAAGTTCAATGATAAACCAAATTGACATTTCATTTACATGTTATTCTTTGAGGCCCCAGCGTGATGTGGTTCCCCAGGGACCCGTATTCAGTCCGCCCTAGCCCCACGTTCTGCGCTCGCCTCAGGAAATGCAAGATCACGTAGGTGTACATCTCCCGCATTTAATTCACTTTACGGTGGGCCAGGCACGACCCAGCCACCCACACCTCTGCATACAAAACAGGTAGGTAGAGACCGGCGGACCATTGTGTCCTGCTCCTTTTAAAAGAGAGGGTTTAGAAAGGACATACAGAAGAGATGGAGCTAATGACGTCCTGTGGGAAGATTTGCCCTTTGTGGATGGACAGAAGCGTCCTCCATTCGCCTTCCTGTAGGCACAACGTTTTTTTTTTTTTTCTTCCTTAAAAGTATTCTTACGGGGATGGCTGTGGTGGCAAGGAAGAAATATCAAACACTGCATGCAGAAGATTCAACAGCACCAACCCCAGGGAAATATCTTCAGTCTTCCCATAATTGAAAGCGAGCATATTCCGAAGATGAATTTAATGATTTCATATTTACAGAGAGGCTTTGCTTTTATTGTATCCTTTATTTTTCCTTAATTTCATCGTGCCCACAAAAGTGAACTGTGTGTAATTTTCCTCCATGCATTTCTTTTTTTTATGGGTTCATGGACCAATTTTACTGTTGATTCTGTATGATTGAAAAGATTGGAAATATTGCCCTTAGTCAGAGAATGAGTTTTGATTTATATTTCATGCATTGGCTCCCTCAGTCCTTAAAGCAAACAGACAATGTTTCGGTCAACAGGCAGGTCCCTCTGTTATCACTTGGGTGTTTTTAGTGAGCCGGAAAGTGTTATGATTACAGAGCAGGTTTTGGTTTATGTAGAGGGGTGGAGGGATGGTGGACATTGAAGCTCATTTCCTGAAGGTGCTCTGGAGCCAAGCGTGGCATGGTGACCTCGAGTTCTGGCAAGCAATGCATCACCACTTCACTCCTAAAGCCCTCAGCACATACGTAGCACACAGTGCTGCCATAATGCTGGCTGTTTGTTTTCTTTAGTTCCCAGATGCCTCTTCAATTTGAAACCTAAACCATTCCAGCACTGTGTTTGCGTAGTCTTGCATGTGCTGGTTGCGAGAACCTCAGGAAACATTGTGAACCCACTCTATGAAGCTGGACCTTATCTCTTTATTTTTTCTATAAATACCTCCTGTCTCTGAGGGACATTTAATCTCAGTATGCCTACTTGTACTTTTTTTTTTAAATATATAATTTTTTTTTATCCATTTCGGGTGATCTTTTACACTGGTCAGGCATAAATTTGCATTTTGCTCTAGCTATATTGTTACCTCAGGCATTTTAGGGACTGATTTCCTTTGGGGGGCAATTTCTTCACTTCTGAGACATACAGAGGACCCTGACTCTTCCAGGTGGTGGATTGGCAATGCCAATTGTCTCTTACCTGCTCCACCAACTCACCACCTGCAGGACTGAACATGCCAGGGTGTTGTTGGAAGTCAACGCTCTCTTCTGATCAGAGATCATTCCCATCATATTACTTTCTTCTGATCTATTCAGAACAGACTGTTGTTAAATCAGCATGAAATAACACTTTCTGCCTGGAATGCATGCCAGACTCTGAATCTAGTAGGGATTGTCCCTCTCCACCTGAGCCATTATGGGTCCACTTTTCCCATGTCCTCCAGCTCTCCACACCCCATGGCTCATCTGTTGGTGGGCTGACCCATCTCCCTTAAATCCCTTTGTTGACAGGCCATCTGCTGGGCCAACTGTGCTGAACTGGACTTGGGAGAGTCTGGTGGTGCCACTACACCCATCTACCTCCTGTGCTCACCAAGTGCCTAGTATGACCAGCCAAGATTGATTTGTTTTTCAAATATGGGAGGTACATGCCTTGTCTTGTGTTTTGATGGTTATGGACTTATTCCCTCTTGAAAGGTTGTCCCTTGTAGACTTTTCACTTTTAGTGTAAAGATGCATATTCTGGACAAGAACTGGTCGCTTAGACAGGAGGATTTCTTCTGACTAACATGCAGAACTGTCAACCATTGTTATTTTGTTTGTATGTGCTGTTTAAAGGCGGATAAATCTAAAATTGTTGATACCACAATAAATGGGTCTGTTGTAGAAAAGGCTCAAATTATGGGATAGCATTTCCTGTCCGTGAATAATTACAGAACACACAGAAAAATATGGTAGAAAATGTGTTTGAATTTGAATACAATTTATGTTCTTCCAAAATTAGGATTATTTCTCAGAAACAAAGTGGGATAGTTAAAGTACCGTATTTTCCGGACTATAAGCCGCAACTTTTTTCCCACCCTTTGAACCTCGCGGCTTAAACAACGACGCGGCTAATATATGGATTTTTCCCACTTTCAAATTTTATTTAAAAAAAACAAAACAAAAAAAAAAACATTCTGTGACGTGCTCAGTTTTTTGGCGGCATGAAGCTTTCATTAGACCAATGAAATTGCCGAACGGGTTAAGGTAAAACAACTTTTTTGTTTACTGTTTAGATTAAATCAAGCGCGCTCAAACTTCCCATCATTCTGATTACGGTAGTCATTTTGTCACCCTCAAGACACAGAGAAATGCATATGATGCAGCTTTCAAGTTGAAGGCGATTGATCTGGCTGTTGGAAAAGGAAATAGAGCTGCTGCACGGGAGACGTTGGAAACAGCAGCGTGAGGAATTGACTCAGTGCAAAAAGACAACTAAAGCAGAGGCTATTCAACTCCGACACCGAAGGAGATGACTTCAGTGGTTTCATGTGCACAAGAGGAGGAAGATAGTGACCAATGACTTTCTTGCTAGGCTACTGTTTACTGCTAATTTTTTATTTTTTGTTACAAGCCGTGTGTGGCAGCGGGGGCGTGGTCAAGCACCCGTCCGGGAGAGAAAAGCAGTAAGGGCGCTTACACCTGAGCTAATGTCTAACACCTGTGTCTAATTTCAGTAAGCGTGGGGAGAGCGGCATAAAAAGGCAGCAGAGAGAGAGTGAGTGAGTGACAGATAGACACACGTCAGTCTAGTGTTGGCGCATAGAAGACCAAGAATTGAGAAACTTTATAAAATTGATTGTAAACATTGCTGTGGCCATTAAAAGCCTTACCCGGAACGTCAAGTGCCTTGCTTCATGTGTCCTTCTTGGGAAAACTCTCACACTGGCACCAGTGTGACAGTTTTCAGCACTTGATGTAAGCGCCCTTACCACTTTTCTCTCCCGGACGGGCGCTTGACCACGCCCCCGCTGCCACACCGTGTTTCGTTAAAGCCTATTCATTTTTGTTACAAGCCGTGTTTCGTTAAAGCTTGTGTAAAGTTCATTTGTTTCAATGTACCGGTAGGCACCTGCGGCTTATAGACAGGTGCGGCTTATTTATGTTCAAAATTATTATTTTTTTTAAATTTAGTGGGTGCGGTTTATATTCAGGTGTGCTCAATAGTCCGGAAATTACGGTATGTTCTTTGATATTTTGCACTGTTAATGTAACCTAAAACATTCTAGTACTTTTATGTCAAAGTTTAACTTTGACATATAAGTTCTCTCTCTCTCTCTCTCTCTCTCTCTCTCTCTCTCTCTCTCTCTGTGTCTCTCGGTGTGTTGACTTTGATTATAACTTATGTCCATCTAAAATAATGGTTTTACTGGTGGTCTGGCCTATTGTCTCTTAATTGATTATTGTCTAAATTTGTAGTAAGACCTGAACTTATTGTAAGTTACAAAATTCAACAAGGCTTATCTGCAAGCTTCAATATTTCACAGCAGCACATGCCAGTAACATATGCAAATCTTTGAAACACTTCTCCCAGTCATTACGCCTCTATTCAGAAGTCTAACTTTCCCAGTTATACTGTGAAAAAGTATCTTTCTTTAATCTCAGAGTGAGAACTCATGCCTTCAAGGTGTGTGTGTTAAAAACAGCCCCATTTTAAAACATTGACATTAGAGTACGAAGTTTAGAGGGAGTGAGCCATTTGAACCTAGATCTCTTTTCACAAGCCCCAGGGAGCTCATAAAGTCACGTAGGAATCAACTGTGAAGCACCTGGAGGGCAGGGAATGAAAAAAACAATCATATGTCATATTCAAAGAGGAATGAAACACCAAAACGACTGGTGGATCTCTAAATATGTGTTGATGAGCATGAGTGAGTAGAGACAGTCTATGTCAAGTTACCCAGCAGCTCTTCAAGGATTATTTTTAAAAGCAGGTTCACTTTTCAAGGTTCTTAGAAAAAAAGTGATGAGTGCTCACATTGTCTCTGTGTGTGTGTGTTTGTGGGTGGGTGTGCGTTCACGGTTTTACATGTGTGTTCAGGTGTGTAAACTTCTCTAATAATAGGTGTGTGTGTGTCTGTGTGTGCATGTGTGTAATCCATTTGAGGAAGAACGATTGTTTTTCTTTCTGTCAACTGAGCCAAAAAGGCCTTAAGCAACAGGTGGTGTGTGTGTGTGTGTGTGTCAGTTACATGGTACCTCAGTGTGGAAATTGGACCTCCAGAGATGGAGTCTATTCCCTATTTGCGCACACTCCTCACTGCCACAGTTGTGATAAAGTTAACAGGCTTTCTGTGGACCCATCAGTCTCTGTATGCAGACAGCTGGCAGACCACTCAGGAATACTGTGGGAGCGTGTCCGATCTCTCAGCCAAAAAGTGTCTCTGTGGCCTGGAGTAATGGTCTGGCTTCATCTCATACTAGAGTTTTACTCCCAGTAAATCCACCTGCACACACAAAGTCCAAAGTGCCAAAGTTGTGGACGTTATGCACACACTGAATGCAGACTGGCTTTATAAGTGGCTTGGCTTATCAATTGCATAATTTTCAAAATAAACTGTTTTGTCAGAGCTGTGGCTTAGCAGTTAGCCAGTGTGCTGAAGGCATGTTGAGCCTGGGCACTCAAACAAGGGAGACAGGTTTGAATCCTGCCCAAGTTTTTCCTTAATCCATTTCTTTATTTTCTCCATTTAATTTCTTGCCTAATCTCATCTCTATCAATAACAATGTTGCAAAAAAAGTAAACCACTTTCACAAAGCAAACACAATGTTTTATGAGTGTATTTAGACTGATTGCATTGTGACTTCGGGGGTAGGTAGGTTGAAAGTTTTGCTCTTGAATTTGATCTGTTTCACTGCCACATAGTGGCAAAACTGGAAGTGTTGTTAAACATATGTGCACATTTGTTCAACAACCAGTTTTCGCTTGAAATGTTTACAGTGTTGTGCCAAAAGTGAGCTGTAGTTTCAGTTTTAAATTATATAAAGCTATCAACAGCAATGCATGTTTTAACTCTGCCCCCAAACCTAAACCTATTTTTCAGTGGAGTAAGAATGTAATTTTAGAGTAAAAGTACAACATCAAAAACACGCTCACCATTGATTGTGAATGTGATTTACTTTATGGTTCACACAGCCCCAGAACTCTTGCCTCATAGGTTGCTCATAGGTTGCTCATTCAACGTGCTATCTATAGCACTAGCTGGAAGTGTGTTAAAACCCGAATTGATCCATAAAGGTTTGATGGGGCATCGCAGTTGTGTGTTTTCAGTTTGCATATACTTTCAATAGCCACTTTTCCGCTATCGGGCCAGTGTGAGGCAGGGCTATCAACTGGCAAACTGGGGCCAATAATCTCGGAATTTGAGCCTTAAGACCAAAATCTATCTGCGTTCCCACCATCGCGCCAATAGCCCTGCAGTGTTGCCCTAAAACCCACCCTTAACACACTTCCCTGGTGCCAATGTCACACACCCCACCCATTTCATGAGCAAGAGGGGAGCTTAAGTTTGAGGTATCATTTTATCTAGTTATCTAGAATATCGAGTTTATATTGTTTGTAAACATTAGCTAGCTAGCAAGGTAAGTTAGCTTTGACAACTCTCCATCTGTAACTGCCATTGTGTCCTGAGTGTTTTATCTACTAAGAGCGGGGCGATGTCCCAGCACACCTTTCATCATCTTCACCATGTAAATTTCTTTTTTTGACCAGCACTTTGTCCATTCTGCTTTTTTAATGGATGTCTACGGTACCCACAATATTGTATTTTTCCCGAACCTGTATCATTCGTTGTGCGCTGGATACACAACCTGCAAGTTTGGCAAAACTCCCCCTGTGACATTGACCCCGCCGCACTTACTGGTCGGCCTTGTTTGGCCAAAGGGTAATCGGCGGGCCAAAGGCCATTGGCTGTGGGCCCCAAGAAAGCCCCAAGTGAAGCCCAGTGGGAATGCAACCAGCCCTCATTTGGCCCAATAGTGGAAACGCGGCTAATGTTGTTTTTCCCGTGTGATGATGTTGGTGTAGTTGGGATGTTGACATGACATTTCAAGTAGTGACATCTGTGTAACTTAAGATAAAACCATTGAGGTTTCAATGACCTAACATTTATTTGAGGGACTGCATGGAATATTTTGGATTGGCTCATGAATCGCATCTTTTTCAAAATCAATAATAGTCAGAGCTATTACTTGAAGTGCATATGCTCCAGGCATGCTGAGCCTTGGTGTTCATATGGGAGATATGCGTCCGAATCCATTGTGTGTCTGAATATAGTCTTGATACCATTTGCATAATTTTTCCATAATCCCATAAATTCCTATTATGTAAAAAAATTAAAGTGGCAATAAGTTAGAAAAGGTTTTTTTATGTACTAGCATTTTAACTAGAATTATTTGAATGCTTTCATTCAGATTTTAGGGAACATAGCATAACATGCATTTTTCATTTATCACTTAAATTGGGTGAAACTTTTAGCGACCGTTGTTATTAATCAAACAGCCCATGACCTTCCTTGCGGCCAGGCATGTTTGTCTGTCTTTGTGAATTCCAGTGTAGTCTTTAATGACACTACATCTATGTTAAACAAGTTTCTCCACAATTATTTGAAAAGAAATCATCCAGCAAAACATTCATCTGTTATATTAAATGCTAAACTGATGTCTGAAAGAGGCTCTGACCTCACTTCCTTAAGGAAAGCAGAATGTGTGTACTTTTAAATAAATCTGCTCAGGTTCCCTCATAATATGTTGTGTTTGATTGCTCATTTCATATGCGAGAGAGCACATAATTTAGAATCCAGATAAATGGAGAGTTGGAACGCCATCATTAAAGATTCTCTTTGTTGCGTGATCTGTCAGCCCCTCCGTGACAGCTGAACTGGTCAGTGAGAGTCCGACAGTAATTGCATCACAACGCAAGAGGGAATGTGTGCTTGGCAGATGTTTGTACCAGGAGACTGTCTTTTCAGTGTTATGTGTGGAGGGAGAGATAGCTGGCAGAGTGTCCTGCTATTACATGGAAAGCAAAATGTGTTTTTTGGCATCATTAAATTGTACCCCTTTCCTCTTGACTTCTCTCCTCTTTCGATTTTCTTAATCGCATCTCTCTGAAATCTGAAAGCTGCTGGGATTGGCATCTAGCATGGAGGCTAAAGATCCAATTTTGTTACCTTAAAAACTAAAGTGAAAATGTATTGTAAACATTTCTGTTATGAAATATAGAAACATGATTGGAAAAACTGAAACAACAAAACTAACTCAAATAAAATGACATCAAATTCATACACAGTACATTATAAAGTTTGAAACGTTTGCACACTGCCTTGAAAATGCCACTAGATAATGAAAACACTAGACGGCCTTGAGATATTTACACAAAATAGAGCTTGTGTATCTAGAACTGTATGTGTTTACGTACTTGCATAGAGTATGTTCCAGTCTTAAAAAACAACAGAAATAGAGTGACAGCTAGTGAAATCTAAGCTGAATTGTAATGACAATTTGAAAATACAATATCAAGAAAAAAGTAAATTAAACATTCTAATGATATAATGACTCTTTAGGGAGTGAGGCTTTTTCACTAGCTGTTTCCACAGATTTTCTGTATCTACACATTGTCCATGTGGTGTGCATTACTGAAGAAATTTAAAATGCATCATTGATTATCTATTGTATTGATGTTCTAGCTCCAAACATATAACTGTGTGTGTGTGGTACGAATTAATGGGTCCTATATTGATCCAGATTAATTAGATGAAAGGTTTATTGTACATAAAATACACAGAGTTACATGTAGGAGGCATAACATATATTAAAGCCTTTTGTTTTAAAACACAATTGTATCCCGACTTTAATTCACTTAATGTCATACATAGTCCAGTAAGCATAAAAAAGCTAAATCAATATTCGGTGTGACCACCTTTGCCTTTAAAACAGCACCAATTCTCCTAGTACACCTGGACACAGTTTTTCTTGGTTGTTGGCAGACAGGATGTTCCAAGCTTTTGGAGAATTTGCCACAGTTCTTCTATCTGTTTAGGCTGTCTCAATTGATTCTGTCTCTTTATGTAATCTTAGACTGACACGATGTTCAGTGGGGGCTTTGTGGGTGCATTGATATCTGTTGCAGGGCTCCCTGTTCTTCTATTCTAATCTTTTCTATTCGCAAAAGTAATGTTTGGGAGTCTAATATTTATATTTCCTATTTACACACTAAAGCTGAAGATGTAAATAACCATCTTTGCCTAAAACATTTGCACAGTACTATATATATATATATATATATATAATATTATTATTATCATTATTAATCAGCTTCAACATGGTTTAATTTTTTGGGGATTTGGTATCTTTAGATATTGATTGAAATTGCAAAGGAATCCGAAACCACAGCTGCCAGAGCAGTTTTTAAATGTGTGAACCTAAACTAAGCAATTTCACATAATCAATATTTTCCTATTTCAACCAATTAGTATGCCCCAACGGTGCTTTACTGTCTTACTACATGTTTAAAAAAATATATATTATGTTACTACATACCTTTATTCCACTGTATAGTGTAAATATGCAAATTGGGATGTGAATTTGGTCATTGCCTAAACACAACAGTTTGAGTAAAAAAACAACAACAAAACATGCAGTGTAGATATACGGTATGATGCCGTATGTGCATATGCTGTCCACACATTCATCCAAACTGTTCCGCTATGGCAGTTTACAAGCTATCATATGTTTCTTCGTGTATAATATGTCCCTCCACTTTGATCTAAATGAGTGACAGAGATGAAAAGAGGTGTGTGTCATCTCAGAGCAGCCAGACTCAGCCTGAAGTCACTGCTATAAGAGTGAAGAATCACTAACCAGCTTAAGTCCCAGACTATGTTCGGCATGGCATACTACCTACTGTTTTTGAAAGATAGTAGTATTCATTATGTAAGAATGTTCTATATGCATCAAACACCTTAATGGTCTACTTCATTCGGCAAAATATGTAGTATACATGCAGCTTTACATTCACCTTCCATTGCCAGTGTGATAAATGAACTGGATATAGTATCCACTATTTCAGTAATATAACATTTAACACCTCCTTTAAGCAAAATTCAAAATGCAACATTTTAATTTAGAGCTAGCAGGATGTGACTTGCTGAATTAAACATGTAGCATAATAAGTTAATGTGACTACAATGTTGGACAATACACAGACTACTGAAAATATTGCACTGCAGACAGTATATAATGTGCAATATAGAGTGAGCATCATTCTAATATCCAATTCTGAACATATCCCATAAATGAAGATATGTTCCACAGATAAAAAGAGAAATGTGAAAGAAAGAGACGATATTAATGTGGATTTGATGGGAAAATCATTTGTATAAATGGGGGTGCAATGAGAGAAACTTTGAAGTACAGTTTGACTTCACACTAACTGATAGATCCACAGACCCATGGAACAGGAAGGCTAAAAAGACCAGGAAATATAAGTCACTATCAATCTTTGTGTGCAAGTTTTAAAAGAAAAAAAGGAGATACAAGCAGTTGGGCAGGGAAAGATTGTATGACCTAGAGGCAGTGTGTTCAGCAGGTGTGTGATTACACACGTGGACTTTAGTGACAACTTTTTTTGTGCAACCGATCCGTGTCCTCTCCCGCCAACCGTCCCTCCCAGGCATTGTGTTCCCAGGCAGATTATACACCCGCCATAACGACACTGAAACTCTGTCTGCTAGTGCACTTTGGATTGCACTTTGGCAGTAGTGTAGGTATGTGTGCAGTACACTCTCATTACATTTACATTTATGCATTTGCCAGACGCTTTTATCCAAAGCACAACATGGTGCCTGTGGAGTTCGAACCAGCGACCTTCTGATTAACAGTTATGTGCTTTTGTGGATCGAACCAGCGACCTTCTGATTAACAGTTATGTGCTTTATCCCACTACCACCACCACCACCACTCCAATTTCCACTGTATATGTGTGTTTACCCCATCTAGCAAATAGTAAACCGTTGTAATTCAAACTAACGCATTATTACATCTGTCTGTACTGTATTTTGTGTGTTTTTCTTCGGAAGCATGCACTAGATGGATTTTACCTTATTTCAGCGTCTCGTGCCATGAGCATAGCATGTTTAAGATACTGAGTCACAATAAAATCATACTTTTATAAGCATGTCTCAAGAGACCAACGTTCTATTTATTGATTTTATTTTTTTATTAGGGGACAAGCACTGAAGAAGCAGAGCCCCTATTATTGTTGTTTTCATCTGGCTTGAAGTCTTGACAGCCCATACCTTATGGAACCGTATATGGAAAAGTTGTGAAATTTGTTACACTGATACACTCTGAAATGTAATTTACCCAAATCTGGGGTCACAAACTCAAATCCTGTAGCGCTACCAACAGTTTAAAGTTGCAAAAATGTTGCTCTGACTCCTTGGGTCATGCAGATTCCCAATGGGCTGCAATGTTTGAAAGCTCCAACTTGGTTTTCCGCCATTTTGTATTTTCAGAAAAACTATTTCAAACTCACCCTAGGGCATATTTCCAACTTGCTCAAAATGTGTTGTTTCATCTAGAGACACTGGTGAATAAAATGTTCCAAAAGCTTTTTGATGGACCAAACTTTTCTTGAATAACGCTTCAATGAATTTGACGGCGAGCATGCAAATTGACATGAGGCTGTATCTTCGCAAAGCTTCTCCATATTGACATGAAACTTGGTATATGTCATCACAAGCATGATCTGTGGGTACCTGCACAGTTTCGGCACAGTACCATTTAGTGGGCAAGAAATAAGGAAAATAGCTATTATTGCTTATAGCTTCAGAATAGTATGGTCTAAAATCATTTGACTGGTCTCTCTAGTTTCCTTGGGGCACCACAAGTCGAATGATACCCAATTTATTTATTTATTTATTTTTGTCATGTCGGTCAAATTGGGTGTTGTCCATTTTTGGGTGTTGTCCATTTTTGGGTGTTGTCCATTTTTAATTATGTATTGGCATATTGTTACGTAACTTGGTATGTGTCACCGGCGCCATGTCCTTAGGGTACCTATAAAGTTTATAATTCAAATAAAAAACATTGCTCACTTTAGATTCCTTGGGGATTGATGATGCCCAATTTGCCTTGGCCATGCTTCTTTTCTGCCATTTTGAATTTAATTGAAAACCTGATTTTCTAACTCTTGTCACATGTCATATGATTTGCACAAAATGTTTTGTGTATCATATTGGGACACTTAACACAAAAAAGTTGAGTAAATAGGCTTTTCGATAGATTAAACATTTCTCAAAAGCTCACCCACGAGAAAGTCAAAAGTTGACATCAATAAGGATAGGAGGTTGTATCTCTGCCACGCGTTTGCATTTTGACTTGAAATCTCATGTACCATTGTCACTAAACCCTGACAGCACTATATACATTTGGTAAAAGCACCTTTTTCTGGTCAAAAGCTATAATGAATTGTACTGTAACGTAAGCAGTTATGTATTGATTTTATAACGCTTTTCGTACAATAATAATCAGTGATAACAACCATACTTAGATATTGTTGTTATAATTGGCCTCATAATTGCTGCTAGCAGCTAAATTGTATTTATTCATTAATTTATTTATTAAGCAGTAAATTGGCCAAGAATTTATGTCTGCATTTGCGCACTTGTATGAGTATTTTGGGGATGGCCTAACTGTCACATGAGTTGGAAAAAGGAAACGGCATTCAGTGCAATGTTTTTTGAGCTTCAAGTCCTGTTTTCATGCTTCTTCAGGAAGTAAGTTTATCACAGTCTCTGTGTAAAGGATGTTGGTTGCCACTCCCAGCACTATGGTTTCATAACACAACTCTGTGTAAAGTCATTAAGCCATTATTAACTCTAAATGCAACCCACATTTGAAGCTGGAAGGTTCTGGGTGAAATGTCTACAGAATGGCGGCAAAAGTTAGCTGCATTTGTACATGTAATGTAAATGTTGAGTTTGTGTGATCATGTTGTTTGAATGAATTTGACAAACACCTATGGCTTAAAAGTTTGACATCAAATGTTACCAAATGCCAGTTTGACCTATTAATTGATTTATTATTCATTCCAAAGCGAGAGAGTTGATGGTCCATTTTGCATTTTATCTTGAGTGAGAGTTCTCTGCTGTTATTTATTTTGTCCAAATCAATGTGTAAGTAGTGCAAATGAGCACCATGGACAGCAAGAGGGCCCCACAGGTTGTGCTGGAAATCAGGTTTTATAATCAGGGCATCTGAGTCGCCCGGCCCTCATTGTGTGTATGGAAATGGACAGCTTTTGTCAGAGGTAATGAGAAATAGATCAGTCGTTTAATCTGAGAAATGCTCCGCTTATTGCTTTTCAATCAGGTTGATGGAAGTCATGCATGGCACAGCAGTGAGCGAGGGAGAAGGACGTAGAGTACTCTGACATGATTAAGAGGAAGAAATAGTCTCATTGCTTATGACTAATTGAGGATGGAGGTTTTCCTTTTGAAAGCTCATCTCGTCGAAGACGCAGCTCGCATACTTAAAACACAATCAAAATAGATTAAAAAAAAATTATAATTACTGGCTTACGTCTCAACAGGAAGTGAGAAAAAGAAGAGTGGTGGTACATTTTTTTTTTTTTTTTTTGCGTTTTTTTTTTATGGATTTTTGATGATAGATTACTAATTGATTGCCATGCGTTTAGTCATGTAGCATTAGTTTCGGGTAAAATATTCATAAGTGTCTTGCCTAGAGCCATATTTTTAACGTTGCAAGATGACATTCTTTTGATGGTTGCTCACTTTATTTTCTTTCACTTTTCATAGTCTGTCTGCAAATAAGCTAAAAGAGTGTTGATTATACTGAGTGTTGGTTATGCTTTTCATGTTCATCATTTCTCAAACTATTTTATTATTGGTGATTTGTTAAGCCGCTTTTTCACACTATTTTACACAGGACACATTCTTGCATTCTGAAATAGTGCAACAGAATGCAGTGGTCTCGACGTCAGAAAACATGGCCGCATTTTCTGGCGGTAATGGTTTGTTACATAAAAATAAAGATATTGTGATGTTGAAGACTATTTGAGGAGCTTGTTCATTATGACAACTCCTTCTGACCCTTATTTGCTGGTAAACAGCAGTATGAATGCAGATCTCTAGTTGTTTGTCTTTATTGAACATGTGATCACATACATTCTGGAAAAAGTATGTGATCCTCTGGGCTTCTGACTTAGCTAATTGGAGGCAGATGTTCCAGTCAGTGAGCTGAGGTTGTAGGTGTGGACTTTAAAGGTGTTCTGTTGTATAAAAACAGTACAGTTTGGGTAGTGACAGAGTCTGAACTTCTCAAGCCTGTGAAACATGTACTGATCAAAACAAATGTCAAAGAACCTTAGCATAATAATTGTAAAGAATAACCTTGAAGATGGAAAAGGCTGCAAATATTTCTGAAAGACCTGGATGTTCACCAATCCACTGTACAACAAATTCTCTACAAATGGTTGAAATTCAACAGTTTGCCTTGGGGTGAGCGTCCTGTGCAGTCCACCCCAAGAGCACAACATGCAAAGCTGAAAGAAGTGAAAAAGAATCGAATGGTAACATCAAAAGTGCTGCAGAAATATATTGAACTTGCTAAAATCTCTGTTCATGTGTCATCTATAAGAAAAACACTGAACAAGAATGGCACTGCGGAGGAAACAAATGTTTTCCAAACAAAACATTTCTGCATGTCTCAAGTTTGCGAAAGACCACCTTGATGCTCAACAAAAGCTTCTGAAATAATGTTTTGTGAAACAAAATTTTACTTTTTGGCCGAAACACACAACACTATTTGGATGAGAAAAGACACTGCACACCAACACCAAACCTCATCCCAACTGTGAATCATAGTCGAGGAAGCATCATGGTTTGGGGCTGCTTTGCTACATCAGGGCTTGGGCAGCTTGCATTCATTGAGCGAACAATGAATTCAAAAGTGTTTCAAGAGATTTTACAGGAGAACATCAGGGTAGTGGTCCGTCATCCAACAGTTGGGCGATTCAAGACAATTACCCAAAACACACAAACAAATCCAGATCAGAATGGTTAAAGAGGAAGAAAATGTGTGTATTGTTGTAGCCAAGTCAGAGTTGAAACTGAAACAAATTAGTTGGGAAGAATTGTATAAAATTCCTCCTCCGAGATATATAAGGCTGATCAAAAGCTATAGGAAATGTCTGGTGGAGGTTATTGCTGCTGAAGGAGGTAATACCAGTTATTAAAAGCACGGGTTGAAATAATTTTTCCCAGGATGGACTGTGAATAATTAAACAATGTCCAATAAAAACCTGAAAACTAAGATTATTTGTTTAAACATATTGTGTTTGTCTATTATTAGAACTAAGGTGAAAATCAGACCACATTTTATGAATGATTAATGCAGAAATTCTGGTAATTCCTAAGGGTTCACATACATTTTTCTTGCCATTTGTACTCAAAGTAGGTAGCTAAAGTAAAAAGTATACTCATATATCAGAAGTTAACACGTGCCTTTGTCAAATAAATTTAAATGTAAAAGTTTTTCACAATTCCTGACATTTAATCGTAGGAAACATTCTTAGGTCAGTTAGGATCACTACTTTAAGAATGTGAAATGTCAAAATAATAGTTGAGAGAATTATTTATTTCAGCTTTTAATTCTTTCATCACATTCCCAGTGGATCAGATGTTTACATAAACGTATTTGGTAGCATTGATTTAATTGTTTAACTTGGGTCAAATATTTTGGGTATCCTTCCACGAGCTTCTCACAATAAGTTGCTGGAATTTTGGCCCATTCCTCCAGACAGAACTGGTGTAACTGAGTCAGGTTTGTAGGCCTCCTTGCTCACACATTCAGTTCTGCCCACAAAGTTTCTACTGGATCGAGGTCAGGGTTTTGTGATGGCCACTCCAATACCTTGACTTGTTGTCCTTAAGCCATTTTGCACAACTTTGGAGGTATGCTTGGGGTCATTGTCCATTTGGAAGACTCATTTGCGACCAAGCTTTAACTTCCTGCCTGATGTCTTAAGATGTTGCTTCAATATATCCACATAATTTTCCTCATGTTGCCATCTGTTTTGTGAAGTGCACCAGTCCCTCCGGCAGCAAAGCACCCCACAACATGATGCTGTCACCCCCATGTTTCACAGTTGTGATGGTGTTCTTCAGCTTGCAAGCCTCACCCTTTTTTCTCCAAATAGAACGATGGTCATTATGGCCAAACAGTTCGATTTTTGTTTTATAAAACCAGAGGACATTTCTCTAAAAAGTAAGATCTTTGTCCCCATGTGCACTTGCCAACTGTAGTCTGGCTTTTTTATGGTGGTTGTGGAGCAGTGGCTTCTTCCTTGCTGACGATACACACACACTCACTCTCTCTCACACACACACACACACACACACACACACACACACACACACACACTGGCGGCCAAAAGGACAGATTTTGCTGTTTCGGAAGGAAATTGTTACTTTATTTCTCCAAAGTGGCATTAAACTGATCACAAAGTATAGTCAGGGCATTACTGATACAAAAAACAGCACCATCACTATTTAAAAAAAAAAAAAAAAAGTCATATTTGATTAAATCTAGACAGGCCCCATTTCTAGCAGCCATCACTCCAACACCTTATCCTGGAGTAATCATGCTAAATTGTCAATTTGGTTCTAGAAAATCACTTGCCATTATATCAAACACAACTGAAAGCAAGTGAAAGCTATTTGGTTGGTTAAACATCGTCTTTGTGTTGGTGTTTGTTTTTGATTTGCCACAGTATGCAATATACTGGCATGTCTTCAGGTCAATATTAAGGTCAAAAATGGCCAAAAAATAAATAAATGCTTTCTCTAGAAACTCGTAACTCAATCATTGTTTTGAGGAATGAAGGCTATACAATGCTTGAAACTGCCACAAAACTGAATATTTCATACAAAGGTGTACAGTACAGTCAGGACAACTGGCTCGATATTCCGACCGGCCCCGCCACCCTCCGCTCCACACTGGTAAACGACTGTCCAATCTGTGTTAATTTCCTGCACAGCATCCAATGATCATTACCAGCATCCAGAACCAGTAGAAGCTTCCTGCTTCTATATCTCCACACAAACAGTACAATTCTCCTCTATAAGTGCAAATTGAAAGTATGGCTAAAGTAAAACCGCCACAGAGCTCTTATGAAATTAAAATAAAGAGATACAGAAGCCTCTATTTTCCACATGGCTGGCTAGCCCCATTCGTTTGCAGCATCACAGAGGGCGATGAGCTGTCTGGTTTAAACGCAAGAGATGGAGGGTTAGTGTTCACATTCATGGAGCTCTCTCAAAGGCTAGGTGTTCGGCGGCCCGGCTAATTGAAAGTGTATATTACAATTGTGCCATCCCACGCCACCCAGAGCTGTGCGTGCCCCCATTATCCTCCCTCTGGCTGGGCTAATGAAGCATGCATTAAACGCTATAGAGAGAGAACTCCTGGTTTTTCAGGCAATTGTAAACTTTTCTGATTGCTTAGTGTGCTGATTCTTACCTCTACTCTTGAAATCATAACAGAACATTAGAGTGGGAACAGATCATTAAAGGCAGGTTTTGAGATTTTGTATTTTATATATATATATATATATATATATATATATGTTTTTTTTTTTTTCTGAGGTTTAGCACATTTTCAATCTAAATTACTATTTTTGAGCTTTGAGAAATCTTCAGCACTATAGACTTTAAATCTGACAGTGAGAAAGAGACGGATACAAACACATACAAATGCACCTTGCCAAAGTGAAGAGCTTTTATGCTGAGGAATGTATTTGTGAAGTTTGCTGATTGCTTTTTTTGATTGACTTTTGGAAAGCAGGTGAGTGTCCTTGGAGTACAAACTGTAGCATTTTCCTTTTTTCTGCTTTTTGCATTTAGTTCGATGACCTTTACGTCCTCAAAAAAAAAACAAATCTGTCAGTCTTGGAAAAAAATTATACTTCCATGTTCTTACAGAATCAATTTTCACACACTGTCACATAAATCTATCCTTCGTACCATTCATTCACAGTTACTTTTATATACCCCAGTAGACACACTCATAAGTACTGTGTACTGTATATAAACATGTATGATCATACAAACACAAACTTGATCCACCTTAGACTGTTATGGGTGAACCTCGCCAGAAGGCAGTGATCGGATGGGAATCTCACAGTGTCATACAGCACAATGAAATCATGAAGGCATATCAACTTTGTTCTCAGCAGAGAGGAGCATGAACCAGATGACTAATTGGTGCTACCAGTCCTTCACAGCATATATGGGTGTGTTTTGTTTGTTTGTTTGTTTGTTTGTTCAGTATCTTTAATGTCCCATGAGTGGATTTTTACTTCTAACAAATAGTATTGTTTTTTAATGGTCTCATTAAAACTGAATTGGAAACATTTTACTAGTCATTCCTAATTTATTTATGATACTTTTCAAATACCTTTTCTGTATAGTTTTTATTGTTTTTGTCTTGTCCCTGACACCAACTTTCAATATAACTATACAAATCCATTATAAAAATCCAAATGGCTACATATTTAGAACTGTGATGGGAAAAAAAAGAGTGAAATAAACAAACCATTTCAATACTTATTGTGTGAAAATGATTTCTATGAATTGAATTAATTCAATTTTAATTGAATTAAAGGACTTTTTTTTTTTTACAAAAAAAAGTTAGAAAATAGATAGAAATATATAATGTTCTGCTCTGTAAAGAAAAGCTTAGATCAAGCTTCACAAATGGGAAAAGTATCAAGACCTCAAGTTAACCTCATAAATTTAAATTCTGTCATTTACTCCTCCTTATCTTGTTCCAAACTTATGATTCACAAATAAGATTTGGAAGTTGATATTTCAGAAAATTATGATTTACATTCCGTTCAATCACACAAATCATACGTCTTTAGAAGATTGTTATATAGAACTAGAAATGTATAGACTTTTTTTTTTGTTACTTTTTTGGAGCTCAACGACCCATCCCAATTCAGTTTTATTGAGCATCCAGAACATTCTGCAAAACATCATCTTTTGTGTTCCATACTAGTTTTGAAGGGCATAATGGTGCATAAATACAGACAGAATTTTTATTTTGGGGTGAACATGTCCTGTACAATAAAACGTTTGACTCTGATTCTGCTGTTATGGACTCAGAGTTTTGAGTCTGACTCAGACTGGTTAAAGACCAATATCGCCAGTTGCAAGAAACACCTACATTTGAGAAAACCCTTAGCTATAATTGTAGGTGTATTGTTGTCTTAACTTCAGAGGTTACGGTGGACTCCAACCCAAAAGTAATTTAAAGCTCTCTAAACATGTTTTGTCTTCAGTTTGGTCATGGCTACATAGCTTTGAGTTCTGTTCATGATAGACTTTCAACAAAGAAAATAATTTAAGCTCCTTCAAAACGACTTCAGTTTTGCTGCACTATTGCTCTCCACACATCTGCTTTTTGCCTCTCTGAATCCATTTTTGTGGTGAGACTATTGTGGTGAACCCAACCAGTTTGCTTCAGCAGTGCAATGCTGAGAGATCTGTCCCCAGTGACTTCGCCATGTTGGCGCTCTGCTCTCTGCCTTCTGCATTCATTTGCTCTCTGTGCACTAGAGGGGTCTTTAAAATATGGATACCACTTGAATTCAATGAGAGCTTCACATCCCTGGACTTTTGAAAGCTGCAAAACAATGTATTAGTCCAGAATTGCAGCTGAAAAAGAGGTCTGAGTCTCTATGTGCGTACTTTTCATGTCTATAATGGCTGACGCTCATCATGCTCATGTCACAGGACATTGTGTTTTGAGGGTAAGTTTGGAAGATGGCATTAGGCAGGAAGCCAACAAAACGTCTATAGAGGCAGCCAGCACCTGTGAATTAGAGGAACCTTTAATAGTCATGAAGAGCTCCAACCCAAATGGAAAAGTGCTCTTGTCAAAGGGATCATTTTTTTTGCAGGGCTGCCTGTCATCTGCTATGGTTCTATTATTCTTTAATGATGGCTGCCTGGCCTGGATACCTCAAATTTCCTCTCCTAATTCACCTCAGAAAATCTCTCACACTTTGATGCCCCTATTTTGAGAGAATTTGCTGCTGCTTTGGCTGTGGGCGTGAGCTTGAAACCCAGCTTCGATTAATTTTTGGGATAATAAAAACCTTTCACAAGGCATATGCTTTCATATTTTGAAGCAAGTTTTTTTTTGTATTTTTAAAAAAAAAATTAGAACGATTTTTCCCTTTTCAGGACCAGGATTATCATACGTTTTAAGACTTGTGAGAACGTGACTTGAAGTGACCATTGAGGAGGTATTTTTAAATATAGAACAAACCAAACGAATGACCACGTTTCTTTATAGAAATGTGTGAAGACAAACTAACTTGCCACAAGCTTAAACCAGTTAAGCTTTATTTAGTTAAACCACACAGCCAGTGCACAGAGAGAGATGGTCCAAAAGCAAAAGTGTTTGTCTTGTTGAAGGTGTGAGGCCAGCAGGTAATGTGCAGAGACAGCTCAGTATGTCCCTTTAATTAGAAAGTCTGCTCAGCCCGTGAGGGGTGAAAAAACCACACACAGAGTGCAGACTTCCATCCTGATGTCGCTTGCACGCTACTTGCACACTAAACTTACCTACATGGGCCGCAGGGCATGGGCTGTGTTAGGGCTGGGTTTCCTGGGCTTAAGATCTGAATGCTTTATTATCAACTTGTCTTTACCACAAACTTTTCATGCATGGTTATTTTTGACCCTATTGAAACCATTTGAAGCTGCAACAATGCTCTGTACTTTAGATGAAGTCTCGCAAGCCAAACCTTTGACTTTTGGCAAAAATGATTTTGTCATTATTACAATATCGATATATTGTAGCTAATTCTGAAATAAAGTAGAGGCTTATAGAAACAGTAACACAGTAGAAATCAAACTTGTTTTTTGACTATTGAGTCAAAGTTTCCTGGCACCCAGATATAATATGTATTAAATATTTGCAGACACAACTCAAAATATGGTGTATACAATGTGCATGGAATTTGTGGGTAAACTTTTAAGACACGAGCCTGGCCAGTGTTGTTCTGAAAAAGTATATATATATATATATACAGTATCTCACAAAAGTGAGTACACCCCTCACATTTTTGTAAATATTTGATTCTATCTGTTCATGTGACAACACTGAAGAAATGGCACTTTGCTACAATGTAAAGTAGTGAGTGTACATCTTGTATAATAGTGTAAATTTGCTGTCCCCTCAAAATAACTGAACACACAGCCATTAATGTCTAAACCGCTGGCAACAAAAGTGAGTACACCCCGAATTGAAAATGTCCAAATTGGGCCCAAAGTGTCAGTATTTTGTGTGGCCACCATTATTTTACTTCACTGCTTTAACCCTCTTGGGCATGGCATTCACCAGAGCTTCACAGGTTGCCAATAGAGTCCTCTCCCACTCTTCCATGATGACATCACGGAGCTGGTGGATGTTAGAGACCTTGTTCTCCTCCACCTTCCATTTGAGGATGCCCCACAGATGCTCAATAGGGTTTAGTTCTGGAGACATGCTTGGCCAGTCCATCACCTTCACCCTCAGCTTCTTTAGCAAGGCAGTGGTCATCTTGGAGGTGTGTTTGGGGTCGTTATCATGCTGGAATACTGCCCTGCGGCCCAGTCTCCAAAGGGAGGGGATGATGCTCTGCTTCAGTATGTCACAGTACATGTTGGTATTCATGGTTCCCTCAATGAACTGTAGCTCCCCAGTGCCGGCAGCACTCATGAGCCCCAGACCATGACACTCCCACCACCATGCTTGACTGTAGGCAAGACACACTTGTCTTTGTACTCCTCACCTGGTTTCCACCACACATGCTTGACACCATCTGAACCAAATAAGTTTATCTTTGTCTCATCAGACCACAAGACATTGTTCCAGTAATCTATGTCCCTAGTCTGCTTGTCTTCAGCAAACTGTTTGCGGGCTTTCTTGTGCATCATCTTTAGAAGAGGCTTCCTTATGGGACGAAAGCCATGCAGACCAATTTGATGCAGTGTGCGGCGTATGGTCTGAGCACTGACAGGCTGATCCCCCACCCCTTCAACCTCTACAGCAATGCTGGCAGCACTCATACGTCTATTTCCCAAAGACAACCTCTGGATATGACTCTTAGCACGTGCACTCAACTAATTTGGTCGACCATGGTGAGGCCTGTTCTGAGTGGAACCTGTCCTGTTAAACCGCTGTATGGTCTTGGCCACCATGCTGCAGCTCAGTGTCAGGGTCTTGGCAATCTTCTTATAGCCTAGGCTATCTTTATTTAGAGCAACAATTCTTTTTTTCAGATCCTCAGAGAGTTCTTTGCCATGAGGTGCCATGTTGAACTTCCAGTGACCAGTTTGAGGGAGTGTGAGAGCGATGACACCAAATTTAACACACCTGTTCCCCATTCACACCTGAGACCTCGTAACACTAACAAGTCACATGACACCGGGGAGGGAAAATGGCTAATTGGGCCCAATTTGTACATTTTCACTTAGGGGTGTACTCACTTTTGTTGCCAGTGGTTTAGACATTAATGGCTGTGTGTTGAGATATTACAAGCTGTACACTCACTATACTGTGGGAGCGGTAGTGTACCGGTTAGCGCGCTGCGCTACAAACCTGGCGACCTGAGTTCGATTCCCTCTCATGGCCAACACCAGTGACGATTATCTGAACCGGTCCCAGGCCTCCCCTAGGTTGACTCAGCCTAAAATGAGTACCTGGTGCGGTGTGTCAACATCGCCACTTGGGAGACAAAGGCGGTCGGGCGTGGTGCTGGCCACCCACCCCCTCGTGTACCGTTCCAGCCTTCATAGGCGCTCGCTAACAGCACTTGCCCCTACAGTCTGTTAAGGCTAAATGGGGGATCTTTGTCATCTTTGTGTGTGTGTGTGTGTGTGTGTGTGTGTGTGTGTATATATATAAACCTTGTATAAAGACTTTGTCATATCCAATACCTGTATTTATAGACTGCCCCTGTTTTTTTTTTAATTTTTTATTTTTTCTCTCCGATTCACAGTATAACTATATTTTTATAGATTTGTCATTTAGGATTTATACTTATGTATTTGTATTTATAGCTATATATACATATTACTATTTTCAGAATTTAAAACTGCAGTATATATATGCAGATTTATAACTTTATATTCTGATGTTAAACAATATATTCAGATTTACAACTTCCAGTGTAATTTCAGGATTTATAACTATGTTCTGAGATTTTTTTTTTATTTTTTATTTATAATTATATTTATAACTAAATATATATTTACAAGTAAATATTCCGGATATATATATATATATTTTATAGCTGGGACATTTAACACATTAATTTCTATGATTAATTGTTAAGTGTTAAAAAAGGTAACATAATTAATGTAGTATTTTTTTACTTCAATTTCACTAATGTTTTTCCCCAATTTGTGTTTCCAAAATTGGCATATATAAATTTCCAGGAGGAACACATTTCACATCCTAGCACAGAACATTATTGTGTGAAGCAGTGCGCACTTTTTCGTTTCTTGCAACGTAAGTCCTAGTTGTAATAAACACATGAGCGGATTTACTGTACAGAGAATGAATACTTCAACCGCAAGCAGTGAGCCCAGTGTTGGAGAGATATGGAAAAGCTGCCGGATCTCTTCGTATACCCCAAAAACACTCACTTACTGTCATCTGAACTAGTGTTAAAAGCGAAACCACGTGAAAAAGACCCAGCATATGTGTGATAGTGCGACTGAACTGCAGCCAGAGAAAATAATAGTTTTAAAATTTTAAACTTATGCAAATTATCTGAATGTATTCTGTCTAAAAATGCATTGGCAATGTACACTTAAGTTTATCTTGCCAATAAAGCTTGATATGAATATTCTGAATTATAACTAAATTCAGATATGTTATTATATCTGAATGGATTATTGAGTGTGTTTTATATAGGTTGCCCCTCCCTACAGCAGACAGATCAATGTAAACTTTATTGTTGAAGCTGACCTTTCAGCAACCCAGCAACATTCCCCTGAAGTTTACTTCTCTTTTATGCCTCCCTTCCTCTCTCCTCCTCTCCTAATCCATCTATCCCCTCAAGTCTCACGCATTCACAATTCTCTTACGCCCGCTGACTGGCGCACACACATACACACCGACATAGAGAGATGTAATTTTACCACATCTGTTCAAATATGCATTTCAGATCAGGCCTCGGCTGCCCCGCTGCTAAACTGCCCAATTTTTGACAGGTATCGTATCCCTAACGTCCACAGCAGATGGTTTTTATTAGAGTGGAGATGGAAATGTAAGGTTGGAACTCTTGTGTGCTTGTTTTCCTGGTGACGGCACACCGTATTTGTGCTCATCTGTTAAATTGCTGGAATGTAGGCATCTGTATAATTACCAACAGTAGCTGTAAGCACAGTAGCTCAATTAAGAAAGGAGAGAGACAGAGAGAAATGTAAAGTTAAGTGTATGATTTGGCCATATCCCAAGAGTGAATGAA
This sequence comes from Xyrauchen texanus, assembly GCF_025860055.1. Lineage (NCBI taxonomy): Eukaryota > Metazoa > Chordata > Actinopteri > Cypriniformes > Catostomidae > Xyrauchen > Xyrauchen texanus. Next base: position 35,118,393 of record NC_068290.1, read on the forward strand.
TATGCATCAGTGCGGTTTTTCCAGGGTGGAATGGGAAAGTTTTGCTTTCCAATCTTGGTTCTTTGTGGGTGAACAGATTGTTTAGACCTAGACCTCCCAGCATGCCCACTTCCCTAAGCACCTGGTGGGCTGTTGTGTGTCGCTTGTGTTATGTGTGGGAATGAGCTGTTGTCCCCTCGTAATGTTAGATTGTCATCTTATTTTTATTTTTTTAAATAAAGTATAAAACGGTATAAAATTCTGTTTCAAAACTTAGTGGGCTGCCTATCTAGACAGCATTTAAAGGGCCCAAAACATGCTCAAATATGCAAATACGCATACAAGTTCAATTTCAAGTATATTTTCCACAGTCAAATTAAGTATACTTTGAAAGGCTAGCATTCGACTGTATGCAGAAGCTAAGCATTTCACTTTGGGCTTTAGAAGGCAGCTTCCTATTAAGATGGTAGTAGATTACTAGGTTTTGGAACAGAGCTAATATGACAATTCTCTCTCTCTCTCTCTCTCTCTCTCTCTCTCTCTCTCTCTCTCTCTCTCTCTCTCTCTCTCTCTCTCTCTCTCACACACATTTAGATTTTATTGAATGGTTTACAGAGGGTGTTAGACAATCAACTGTGTTTAAGTGTTTAAATGCCACCATTTAGATTGTGTGGACTTGGTTTAAAAAATAAAATAAAAGTTTTGTGTCGTAGCACTAGTCTGTTTTAAGTAGCTGCCAAATGCTTTTAGCTCTTCTGCTGGAGGGTCTTTTTACTGTCACTTTCTCCATTTTCAGCAATTCCTTGCAGCTTCAGAGTGAGCTTTATTGCCAAGTGTGCTCAAGTACACATGGAATTTTTTTGGTGACATGAGAAATAAGCAAGTGCACACAGAACTTTAAGTAAGAGTATAAATAGACATACAAAAAATAGGACATATAACATAGGATGGTGTATGTACATGTACAAGTGTTAATATGTGTGCGTGGTAGGGGTATGTACAGTTATTTAATTAAATACAAGTTAATTGACATATGTACATGAGATTTTTTTTTACATTATTACTCTATGGGGAGTCCTAAAGGCAGTTTAATAGTTCATGTGGTTAATGGCCTGAGGGTAAAAACTGTTCTTATACCTGGTTGTCCTGGTGCTGAGTGCTCTGAGGTGCCGGCCAGAGGGCAATGGTTCAAAAAGGGAGTGGGTAGGGTGTGTGTGTGTGTGTAGTCCAAAGTGATTCTACCTGCACAGGGGAGCACAAGTAATCCTCCCAGCAGTCCTGACTGTCTGTTGTAGTTTCCTTCTGTCTGATTTGGTGGCTGAACCGAACCAGACAGTTATAGATGTACACAGGGCAGACTATTATCTCTCCTCCAGTATTAAACATACCTTTGCTAATGACTCATCAATGCATTGCCAGTTTGCATTGGATCAATCTACTGTCTGCAAACAGTCCATAGATTACTAAATTATGAGATTGGCTCTGCTCCTAGCTGCCTGGGGATCAGACACTTTATGGTAATTGATATCTCATCAGTGTCATTTGGAGCTCACAAATGGGAGATGTGGAAGATTCATGCATGAGGATGAATCGTAGGGGTTTGTTATTTGTAGAGAAGCTTTAGGCAGTATTCTTCTAATGTGTTTAAGTGCTAAATTTAGACAATAGACTGTATTGTATTCTAAACAACCAGTATTGCAACTGTGATACATACCACTTGAATATACACTGGTGGCAAAACATTTGGAATAATGTACAGATTTTGAAGGAAATTGATACTTTAATTCACCAAAGTGGCATTCAACTGATTACAAAGTATAGTCAGGACATTATTGATGTTAAAAAACAGCACCATTACTATTTGAAAAAAAAAAAAAATTTGATAATCTAGACAGACCCCATTTCTAGAACCCATCACTCTAACACCTTATCCTGGAGTAATCATGATAAATTGTTAATTTGGTTCTAGAAAATCACTTGCCATTATATCAAACACAGCTGAAAGCTATTTGGTTCGTTAAATGAAGCTTAACATTGTCTTTGTTTTTGAGTTGCCACAGTATGCAGTAGACTGGCATGTCTTAAGGTCAGTATTAGGTAAAAAAAAATGGCAAAAAAGAAACAGCTTTCTCTAGAAACTCATCAGTCAATCATTGTTTTGAGGAATGAAGGCTATACAATGCTTGAAATTGCCAAATAAATTGATTTCATACAAAGATGTACACTACAGTCTTCAAAGACAAAGGACAACTGGCTTTAACAAGGACAGAAAGAGATGTGGAAGGCCAGATGTGCAACTAAACAAGTGGATAAGTACATCAGAGTCTCTAGTTTGAGAAATAGACACCTCACATGTCCTCAGCTGACAGCTTCATTGAATTCTACCCGCAGGCCCTTGAACAAATGCAAAGAAAAATCCCCTTTTGAAACAAAAAAACAAAAAGAAAATGTTAGAGTAGACAAAGAAACACAGACATTGGACAACAGATCATTGGAAACTTTTGGCATTCCCAATTCCCACAGGTCCTCAATTTGGGTGGCGGAGGATGAATCTCAGTTGCCTCCTCGTCTGAGACAGTCAATCCGGGCATCTTATCACGAGGCTTGTTGAGCGCGTTACTGCAGATACCTAGCGCGTGTGGATGCTCATGCTAATCTCACGTGGCATCCACACACAACTCGCCATGCGCCCCACCAAGAGCAAGAACCACATTATAGGTTAGACCACGAGGAGGATAACCCAATGTGACTCTATCCACCCTAGCAACCGGGCCAATTGGTTGCTTAGGAAGCCTGACTGGAGTCACTCAGCACACCCTGGATTTGAACTTGCTACTCCAGGTGTGGTAGTCAGTGTCTTTACTTGCTGAGCTACCCATGATCCCAGTTTTATGGATCTTATCCCCATTGAGCTTTTGTGGGATCACCTAGATTGTATGCCGCGTGAGAAGTGCCCGACAAGAAAGCCACATCTCTGGCAAGTGCTACAGGAAGAGTGGGGTGAAATGTCACTATCTGGAAAAACTGGCAGCTAGAATGCCAAAGATCTGCAAAGCTGTCACTGCTGCACATTGAGGATTTTTTGATAAGAACTCTTTGAAGTAGATTAAGAAGTTTAGATTTGTATTTAATTTTTTTTTCAAATTGTAATAGTAATTTTTCACATTATTTTATCGTATTTAGGGGTTTCAATGAAAGTTCGCTAACTGGTTAGTTTAGCGGTGTTGTGTTATGCTATTAGCTTAGCTGTACTGTGTTTAAAATATGGTGTCAGCAGGTTGCGCATGCTGGGAAGAGTCTCTTTAGGACTTCCTGTGAACTTTTTTCACCATAGCAACCAACACCAGTGATTTGTGATCTTGGTCAACACTAATGAAAACAGTTTCATTGATGCATATGCGTGTTCCACAATACACAAACAAACAGTAATCAGTTTGTCATCTTCCCACAGGGCATCCCGGTGCCATCACTTTCCCAGGTTAACAGCGAACATGTACACGGATGTCCATGTGATGTAAAAGAAAACGTGACTCATCGGACCAGACAAACTTCTTCCACTGCTTCAAGGTCTAGTTCTGACACTCGCGTGCCCATTGTAGGCGCTTTCGATAGTGGACAGGGGTCATCAAGGTCACTCTGTCCACTGACGTTAGGTACTCGCCACTGCTGACTGGGAGCACCCGACAAGCCTTGTTGTTTCAGAGATGCTCTGCCCCAGTCATCTGACCATAACAATTTGACCCTTGTCAAAGTCGCTCAGGTCTGTTGGCTCATCAGTGTATATCTGTAGAATGGCTGCTGAAATGCGGTAGTTGTACCAATATTCAGTCTACAGTCTATTCTTGTTTGATTAGAGGTGATGTGGAAAAGCATTGTTTAGGACTCAGCTAGAAAGACATTAAGCAATCCCTCATTAAACATTAAATGAGAATCTTTAAGTATTAAAAGCTGCAACTGTTCATTTTGATGTCTGAGTATATATTTTCAAAAAGAGAATTGCTGATTCCCATTTTTATTTTCATTTCTGAAGAGGCTCTTACCCCTCAATACAACTTAAAGTTTGTCTTGCCATTTTCTTGGCTCCGAGAACTGAAAATTTCCTCCTCCCGCCCACAACAATGGCGGTAGGCTCCACATTTCTACTTCACATTGTGGCCCGCTGTACTCTTGCTAAGCATAGACACAGGAAGTTGGCAGCACACAGATGGGTAGCGGGGGCCTCGTATACTGGATGAATGTGTAAATGTTTACCCTCATAGATTGCCTCGTCTGCTTTTATTCGTGCTCCTTTTATTTCAGCCGAGTTGTCCCGTTGTTTGTGCCTTCATTTTATCCCATCCGCTCTCGTACATCTGTTGTGTAAATACACACCTCCTAAAGCAGCTTCACGCCAGGAGACGGGAATTACGCCTTCTTACACCTCCAGTGCCTCCATAAACAATGAAACTAGACTAAATCACAGCCGAGAATGAAGTCTTTGCATAAACCCTTCTAGCTCCACACTTGCCTATCTGTTTCAAAGTTTGATGATATCCAGTTGATTTTAATTAAAAAGATTTAAGTCCCGCTGGGAAACATTTTGCAGCAATTTTAAATGCAGGTAGGAATAAAGTATAAACACAAGGGATTAAATGGCACTGCAAGCCGAGTGTGTGATTGAATGTGAAATTCTGATGTTTGCTCTTAAATAAGCCTGGTCTGTATCACAGATTACCTGAATGAAAATTGGTTTAAGGATTTCTCATGTCTCATCTGTTCACTGAAATGGATGAGTTTTGGGTATTTGACAGTTAGGTCAAGTTTCAGCTCTTCTCATGTCCAGGCTCAATCTACAATCATGCTCTACGTGGAACGTATGAGCTCATTAAACTTGTCACTAAAGGCCAAATCTTAATGATCAGGGCTTATCCAGGATCAAATTGCCTCTGTACAAACACTCATACTTATTAGAAAATACCTGGGAACATTCCCCACCAATAATTTTGGATATGGATGACCGACCCGTATAATGATGAACTGATTCGTAATAATTCATACCAATTCACCAGATTGAAAACTCACTAGAGAGCGTAGGAGCTGGCTCATAAAAAAATACAATGCTTATTCCCATAAAGTAAAATCAACCAACCAACAGAATTTCAAATCAGGTCAGCAACTGAACACATTTTAAAATGTTCCTAGGTCAAACCCAAATCTAACTATAAAGTCCAACCCCTTACCCAAACTACAACTCCGATACCATTTTATTATTATTAATTAATTTTATTTAAAATAAAAATTGTCATGAAGAGACCACATATTTCTGCTCTTTCACATTCAAGTCAATAGGATGGGGTTGTCATGATCCAAAAAAGAATACAAAAAGTACTATAAAAGTAATCCATATGATTTGTAACTAGGGCTGGGCGATATGGCCAAAAATATTATTACACTATTCTTGTTCATATTGTTCGATATTGATATTGATCTCGATATACATTCACATTTGCAACTTGCAAATTATTATTTTTATTTCTATTATTAATTTTCAAGTTGGCAGAAAACAAAAAATATATCCTAAACAGTAAAAATGGTCTCTAAAAATCAGAATTGGGGGCCCAGAGACATCCAAAGCAGTTGAGTCTGAGGGATTTTCTACTGAGTCTGAGGGAGTTTATCAATCGAGTGCAGTTGGATATGAATGTCCATCTGTTCATTTTGAAGCCTAATAGCATCCGTTAAATATTTATTTTTGTATGTTTACATATAGATTACAAATGTTTATATATTTAGTTTTTACATTCAGATACACAAGTATGGGTCATAGAAGCCCTTGTGACAGAGGAATGATACTGTAGGGGGTTGAGAGGTATCCCTGAGAGAAAATGTAGAAGTCTGAATGGCCCATTTTATTCTTTTCATTAAAGGTGGAGTATATAAGATTCAGAAACCCTTGTTATTAATGATACCTGTGGCTGTTAAGTGAAATGCAGCCAGCTACCTGTTGCTCGTGCACACTCCAAAGGGACGCGAGTGAGCATCGGCCAAAACAATGACGTAACGTACAAAGAGACTGAACGTGATTCACCGGCATCATGCTGACAGATGAGGTCGCATCATTAAAATTAGAGTTATGATTGTTTTACTACAAACTTTGAGACTAAACTAAAACTACTTATCAGCTAACATAGACAGTTTACTGTTGCACTGCACTCTTATGTAGCACTATTGTATGTTTTGTATGTCATATGTTGTACTATGATAAAGAAACCAGCGTATTTGCTTAAATTGATCCTGTATACCTGATTTTTAGTATAAAGAGAAGATCGTTGAAATTATGTGAAAGCTATGAAGCAAGGTAGCTAAAATTACACTGATCAATGCTTAGGGCACAATATTTCACATGCGTTATGTAAGCTTACCTGTCCATCAAGAAGAACACCAATTCAGGGTCAGTTTTGATCCCCAAAACTGAATGAAGGTTCCACCAGAAATCAAATTCCCTACCGATGTTCACTCTAGTTTTCACTCGACCACGATCACATTCCCGCTAGATGGGATTAAGTAGATAAACATTTTTTGGGGGGGGGGGGTTGGCTGGGAGCCGGACGTTGGATTCCATCTCTAAGATAACGTTATCTAGTGTTACAGACTGTCTGTTGACGCTGTTGAATAGCGGAAGATAAGCTATTGCTGAGGCAAGGCTCTCGGAAGCGCGCATAAACGTCACATCCTTTGGATTTTCCTGGCAAAACCGACCTGCTACCTTTGCATGAAAATCAGTCTACTGGCTTTAATAGACAACATAGGAAGTCGGGGAAGGGTTTGTTTTTTATGTTGCGTTACAAGCTGTTCTCACATTGGCACAAGAAGGCAAATATTACATGAAAATTGTTACATACCTCACCTTTATAGTGAGAAAGTTTAGGCTCCCAACCAATTGTATTGCCTTTCTTTGCCAGAGATGATCCATCCATCCATCTTCAACCGCTTATCCGAAGTCGGGTCGCGGGGGCAGCTGCTCCAGCAGGGGGCCCCAAACTTCCCTATCCCGAGCCACATTAACCAACTCTGACTGGGGGACCCCGAGGCGTTCCCAGGCCAGTGTGGAGATGTAATCTCTCCACCTAGTCCTGGGTCTTCCCCGAGGCCTCCTCCCAGCTGGACGTGCCTGAAACACCTCCCTAGGGAGGCGGCCAGGGGGCATCCTTACCAGATGCCCAAACCACCTCAACTGACTCCTTTCAACGCAAAGGAGCAGCTGCTCTACTCCGAGCTCCTCACGGATGACTGAGCTCCTCACCCTATCTCTAAGGGAGAAGCCCGCCACCCTTCTGAGGAAGCCCATTTTGGCCGCTTGTACTCGCTGACCTAGTTCTTTCGGTCATGACCCAACCTTCATGACCATAGGTGAGGGTAGGAACAAAAATTGACCGAAGATCGAGAGCTTTGCCTTCGGCTCAGCTCTCTTTTCGTGACAACGGTGCGATAGAGCGAGTGCAATACCGCCCCGCTGCCCCGATTCTCCGGCCAACCTCCCGCTCCATTGTCCCTCACTCGAGAACAAGACCCCGAGGTACTTGAACTCCTTCACTTGGGGCAAAACTTCATTCCCTACCTGGAGTACGCACTCCATCGGTTTCCTGCTGAGAACCATGGCCTCAGATTTAGAGGTGCTAATCCTCATCCCAGCTGCTTCACACTCGACTGCCAGCTGATCCAGTGAGAGCTGAAGGTCACGGACCGATGATGACATGAAGACAACATCATCTGCAAAAAGCAGCGATGAGATCCCCAGCCCACCGAATCAAGACGCCTTCCCCACCCCGACTACGCCTCGATATCCTGTCCATGAATATCACAAACAGGATTGGTGACAAAGCGCAGCCTTGGCGGAGACCAACCCCACATGGAATGAACTCGACTTCGTGCCGAGGACCCGACACAGCTCCGCTTTGGACGTACAGGGATTGGATCGCCTAAGAAGGGACCCCCCACCCCGTACTCCCAGCAGCACCTCCCACAGTCTCTCCGGGGACCCGGTCATACGCCTTCTCCAGATCCACAAAACACATGTAGACCGGATGGGCATACTCCCAGGCCCCCTCCAGGATCCTTGCAAGAGTAAAGATCTGGTCCGTCGCTCCACGGCCAGGACTGAAAACCGCATTGTTCCTCTTCAATCCGAGGTTCGACAATCGGCCGAACCCTCCTCTCCAGCACCTTGGAGTAAACTTTACCAGGGAGGCTGAGAAGTGTGATACCCCTGTAGTTGGCACACACTCTCTGATCCCCCTTTTGAAGAGGGAACCACCACCCCGCTCTGCCACTCCTTAGGCACTGTCCCAGATTTCCACGCTAATGTTGAAGAGGCGTGTCATCCATGACACCCCTCCACATCCAAAGCTTTCAGCATTTCTGGTCGGATCTCATCAATCCCCGGGCTTTGCCACTGCGGAGTTGTTTGACTACTTCAGTGACCTCCCCAGGGAAATAGAATCTGATCCCCATCATCCTCCGGCTCTGCCTCTACCATAGAGGGCGTGTTTGGATTTAGGAGTTCTTCAAAGTGTTCCTTCCACCGCCCAATAACCTCCTCAGTTGAGGTCAACAGCGTCCCATCTTTGCTGTATACAGCTTGAATGGTTCCCCGTTTCCCCCTCCTAAGGTGGCGGACGGTTTTCCAGAAGCACTTTGGTGCGGACCAAAAGTCCTTCTCCATGGCTTCTCCGAACTTTTCCCACACCCACTGCTTTGCCTCCCTCACGGCCGAGGCCGCAGCCCTTCGGGCCTGTCGGTACCTTGTAACTGCCTCCGGAGACCTCCGGGACAACAAATCCCGAAGGCCTCTTTCTTCAGTCGGACGGCTTCCTGACCACCAGTGTCCACCACGGTGTTCGAGGATTACCACCCCTTGCGGCACCTAAAACCTTGAGGCCGCAGCTCTCCACCGCTGCTCGGCAATGGAAGCTTTGAACATCGCCCACTCGGTTCAATGTCCCCAACCTCCGCAGGGATGCCTGAAAAATTCCGCCGGAGGTGTGAGTTGAAGATCTCATGGACAGGGACCTCCTCCAAACGCTCCCAGTTCACCCAGCACTACTCGCTTGGGCTTCCCAGGTCTGTCCAGAGTCTTTCCCCACCCCTGACCCAGCTCACCACCAGATGGTGATCGGTTGACAGCTCTGCCCCTCTCTTTACCCGAGTGTCCAAAACATATGGCCTCAGATCCGATGACACGATTACAAAATCGATCATCGACCTACGGCCTAGGGTGCTCTGGTACCACGTACACTTATGAGCATCCTTATGTTCGAACATGGTGTTTGTTATAGATAATCCATGACTAGCACAGAAGTCTAATAACAAACATCCACTTGAGTTCAGATCAGGAGGCCGCTCCTCCCAATCACGCCTTTCCAGGTGTCCCTGTCATTTCCCACGTGTGCGTTGAAGTCACCCAGCATCACTATGGAGTCCCCAACGGGGCCCTATTCAGGACTCCATTCAGGGTCTCCAAGAAGGCCGAATACTCTGAACTGCTGTTCGGTGCATATGCACAGACAACAGTCAGAGTTTTCCCCACAACCCGTGAGGCGTAGGGAGGCGACCCTCTCGGCCCACCGGGTAAACTCCAATGTAGTGGCGCCAGCCGGGACTCGTGAGTATCCCCACACCGCCGTCGCCTCACACCCTGGGAAACTCCAGAGAAGAATAGAGTCCATCCCCTATCCAGGAGTACGGATCCAGAGCCAAAACTGTGTGTCGATGTAAGCCCCACCAGATCCAACTGGTAACGCTCCACCTCCCTCACTAGTTCCGCTCCTTCCCCCAGTGAGGTGACATTCCACGTCCCCAGAGCACGCCTTTGCTGCCCGGTCTGGTCCGCCGAGGCCCACGGCCTTCACTGCCGCCCATATGGCAGCGCACCCGACTCCCGCGGTTCCTCCAATGGGTGGTGGGCCCAAGGGATGTAGAGGGGGTTCCATCGCCGCTTCGGGCTGTGCCCGCCGGGCTCCGTGACAAGCCCGGCCACCAGGCGCTCGCCGACGAGCCCTCCATCTGGGCCTGGCTCCAGATGGGGGCCCCGGGCTTCCTCCGGGCAGGGTAACTCCTCCTCTTGCCGCTTTTATTCATGAGTCATTGTGAACCATTCTTAGTCTGGACCCTCACCTGAGACCACTTTGCCTTGGGAGACCCTACCAGGAGCACATGGCTCCAGACAACACAACCCTCAGGATCATAAGGGCACACAAACCTCTCCACCACGATAAGGTGCTGCTTCCCGGAGAGGCCAGAGATGATGATGTGTTTAATTTTTCACAAAATAGAACAGAAACCTATTTGTTTATTATTAAAGGCTTGTAACATACAGATTAATAAAGCTAAATTTAGAAGGAACCATGTTAACTTATGTATTGCCTCATGTCTTTTCAAATGTGGGGAAAAGAGGCAGTACATTCGGAGTGGGACCGGGAATAAATGAAGCGTGTTTGGTGCTAGAGAAATATGTTCAAGAATACAGTGCAGAAATATCAGAGCTGGTGTACACAGCACTGCTGTTTTGTCACACTGCTCAGTAGAGTCGATTAGAGGGCGCTACCATCATCATGATGTCTTGTAGCCCGGATGGAAACTTACATACAGAAGTGGTTCTCGACCACTGGGTAGGCAAACTTCCAAAGCCGCAAGTGATGTAAAGGTTATGGACTTACATCTGTCACTTGTATTGCTTAAATAAATATGGAAATATTACCACATGTGTTTACTGGCTTTGCCTTTCTTAAACTTTCTTACATTTATTTCTTAAAATAAAATGCATTTATTCTATTAATTTGAAATTATGTTTGTTGAATGTGTTCTCTCAATGGAAATAAAAGCTGTAAATTTCCTTATGAACCAACTCATATGATGTCTTACAATGTTCATGTTTATTATAGATCATTGACTGAAGTCTGAACTAAATAAAAGTCCATCAAATCTATGTGTTAAGCATTTGAAAAGATCCTACTTCACAACAAGTCTAGCCTTTTAGAGTTGTATTTATCCAACTTTTGCCCTTTAACAGTTCTCTATTCGATTTACATTTCTTAGAATTTCCTAGTTGCAGCATGAACAAGAGCCCATGTAAAATGTGAAACTTGATTTGTAACACTGTCAAGAATGACAGTTCACCCTTCGTTAGGTCTAATTCCAGCTAATGCACTGGAACTTTCTGCGAGGAATCCACTCGAGGGTCCCCAGCTGTAGCTCATTAGGGAATGAAATACTAGTCCCACCTATCCTCCTCAACTCCCCATTGGTAACACTTTGCAGTAAGGTTCAATTAGTTAACATAGGTTAATGCATTAGGTATCATGAACAAACAATTAACAATATATGTTTTACAGCATTTATTAATATTTGTTCATGTTAATTAATAAAAATACAATTGTACATTGTTAGTTCAGGTTTGTTCATAGTGCATTAACTAATGCTAACTAATACCACTTTTGATTTTAAAAATGTATTAGTGTAGGTTGAAATGAACATTATCTAAGATTAATAAATGCTATAACAGTATTGTTCATAGTTAGTTCATGTTAACTAATGATATCAACTACTGTTAACCTTATTGTAAAGTGTTTCTGGCATATTTATATGGGACCCCATGCAGTGCTAATGAGGAAGGCACCTTAGACACAGTGGTTGGTACCTTATCTAGCCTTGCCATTGAACTAGGGGAGTGAGCACTCCAGCTCTGGTACAAGCTCAGCATGCCGCATCTCTAAGCTTCATACCAAACAGTAATTGGATCCACTGCATAAACAGGTGCCTAAAGGTTCTGGCACAAGAGAAATTGATAGGCTGACAGATGCAGAAGAAAACGTTGGCCCATCAACGAGCCTTGACCCCAAAGCACATACTGGGATGTCTGTAAGCATCATGAAAATCCCATTACTTCACTTTCTGCTACAGAGCTGGAGAGAATGAGTCTCAGGTCTCTAGTTCCTTGATATCTGATTCAGCTGGCAGCATTGTATCTGGAACTCGGGTTGCTCAGCTACATGTCTGTGTCCTTGAAAAGTTAACTCTTCAAGCGCTGTTCCACCATCAAGCCAAACAGTTCTGAGCACGGTGAGTCGGTAGGTTTGATTACAAACCATTCCTGGCCTCATTACAGTTTGCTAACCATACTCAGGACACTTGGAGATCCATGCTGATGAAACGGTTTTAGTGATGTGGAAACTCAAGATAGGTCACTTGCTCAGTCAATCCATTCTAAACTTGACTTTGCAGCACCACAATGGAAACTGTAACTGTGTCAACAGCAGTACAGAATAGCACAGTCCTGCAACATTAACCATTTGGCCCGATGGTGGTTAAATGCCTTTTGCATGTTTTGGCCTTGAGTGTGCTTAAGCCATTATTTGTGCCTGTCTCAGTTGTTTTGTGTGGCCTTTTTTTTTTTGAGACCTTGTTAATTACTTACTGTGCTACTTGTTACTGTTACTCTTTAGTTTTCAATTAAATGTCCTTATTCTCTTTTGGGGCCACGGTTCACATCAAAGGCCCAAACAATCACTGCTCACTTGGTTTGTGTGTGCACGTGTCTGATTGGGTGGTTGATTAACAAACAAGGCCGTGTTTGTTTGCCAACGTGTACTATTCTAGCTTCTAGAACAGTCATTGTGTTGAGCCGTTCCTGTGAGGGTTGCTATGTATATTCTTTCAATTCATCTCATTAACTGCTTTGCAACATTTGATTGTCTGGAACTCTTCCAGGTCGAGACCTTGTCCTATCATGTCAGTGGTTTGTAGGTCAGGTCTGTGGCTTTGCTTGGCTATAATGCACTACATTGAGCCTGAGCAAGGGATAGGGAGCTGTCATCCTCTGTAACCATGACCCTTGGAGCGATGCTCTCTAATAAGCCCAAAACCGAAGTGTAGCGCAATCACGTTCGATAAGCCAACAAAGCATCAAAGGGCCACCATCTGCCAGCACATACAGGCGACCATTGTGGGACCGCAGACACCGAAAGAGGGTCTGCTGGCTTTATAGGGGATCCAATTCCGTAATTTGCTTTCTTCTTTTCTTAAGCCTGTTCTCCACAGAAGAACAGGGAGGCTGAAGAGCTGGGGGAAACATAATGGATTTAGAGGGAAGTAGTCCTTTGCACGCTCTCTCTAGTGCATGCTTTTCTCAAAGCTCGTTGATGAGCTATCAAGGCTTCTTTGCTCGAGATTGGAAGATGAGATGACGTGATGCATCTGGTTTCTCTAATGCACCTCCAATTTGCCTTTGTGTCATCCTGGACAATTATGTCTTTAGAAACCACAGATTGATTTCTTAAAAATGGGAGATATGCACATGTTCCACTAGTGCACCGAGGTCCATTTGATGAGTCTATTTGTTGCATTCAGAGCCAAATGGACCTAATACCTGAACTGTATCATGTCAGGAAAAGAATGTTGCCAAAATTATCTCGCATTGTGTGCCGTTTTTCTATTATTGATTACAAAATGAATTTATCAAGGACAGGCCGGCCAAAATCCACATATTCTCTAATCATTTACATGGACATCCTCATGCCATCTCAAACTTGTTTGACTTTCTTCTGTGGAACACAAATGGTTTTTGAAGAGTAAAAATACATAAAAGCAACTTAATGTAATCCATATGACTCAAGTGATTTAATTCAGTCCTTATTTACCAAAAAAGCATCTATCGGCCAGCTTTTTCGAGCAAATAATCTTAGGAATGATTAAACCGTACTCTCTGATGAAGTTGAACTATATTTTGTGGTACTTACTATCTTCCATTAAGATATTGTCTGTGGTCCAATTAGTGGATGGTTTGTGGAAGTCGACCTAAGAACAGGAGCAGCTGTTGGCTGGCAAAGCTCATGGAAGAGAAAGAACTCCACCCTTCCGAGGATTCTCAGTGAATTTCCTCATAATAAAGCCTTACAAATAGCTTGTAATGAAGTTGAGGGAAAAGAGAAAGGAAAAGGAAAACAAACAGAATTCATATTAGTGTGCCCTGCTAACAACTAGACCCCCTCCACCATGCCCATCAGTAACTCTTCTGTTTTAAAAGGGCAAGGACACATTACTGCCTACAGGCCATCTTGAATATTAATGATGGCCAATGGTAGAGATATATCAATAGGTCAGGGGTTATCCTCCAGAAACGTAAGGATAAACCTAACATGATTAAGAATGCACATTATGGTGAGCTTGGTCAATAAGTGGATATAAATATGTGTGGAGGTGAGGGAGAGCAGTGTGGCTGGGTAATGCGTTAATATCATGGAAAAAGAGGATCTGCTAGATATCGGGATATAGAATGATTGTTTCATTGACGGCTCTGCAATTTTAGTCATTGACTTAAGGCTTCTGTGCTGAACATATATTTTGCACATCAAAGGTTTTGATTTTCTAGCATTGTATTCCAGATCCTCAGGTAGAGAACTTTCCAGGAAATGTATAATATAATCTGAGCTCCTTGTACTGTAGCACTGATAAAGTAGTCTTGTTTTCAGTATGTATACATTTTAAATGGTTGATTAAATCCATTTGTATTTGTTCAAAAGTTGACAGATATGAACAAGTTCAGCAAAGTTGTTACAACACTCCACCTCTTCTGTGGTGAGAGCAACAGTGCACAGACTTGAGCGATTTTGGAGTTGTTTTGTTTTTCCTGTAAGTTAAAGATCAATAATTACAGAACACATGGAAAAAGCAATCAATTAACTAATTCCTTTGCAGAGCCTCTAATTTAATCAGAGTAGATGCCAATATTCGATGGTTATTGAGGCTGCTAATAAGGTTTTCGAGAAGTGGATGATACATGCAAGAGACACAATGGAATTTGTTTGTCTGGTTTGCACAGACAATGCTCAAACCTGCTCATGTGCTCAGAATTAATGCTTTAAGAATTGTTCCAATGCCCAATACTTGTGTGCTGAGTAATGGCAGTTAAATAACACTTCTGCCGTTCATTTTGTAATTTTACTATTTTTGTTTTAGGCAGTAAGTTAAAGCATGTCTGTTTTTCTGTCTTTCTCTCTCAGGGTTCCAGGCATCACTATCGCAACTGACATCATCTGCGGGTTCCCAGGAGAGACGGATGAGGACTTTGAACTGACGATGGAACTTGTGAGGCAGTATTGCTTTCCCAGTCTCTTCATCAACCAGTTCTACCCAAGACCTGGAACACCGGCAGCCAAGATGGAGCAGGTTCCAGCACAAGTGGTGAGTTTTTGTTAATACCTCAATGTCCGACTTTGGTCACGTACAGTTATTTCCGTCATTTACGGTATTTTAACCCTTTTTTTGTTCTTGTTGTTTAAAGTGGTTCTAAATAGTGGTCGACTGATATATTGCTGAAGCCAATAAATCAGCCAATGTTCTGATTATTTTAAATTATCGGAATCTTCAATAAATTCCCCGTTTGGCCGATTCGTTTCTTATGGCCACGGGGGCACCAATAATCGCTTGCTTGCATGTGAAGCGTCTAATGCAGAGTTTACACTACCAATTTTTGCTCGCTGACAGTTTTGTGGAGATCCAAGCCTGAAATCATAGGCAAATCGGAGCTTACTCCCATGAGCGATGATCGCAATGTATGAACTATCAAACATGCAATTTGAGAGAAGCGCCGACGTGTCGCCGATATCAGCAAGATATCTAGCATGTTAAATATCTGGACCTGTCTGCGATTCAAATTGTACATCCTGAAATGTGTTTTGACTGAATACAACAGCAGTGTTGACCCTACAGTCAATGAGAGTGCAATAAATGGGGCACGGGAAGTTTTAGTGGGAGGAGTCCTCATGTACCTGCAACAGAACATCAGCTAGCATAGCTGCGGTATCAAGAAAGTCTAATTGGACTGAAGAAATGGAAGAATAATGTGTGGAATATTGGCAGGAGCACCAGTGCATATTTGATGTTTCATCTGAACTGTAGAGTTGGAGAGATATTTTCAATTCTCTTGGCAGTCAGGTAAGCAAATAGGTATATTTTTCAGTAGGAGGTACTTTCATATTGTAACCAATAAAATATATGATTAAAAACATCCACATCATATACTGAAATGCATAGCTTAGGATCATGCGTTTGTTTTTGTATCTCATATCGCTTCTCGCGTGTTCTCTGTTCTGAAACGTAATTTGTAGTCCAGGCAGAGTCGTCAGGGATTTGTCAATAGTGAAATGTTTTGTAATGTGTTCACCCCTGTCACAGATTTGTTTTGTAATTTGAAAGTGCTACAACTTCCATGACAAGAGAGAGAGTTGTGTAATATGAACGGTACCACAATCCGAGGTCTTTGAAAGTTGTGTAGTGTGTAGGAGGCATAAGACATATTACTACAATAATAGACCAGTGTGCAACACTGTCTCAATTAAACGGTTGGCATATCAAAGCTGCAATTGTTAAACTGGGCTCATAATGTTAAAGTGCTCACATGTTTCACTCTCCCTCTCTCTCCTCAGCAGTCCCATTTAACTTTTAACTGTCTTGTCTAATGATAAAAAGACAAATATCAATTAAACTAATATATACTTGTGCAAATATGCAGATACATCATTTAAACAGATGTAATAAACAAACCTCTATGCAAACATTGCGGAAATCCAGCCTTTTCTTACCATTGAGTGCTCATCTAATAATATCTTCTGAAGCGCGTATTCTATCAGCCAGAATAAAACCTTCAGGATCAAAAGATCCTCTGATTCACAAATCATGACGGTCAGTCTGAAAACCCAAGCATGCAATCCAGGTCATTTAAACTGTCAGAAGATTGTGCGCTGGATCCGCACAAGTGCGTGGGTGCAACTTCAAAGTAAAAGCACTTCATGTGCACTCTGATTAAATGTCTTACTGTGCACTGTATGTACAATTGGTTTGATTCAGACTATTGTGACAAAATGTGATTAATATTGCACACATGTCATCCATGGTCGTTGGGCTACTGTGTGTACTGTTATTTCCTTCTACCCAATTTATTAACAGTTTGCAAAAAATTACAAAGATGTAATGGTTAAACAGAAATCAGAAAAAACTGCCATCTTCCATTTAAAATACAATCTTACAATATTTTAAAGATATATATTTTTTTTTACATAGTTGAAGTTTTGTGTGAAATTGAGTAAATATTAATGTTAAATAAGAATGTATACATTTTTAGCATTGTTCTTATTTAATACATTAAATTGTGTGATATACCAGCATTGTATCTGTGTTACGATCCCTGGTTGTCTGCCCCGTGTTTTCCGTGTCACCGTCACAATGATTCCCGGCCTTCATCACTGTGTCATTGTTCTCACCTGATTGTCGTTTGTTATCATCATGTCTCCTGTGTTTCTCCATTGCCTGGTCGTTCATTGTTCTGACTGTTCTGATGTTTGCTCTGTTTCCTGTCTTGCCGTGTTCATCCTGCCGTGTTTTTCCAGTCCGTGTTCCTTTGATGTTTTCATGTTTTAGTTTCAGTTTTCCCCCCGTGGATGTTTCATTTGTTTCTGTTTGTTGTGTTTTCACCATTGTTCAATAAACCCGCTTGTAGATCCTCACTCCTCTTCTGCCTCCGCCTGTTTGTCGTAACAATCTGCCTATCGGCCATTAAAAACCCATTTCAGTTGACCACTAGTTCTAAATGGGCCATAAAGTTCCGCAAGACAACAGAAGTTTTTTTTTTATAATGTTTTTGTTGTTCGATATTGCTAATGCTTTTGTCATTTGGACGGATTTGGTCTCTTGCACTTCCTAACTGTAGAAACATTTCAACATGAAAGGAGGCTTGTAGGATTAAGAAGTGTAGAAATTGGAAAATAGAAGCAAATAATAATAAAAAAAAAGTTTTAAAATATTAAATAGATTGGGGAAGAGACATAAGTGTGAATTTGTAGAAGAATTCATGGGATGTTGTTAGTTAAATTGGGTGATCAGATTGAAGTACAGTGTCTCAAGAATCTGCAACACATCACTTAAGACTTAATGAGCTCTTGCCTTTCAGACAGAACACATTCATTGGTAAAATAAAAAAAATGACAGTAGATGCAGCCCATCAAATAGAACGGAATGCAGATGTCAGAAGCTATGTTTTTAAACATAGAAGTACTTTATACATTCAACTTAACACATTATCCAATAAGCATGGCACTTCTGCGTGTGAACTGTCAAAATTGGCCACTTAGCACATGTTAATGTAGAAAAACTATTGAAAAGCTGTGCAAATATGCATTCGGTTGGAACAGCTCCTCAGAATACCAAGCTTTTACTTTTTTTATTTTTTTTACTGATGGATAATATAACTACATGACTGAAAATGTATAATCAACTCCATCAAAGTGACCGATAATGATTATTTGTGTTGTGCAACCTCTGGGTACGTTTATTCTAAA
Source organism: Xyrauchen texanus (assembly GCF_025860055.1). Classification (NCBI taxonomy): domain Eukaryota; kingdom Metazoa; phylum Chordata; class Actinopteri; order Cypriniformes; family Catostomidae; genus Xyrauchen; species Xyrauchen texanus. The sequence continues at coordinate 35,136,740 of NC_068290.1, forward strand.
AGTGAATGTATTTGTCAGGGGAAAAAATACAACTTTAACTGCAGAAATGATTTGATCTGAACCCACAATGATGATTGAAACAAAGAAAGCAAACTCATGTCGAAGCTCTGTTTATTTAAATTCTTGTGGCTCTTGAAAGACATCTGTTGGTTGAATTTGTGCTGTTTTGTTACTCACAAATAAAACTTTAGTGCAGATGAAACTTGAGAATACAGCTAGTGGATTATCTTGTTTTGAGCACAAGTGCTCCACATCTGCTTTCATATATTGGCATATGTAAAACACATGTTGATAAGAGACCCAATCATGGCTTTAAAACATGCTTCACTTCAACATCACAACTGCTAAACAGTTGGCACGGCTGGTTCTTAACACAAAACAACCCTAAAATGTAGGCCCCACGATAGCTGTATATCAGGCCTCACTCATCACCAAACTTTTGGCTTATGTTTATACTCTTTCTCTGATGTCTCATATGGTTTTACTATAACTAACTCTGACTTTAGAGAGTAACAATAGCATTTGGATGGGGAGAGGTCAGTGTGACAGAGAAAGTTGAGGTAGATTATGGCCTATATTTGTCCTAAATACTTTACACAGTCAATACCATTTCTAAACACAATACGCAAAAGGTTAGAAACTCAGACAGCTTCCTACCCTGACAGGAAAATGAGCATACTCTGTCTCTTTGAGAGTTCAAACTGGCCTGATATTTTCACATGTAAAGTTTGTATAGTTTGAGTCAATGTTGTTGTGTGGAGCTGGTTTGGATGCTCAAAAAGAACAATGTTTTTATAGTGCATCAGACCCACAGTGCTTACTCTTTTTGAGGAATCAACCAACAAATGATTTAATAAGATTGCTGGGCTTGGAGAAAGTGTTTTAACATCGAAAAATTGCACACTTTATCTTTAACTATTAATCATAAATAGTGTGTGTGTGTGTGTGTGTATTACAACCCCAAATTGCATAGGGGTGTTGGGGAGTAGCATTAAATTACATTTAAAAAAAATTTATGTGCTGGATAATGTCACGAACAAGGGAAATATAGTGTTGATGTAAGTGATATACAAGTGCTATGTGCAAGGTGAGCAAGTGGAATGAATGTATAAACTGCCGGCCAGAAGTTTGGAATAATGTTCAGATTTTGCTCTTATTGAAAGGAATTGGTACTTTTATTCACCAAAGTGGCATTCAACTGATGACAATTTATAGTCAGGACATTATTAATGCGAAAAATTACTAATACAATAAAAAAATAGAAAACTTAAACTACTTACATTTACATACTTCAAAGAGTTCTCATAAAAAAAATCCTCCATGTGCAGCAGTTGCAGTCTTGCAGATCTTTGGCATTCTAGCTGTCAGTTTGTCCAGATACTCAGGTGACATTTCACCCCACACTTCCTGTAGCACTTGCCATAGATGTGGCTGTCTTATCTTTACTGTTGTACATGAAACTGGTGTTGAGCAGGTAGAATTCAATGAAGCTGTCAGCTGAGGACATGTGAGGTGTCTATTTCTCAAACTAGAGACTCTGATGTACTTGTCCTCTTGTTTAGTTGCACATCTGGCCTTCCACATCTCTTTCTGTACTTGTTAGAGCCAGTTGTCCTTTGTCTTTGAAGACATTAGTGCACACTGTATGAAATCTTCAGTTTTTTGGCAATTTCAAGCATTGTATTCCCTTCATTCCTCAAAACAATGATTGTCTGATGAGTTTCTAGAGAAAGCGGTTTCTTTTTTGCTATTTTTGACCAAATATTGACCTTAAGACATGCCAGTCTATTGCATACTGTGGCAACTCAAAAACGAACACAAAATGTTAAGATTCATTAAACAAACCAAATAGCTTTCAGCTGTGTTTGATATAATGGCAAGTGATTTTCTAGAACCAAATTGACAATTTAGCATGATTACTCCAGGATAAGATGTTGGAGTGATGGCTACTGGAAATGGGGCCTGTCTAGATTTGATAAAAAAATAAAATAAAAAAAAAAATGTAAATAGTGAAGGTGATGTTTTTTGCATCAGTAATGTCCTAACTATACTTTGTGATTAGTTGAATGCCACTTTGGTGACCAATTTGTAAACCTCTAAACTAACTAGAAAAAAAATACACAAAAGAAAATATCTTCAGCGCACAAGAGGCCCTAATTAAACTACTCTTCTTAGCCAAAACATACAGAGGATGGCACTCACTCCTAACCTAATGTGTTTTTCCAATCGTAATACCTACCTGTGCTCAATATATGTCCCGTGACCTTCTTACCGGTCCGCTTTCCCCAGTATCAAGCTAACAAGAAAAATTATGAAATCAAATAACCACAAATAACGAAAACCAATAGGGAAAACAAAACAGAGAACGTACAAACTCAAACAAGAACACAAAGTGGATAGGTTAACCAGACATGGGGACTTGTGACTTGGTGACTTGGACTCGAGTCGACTCGAGTTGCTATTTTTATGACTTGTGACTTGACTTTACAAAAAATAAAATACTTGAGACTTGACTCGGACTTGGAAGTTAAAGACTCGGGACTTGACTTGACTTGAAACACGAAGACTTGAATGACTTGAGTGTTAATCACATCATGTTTTCAGTTTGAATATAAAATATATAAATTATATAAAAAAAAAAAAGTTGATCCAGCTGGAGCGCAGGCTGAGAATACTCACGACACTATAGGCTATCATCAGCCATGCCCTCTCGTACCTTACGCACACCACGCCCACTTAGATCAGATAACACATCAACATGTCAGCCGGAGGGGTAACGTTACCGAGGGACTTCGCTTTCGGCTTCAAAAATTATTATCAAGATGGCAAAAGACGAACAGCGCTTTGCAAGACATCCTCCAATTTCGTGCGCCATTTGAAGAGCCATTCTGCCCAGTAAGTGCTTGTCAATTTGTTAATTTTATCTGGTTAGTTGGTAGTTAGCTAATGTAATAATAGCAGGGTTCCCACGGGTCCTTGAAATCCTTGAAAGTTTGTGAATCTGAAAAATAAAATTCAAGGCCCTGGAAAGTTCTTGAAAATAAACATACATAGATACAGGTCCTTGACAGTGCTTGAATTTATTTTGTGCAAGAAGTGTTCTGGAAAAAAAAATCTGTCCATTAATTTTTTATTTCGCCAACACTTCGTGGCTTATGCTGCATACTAGCCTGCTTGATTTACCGTTAGTTACGCGCATTTACGTTAAGTGTTTCCCGCGCGAGGTACTTTGTTTTGTACGTTGCCATGACGTTCACGCGCGCTGGTACCTCAACGTTTCCCACTCACAGACATTGCAGAAATAGGCTTATGGATATACTCTGTGTGAGTGAATGAGTGAGTGTGGGTGTGGGAGTGTGAGAGCGCGAGAGTGAGTGTGTGTGAGCGCGAGAGTGAGTGGGTGTGGGAGTGTGGGAGAGAGAGTGTGTGTGAGAGTGAGTGTGGGAGTGTGGGTGTGTGTGTGAGAGAGAGTGTGTGTGTGTGTGTGAGAGAGAGAGTGTGTGTGTGTGTGAGTGTGTGTGAGAGAGAGAGGAGAAATGTAACAAAGTTTAATGTATGTAACTGTGTTTGTGAGAGAGAGAGAGGGAGGTGTTCAGAGAGGAGTATGTTGGATGTTAAGCTGTTATTTGTTTTATGGACTCAATGTTGAAAATGTAAAACATTTCAAACACTGTTGGCAGAAGTGAAAAATAAATAATTTTATGAAGTTACAATTTTGTTTGATTCCATGATGTATTTTACTGAACATGAGTATTGTAATTTACTGACAGTTACTTATATCTTGTCTTTTCACTTTATTATGATCAGATTCTGCAGGTAAAATTACAATAATAAGGTGACTTGACGTGGACTTGACTTGACATAGCCTGTGACTTGACTTGGACTTGACTTGACATAGCCTGTGACTTGACTTGACTTGACTTGCCCAAGAAAAAAATACTTGGGACTTACTTGAGACTTGAAGGTTAAGACTTGAGACTTACTTGAGACTTGCACATGTGTGACTTGGTCCCATCTCTGAGGTTAACTACAGACGATCAAACAATGTTTAACACAGCCAAATGTATCTCACACAACTTTCTCTTATCTCTCCAACTCCAAACTTCCTCCTCAAAAACAAAACTTCCTCCCGAATGTGTTAGGGGCAGGCTTTACATGCGGCGGTTTGTGGCGATTGGTGGCGATATGATGATGTCATCGGGGATTCCTGTGGGAACATCCTATTGAAGATCTCTGTATGGTGACAACAAGAGAATCTGAAGACACACAGACAATGGCAAATAGCCACACTCACAGGAACATAACAATAAGTGTTCTGTGTGTGTGTGTGTATACACTACTATGAATAAGATGTTTCACAAAAACATTTGTCTTAAGATGGTTATTTATATCTACTACTTTAGTGTCAATTGTACATATACATTTTATACTAACAAACATTCCTTTTGCAAATAGAATAGAAGCACAGGGACACATGTCCTTCACAGAGCCCACCCCAAATATTTATTTGGCTCTTTTTTTTTTTGTTGTGTTGTTTACTGGACTTTCTATGACGTTAATTGATTAATGAAAAACTATTTATGTCTTAATTTTTTTAAGAAATCCTCACTTTGAATGTTTTTCACAAGTGCCTAAAACTTTTGCACAGTACTCTATGTATATATGTATGTTTGTATGTATAGAATCCAAGGAGAAACCTCCAATATATATATATATATATATATATATATATATATATATAGGAGGTTTATTGGATTCTGCTTCCAAGGAACTGCCAGGAAAATATGCTCCAATTATGCAATTTTATTTCCTGCTGAATGTGACCCTTCACTAACTTGCTCTAATATAGTATTATTCTCCGATTTCTCCAAAGTATTAGTACCTTTAAAGAGGCTAATAATACTTATTGCCAGAATATCTAACTGAATTTATTATCATTTGTTCTCATTGTTCTCTCCTACGCACTCACTCAACTGTTTCTCTTTTTTCTCTGTTCTCTCTTGCTAAGTATTCTAATTGATAGGGGTCTTCCTTTTTTGAAAATTTTGAACTTGTTTTATACACAACTGATTTACCCACTCATTGTTTAATAATGAAACGTAGACTTTAAAATGACACGTAAGAGTGGAATATAGCATACACTTAAGATCATGCACTTCTGCCTGATATGAATTGCATATGTAATTTTGCATATTTTGGTTATACATTCTAATGTATTTGATATATTAATCTAGTCAAGTGACTGACAACATAGTAAGGGTTACATAGTGAAGTTTATGCTTAAATGGTCATATAGTGGATAAACTATATCTTTTTCATACTCTTTTGAAATAAAAAGATTTGAAATTACTACCGGTATACACAATATGTGAAAAGTGTTGCATAGTCAGGATGTTTTCAAAAATAATGACATATATAGTTTACATTTATCACTTAATGTCATACAAAGTCCAGTAAACATAAAAAGCTAAATCAATATTCGGTGTGACCAACTTTGCCTATAAAACAGCACCAATTCTCCTAGTACATCTGTTTAGGCTGTCTCAATTGATTCTGTCTTTTTATGTAATCTTAGACTGTCACGATGTTCAGTGGGGGGCTCTTTGGGGGCCATGACATCTGTTGCAGGGGTCCTTGTACTTCTATTTGCAAAATAAATATTTGGAAGTCTAAAATTTATATTTCCTATTGACACACTAAAGCTGAAGATATAAATAACCATCTTAAGACAAATGCTTTTGTGAAACATCTTATGTGCCTAAGACTTTTGCACAGTGCTGTACATTTCCTCAGATTTTTGGTGATCATGATTTTGCCAAGTAGGACATGTTCCTGGATCAATATGTAACCCTAAAATCGGAAAAGAATGATGTTTAAGCTCCAATGCTAAGACTGTACCTAACTCTAAATTCTTATTGGTTGATAAACATTTTCAGGCTCCAATCTCATCCCTAAGACTAAAATGTAATTGGTTGAAAGGAACATTGTTCCAGGTCCACCATGTATCATTATCCAGGAACATATCATACTTGGCAAAATCATTGTAAGGGATTCATGTATGTCATATTCACGATTTTACATATCAACACCTCTTCACAACTCAGTAACTTGACCCACACTAATGAATGACAGTAAGCAATCTGCCATGTGAAGAAGCTAACCAATCATAAAAGTGCTCATTCACATAAAGGAGTCTTACATGTACAGTATCAAAAACCCCTGTTTAATTCTAAAGGTAATGAGAGGGTAGAAAATAGGGGTGTGACGATTCGCTCTGATAACGATTCAATTACGATTCTTTACCTAACGATTACGATGCATTGTGAAATCTGAAATTTTATCACGATTCGATTTGATCCTATTAGAATTTGATTATTTTGGAACGATTTGCAATTATTTTTCCAAAATATCCTGAAAAAGATTCTGAAAAAATTTACTGAGCATTCATAATTTAGACAGCACAAAAATGTATGCATCAGACTTGAGCACTAGAGTCACTGATGTATTTAGGACCAAGGAGGTTTGGCTTATGTGTGTGGCTGCATATATTAACAAAAATGCATTACATGATATGCACAATATATATTATGAATGTTACATATAGACATACTGTAATGTGGTACATATGCTTGATATGTTGCATGCATAATAGATATCCGTAAGTAATAAATAATAGCATAATGTTTGATGCAACATAATGGCTTGATTTGCATGTCATGTAAAGTTAAGATATTGCACCAATAATTAAAGCTAAACTGTTATGTGCCGGACGGTAAGATCCATTTTAAAATTAATCAAGGTCATCGATTAAAAAACTGTCTGTTAGTAGCATTGGTGGCTCTGGTATGTGGGAACTCTGCAGCATTTAGCACTCATCCATCCATCCATCCATCTATCCATCTGTTTTTTCTTATGTATAGGTTCGCAGGGTGAACTCGGCAGCATTAACTTTCCTGATTTAAAAGTATGCTTTCTTTCCCTTAAATCTAGCATCATCCGCTCCTGTTCAGAGAAGGTTTATGTAATATGAGATGTCACGTTGGATATTAATATAGTATTGATAATCGATTTTTAAATTCCATAATCGATGCATCGTGATTTCTTTGAAAGATCGATGCACTGTGATGCATTGATGTGCTTTCACATCTTCAAAATGGATATCAAAACAGCACAGAGATGCTTTACTAAACATGGGTATGACACTCTTTTTTGCATTTTGCTCTTTGAGAAATGTTGATATTTACCTCAACTGAGATGTTCTGGCCTACTTGGGAAAAGACAGATGGTGACTTGTAGGGACATAAATAGGTAGGTCTACATTAGCGAATGTGCGTCATATTCTCAAACCACCTTAGTACAGTAGTGGTTGTTTCTGGATAACTTTGCCCTGTAACACGCTGTTCTATATAAGCACCACTAGTTACGGTGCCAGGGCCAAAAGGTAATCACTCTTACCTGTTAATAAATGGTTCTAGGCAGTGGGTAAATTCAAATTGTCCTGTCGATTGCTCTTCATCATGTATTGCAGCTGTAGGCAGACGTTTCCCAGATGTGATAGCCTTATGGAATTTCTTAGCAATTAGACCCAACTGAAATAATTAAACTGATTAATGAAGCTTAAACTATAGAGGAAAAGTGTCTGTTGGACTTTATGCTCTGTGATTCGCTGCTTGCAAGTTGTTGTTGTTTTTTTTGTTTTTTTATTTTCCTCTCCTCACCTTAACAATTTAGCAGCCTTCATCGATTTAGTACATTTAGTTTCCAAAAATGTTATTGATGGACACCATAATGCACCGAAGCATGTTTGGGAACAACGTGGTTGAGTGGAAAAAAAGGGCGCAATTTTAATTTGTGAGTGAACTATTAAGGTGTGGTCTAATAGATGTGTTTTCTCCAGACCTTGTTCCCCAAGTCTACATACTTCCACTGTTCTTTTGTTTGTTTGACTGGGTGATGTCTAGTTATCACAGTCAGTGTTCTTCCTGCCTGTACCCTCCAAGATCATCTAAAGGCCTGGATGTTTCTTTAATGGAAGCTTCTTCATATGTCATTCCTTTTGTTCCATCAACCTCTGTGGATCGATCCCTGGACTGAGGAAATCCTCCCTGCACGTGCCATGCTCTGTTACAGGACTCTTTGGCAGGATGAGATATCAGGATAGAGATCCACTTTGTGTTTCAAGGAACTGCGTAGTTATTACCAGAATGGAAAATCTGATTGACTATTAATTAGAATAGAATAATTGATTGCTTAATTATTTCTGCTCTATTATACAATAAATAATTACAAATGACTGCATTGCAATAGTGGACCAACCCGGTGTCTTTTGTGTGTGGCTCACTCTTATTGATATTGCATGAGGGTTTTAATTGATTCTGGATGGATATTTTCTAGTTTGTGAAAAATGTTTGGGCCCTGTTTGGCATTTTTATTCAGGTCTGTTGTTGATCTACCCATTTTGTACCTTCCTCTCATCGTCCTCTCCCTAGCATGGGAAGAGTAGACAAAAAGGTCCTATTCCCGACAGCCTGCTGTTGCTGGTGGACTGTGTAGTTTTCATGGAGCACCGTTTGGTGCCTCCCAGACCCACCTGGAGCACCTGCTACAACCCTGCAGTAACATCCCCCTACCAGGCCTATCAAAGATGGTCTGCTCTGGTGGGACTGCAGCGAGGGTCGCACATTAATAATATTTCCAGATGTCTTGGACCATACTGTCTGGCTTGAGCGTTCTTGGGACTACAGGGGGTGTGGATGGGACAGATCTGTGGCTTGGCTGGCTTTTGTACTTTGGTTGCTCAGCACGTATTCCCTATCTCATAGCTGGGGCCCAGCCGCCACAGCATGATGAATTTGGTGGTAAGCGTAATAGATTGCCTTGTGTTATCACTGTCGGATGTTCGGTCAGGCCGATGAGATCTGGTAAGCAGGCAGAGCTGGAAAAACTGGGAGTTACCACAACAGCATAATAACTCCCATAGGAGGGCAGGGTTAGCAGAGATAAATTGGAATGATGATCTGGATTGTTGCTCTTACTAGCTGGACAGGTGTTTACCTTGACAGCTTGTCTGCCTTAGCGGCAATGTCTTTAACCAGTGGAAATTAAGAAGGCATGCTGGAGTCAGGGAGATTTGGATGCAATGCTTGTGCCAGTTTTGCAGAGCATTTCTGAATTGGGATCAGTAAAGAACACTCAGCACATGTGAAAACAATCCATCATAAAACAAGGACAGATGGGCAACGCCTGAAGCAACCAATGCCATCTTTGGTTGGAAAACTAGACAAAACACCACTTTCATCAAACATTGCTCTTGTTGAGACCAACCTGGTTTGACTCACACATTAGAGAAAATCACCATCCTATCCTCAACTCATTAGGCATTTATGGATAATTTTGCTGTCACTCTCTAGATGTCCCCTTTATTTCTAGAGCTACAGGTAGCTTGTTATCTTCTCAGTGTGTCATCCTTGACTGTTTTGAGTCTATAAAGCTGTAATTTCCAGGCTCTTTAGATATCTCCTATCTGACAGATTGGTGTAGGTCAAGGTGCAGGCCCTGAGCTGTGAATGTTATCCATGTGACTGTAAAAGTTTTGTGTTAGGCATAATGGTGCACAGAGTATGACATCACTCCATTGGCTTTTCAGGAGAAATTTTGTTTTTAAAGGGAACCTTTAGGCCCTCTTTGATTGTAGAATTTTACTACCAGATGCAAAAATGTGTACAAGTTGTTTCTATTAACAAAACTGAGGCTATGTTTGAATAGAATACGAGTTAATTGGTACACTCAGTGTACAGTGTGGGATTTGGCTCTATTTGGATTGTGTGTGTTCAATTCACTGTATTCTGCAATGGTAAGAGTTGTCGTTTGCCAATGCAAACATACCTAATACTAATTTCCTTCTGTTATTATTATTGGTCATTTACAAATGTTAGAATGCATTGTTCTGATTCTCACATGTAAGAGATGGTACATGTGTCTTATGTCAACATGTATGGTGTTTTCTCGAATGAATGATGGAACGAGCAGATGGACAGTATATGAGGTGTCATCATTTATCATTGTTGAAGTGATAGATGCCTGCTCAGTTAGGATTTATGAATCAACTTGCTTCTATATTATCTCCATCTGCCTGAGATGTTTTCTCAGATTTCAGTAAAGCAAAGCATCACAAAAGCATGTCCAACAGATTATCAACCACTGATTTATTTGAGTTGGAAGACTGGGTCATGTTCTGGAAGTTGGAAGACTGGATGTTGTGTAAAATTATCCACTTTAATAAGGAAGAATTTGTATGCTTTTCAGAAGACCAGTTAAACTATCTTTATTTGTTTTGGGGTCTAAAACAGAGGTTCTCAATTCAGGAACCCAATTTTACATTGGACATCAAGTGGTTACCCAACACAGTATACCAAAATTTTTAGCGTACAAACTTTACATATATTATTTGAAAAATATTTTTGTCATGTATTTGTGTACTGCTGTAAACTGAATAGGCCCAACAATATGATATGTAAGATTAGTAACATCATATTGGCTGTATAGGAACATTGAAATTTAATGTATAAACAACCGCAGAAGTATAATCTATCTCATAGAAAAATAAGAAAGAAAAAAACACTAGCCTAAATATTGTCTTGGTTTTAGCCTTGTTACCAAATGATATAGAGTTTGATTAGATGTCCAACCTTTGACATCAAGAACAAAAATGCAGCGTTTCCTCTTCTTAAAGTTGATAAGCTTATTTATTTTTTCTGCCATAATGCAGATTATATGGTTAGTTGCATTTTATAATTTGCATTTTGCACTGTTTTTCCTGCTGTCCACAAGCCAATCAGAGCAGAGCTGCAAGTTGAGAACCACTGGTCTATAATACCCATCCTAAATATAACTTCACATTTAACCAATTTCAGGGCTTCTGACAGACATTCCGACTCTGCAAATAAACTCCATGGCCACAAATGAATTGACTTTGGCTACAATGTTCCTGAGTCCATACAAGGTCACCAGCGAGAAAATAAAATGAGTTGGAGGGACTGGAAAGATGTGTGAAAATCGATTGATTCTCTGACGTACACCATTACAGGATATGGTGGGCCATTTAGACTTGCTTGAATCAAATGTAAAATCATTCAAACCCCTACTATAACCTTTGTCCATCTTGCCCTTGAACATCTAGTGGGATGCAAAGCTATGACTCCAGGTATAGAAAAAAGAAGTGGTTATTTGGCTTATCAAGATTATTTTTCACCTTACCATGTTGCTTTGGGGCTACTGCAATCTTAGGACCCTGGCCCTAATAGGCTGAAATATTGAGTCTATCGAGGTCAGACTGGGGTTCATCTTTATGATCAAATTTCACTTACTGTTTTTCCCCGAATGAAGACGTGTGATTTGAAGAGGGCTAAGCGTATTCTCTTAAGGCTGCTAGCTTGGTTATTCCAGACCTGCAACCTCACTAGCCTCCTCTCTCTGCTCTCTCTCTCTGCAAATAAAACCTCCAGAAAGTCTGCTATAAGAGAATAGGAACACTTCACCATTGATTGAGTTAATGAATGTGAACATCTTAGCTTGTTGGTAGTTTCCTCCCCCAATGCTCTGGGGTGGCCAGGTGCTATGAATCTGGTGTTATAGAGCAAATCCTGCTGGGAGCTCATTGGCTGAGCTCAGGAACAGTAACCCTGAGGTTGTGCATTCTCCATGTTGAGAAGCCCCTGGTCTGATTAGCAGAGGTGATGTGGAGATGTTGATGAGAATGAGAGAAACGGAGAGTTGGAATCACAGGGGACAGGGAGCAATCATTAGGCATTTCACTCTCATGCTCTGGCTTCTACATCCTAAATCCTCCATGTGATCGCCCATGGCCATCATTAGGGCTGAAGGGAACTGCAGTGGTATGTGCAGTACAGTGAGTTCGGTTAGGTGGTCTGAGCTCATTTATTATTGTTTGTGTGCATTATTAATTCATTATCTCTAGTCTTATTTAAGCAATAAGGCACTCGAGGCAGTGCAATATTGTGAATATTGACATGGCTGAAAGACATTGGTAACCACTTCTTCTGTGACTATATGTACAATATTGCACAAGCCCAAGGTGCTTCCAAAGGATCACTGAAGTAAGGGGTGTGTTTGTTTTGGCAGTTGAATTTGAATATCAACAGTGTTTCTCAGGAATTGCTAACCTTTAAATTGGTAGTCCTTTTTTTTGTCTTCAAGCAAAACTCTAACAAGCTCATATAATTTTTCAAGTGAGTTTAAGCCATTTTCTGCAAGGTTGTTGTGTGAAATCACTCATAAATCATATACATCATGTGTGCATTTTTAGCTGTGGGTAAGAAATTCTCACTTTCCCATTGGCTGTGTAAAAACTTCTCTTCAGCTAGATGTCATATAATCACGCCTAATTGGCCTTTGTATAACTCTCTCTAGCTTTACGTAACTGCATTAAAAGCCATCATAGCATGTCCTCAAATCTCAGATTTTGTGTTTCATTACAAATTAAGGCTGGATGAGCTTCCACAGGCACTTCTGAGAGAAACTCAGAGGTCTTCGGGGCAAATATACTCTTCTTATCTCTAAGTGTTTGCTTCATTCTGCTGTCTGATTTCATACTTTCATTTGGCTTTATATAATATATATATATATATATATATATATATATATATATATATATATATATATATATATATATTATATTTATTTATTATATATAATTATTTATTATATATAATTATTATAATTTTTTATATCTTTGAATTGTGGTTCATCCATGTTATTAATCCTGCTATGTTTTTTTTCCTTCACAGAAAAAACAAAGAACCAAGGAGCTCTCTTCCCTTTTCCATGCGTACAACCCTTACGATGGCAAGGTAAGACAATCCTTTGTATATATATGTATATTTTTGGCATTGTATTCTCCAGAGAGAGAGGTGTCTTGACATGGGACTTGTGTATTGGACTATACTATGAAAAATAAATAAATATATGATTAACATTTAAAATAAAGCAGAGAAAATTGACTAGATATAACAGAGAGTTATGTTCTACAGGAACAGGAAGCATTTTAATGTTTTAATGGCATTATTAAAGTATCAGCAAAGCCAAGCTCTTGTGGCTCACAGCACCCCATAATAACCTCTGTCATTGCATTTAGTGGTCCTCAGTCCTCTAGTCGCTGCTTTGACACTCCAAGAAAGAAAGAGAAAAAAAATATTGAGAAAAGGTGGTAATGTTTTTAATGTTTGATGCTATGTGATAACTTTCATTAAAGGAGCAATATGTAACATTGACATCAAGCTTTTAAAATGGGTACTGCAGTCCAAGTTCAAAATATTAGAGAGTGTTGTCTCCCCCACCCCCTCCTCCCCAGACTCAAAGATCACACGGTTTGCCAGGTTGAGGACACGCAACAGGAACAAGCAAACTGACAATAGCAAGCGACGAGCCTTACATTGTTAGGTGATCAGCTAATGTATACGTTTGCAGTGTTTTTATTGTTTGCAAATTATAAACCAGTTTTTATAACTCTGAATGTTAGCTAGATGTATTGCGAGCTTCTATGGCTGCAGCGTGCTGTGTTTGCCCGCTAACTTGTTTCAAATCTGACAAACAGATTTTCCGGCCTGGAACGGAGATATCAAAGTAGAATAATGAACAATGTAGCATTGTTTTTGGAGAAGCCAGTATTTCAGCTTTCCTAAATCTCTGATAACATTTTATGAAGACGTCGACGCAAAAAATACGTCGACGCAAAATATGCGCGTCGATTCGTCGGACCCAAAACAAAGATGGCGGCGCCGGCGAGTAGTAGAAACACGAGTGGCTCCTCAGACTATCAGAAGTGCAAGGCGGCATGCACTCGTTCCTCTAAAGTATGGGAATTCTTTAATTTAAAAGGAAACAATTCCGTGATATGTCGTCTTTGCAAAATGGAGATGGCCTTCCATTCTAGCACCACGGCAATGCACCAGCACCTTAAGAGGCGCCACCCGGTTGCAGATGACAGAGCACCGTAAGTTTTTTTTCAACTCCCCACTTTGCACTCGATGTTGGAGTAGGCTATAATACATTGTCGACACCTAAAGTTTTCGCTTATAGCTATTAATAATGCGCTTATAGCTATGAATGTCGTGAAAAATACATAGAGGACACTGACAACGGCTGACAGACAGGACCAAGCAGGTAACATTTAATAAAGTCTCAACTTTCAAATTTGGTCATTCAAAGAAAATTAAACCATAAATAGGCCTACTATTTTGTGGCTCTTTAATGTGTCGTGACAGATTGCCTCAGTTAAAGCTGCTCGTGAACCGATCATCTTTTCCTTGGTTAATTTATAGCATCAAATAGGCTAAACATGAATGTAGCCTACATCAGATGGACTGTTGTTTTAACCACGGAAAGATGTCAGTACAGTAGCCTACAATCCATTATTCAAATTCAAATCCACCGACGGTAATCTTCTCTCTCCTGACTACTTTGTCGGACAAAAATGGCGTATTATGATTGATTGATCAGATCGCCTGTCAATCAAACTCCCGGCCTATTTCTTTATTTTTTTATTTTTTACATTTTATACAGTCCCACCCCCGATGAAACCGGTATGTCACAAGTCGATTAATCGAATCGAAATCGAATCGGACTGAAAAAAAGAATCGTTAGATTAATCGATGCATCGAAAAAATAATCGCTAGATTAATCGTTTAAAAAATAATCATTTATACCAGCCCTAATGAAAATGTTATGCTTTAGTACAGTAAATATAGTACATATTGCTCCTTTAAGATTGGTAGCACCCTGCCTGAATGGATATTGACCTTTTGTTTTGAAAAAGCTTAAGTGTGTGTGGAGGTGATACAAAAGATGCTTTAGCTTGAATGCAGACTTCTCCTGATAAATTGGCATGTTTTTAATCAAGACCTCTTCCTCTGTCACTTTAACTCTGTGTCTTGGAGCTTACAGTTTGCTGAAAGGATTTTCCAGTTGGGGAAGAAAAGAATAGATGACACAGGAAAAAAGTTTCAGTGTCAAAATTAGAGAATTAGAGTTAGTGTAGGTGTAGGAATGACCCTTCCTGATCTCAAGTAATGGGTCAAAGAGATTCATGGTGTGTCACTCTCCTCCGCTTATAAAAATCCTGTTCTCTGCTGCCGTTGTATTGCCCAGGCACTTCTTGACATATTTTTGGGACATGAAGATATCTCCAAAAGCAACTGGAGATTGTCAAAGTGTTTTGCACTCGTAAACAAGATCTGTTACATTTGCTTTTACATTAGTTTCCTCTTTTGCTCTTTGGCTATGAGTCTCTTTGAACGATTCTAATTAAAAGAAAAAGAGCGAGATCACGATTATTCCATGTAGGTGCCACCAGTGCTGCCCGCACACCAACTGTTTCATCAGAAAACTGTTGGGAGAAGGAATCTAATTAACAGTACTCTGAAAAGAGGTCAAAGGTTACACAGTCTTGCAGAGCTCCTAATTCTGAAAAAGCACATCCACATAAAAAAATGATCTGAACCCGATTTATTTTCAGCTTCCTCTCATCCCAGAGTGGTGATGTAATTCTTGTATCATGGAAGAATGTTTTATTTTTTTTTCTTCAATCTCTGGTATAAAGCAGCAGCATTATTATCTAGAACAGATCTTCAAACATTTATCCTCTCGAGCATGATTGCTGTGTGCATTTTCCATTAATAAGCACCTAATAAACTTTTTTCCCCTTCTTCTAGAGCAAATAGTTTTCCTAAAAGTTGATAGCAACATATCTGTACAGCAGGACTAAGTTGTGAAATTTTTAATAATACCAAGCTATAGAAAGCCAGATTTTCTTTAATTCTCTTCTTTTTTTTTATCAAATTGCTTTGTTTCCAGAAGTGTTGGTTATTTATGTTTCTGAGACGTTACAGACATTACATCAGAAATTAGCATCATAAATTCTTATTCAAAATAATGGCTAGCATCATCAAATCACTTTAAAATCACGTTCAAATAAAATGTTTCATTATAAATTCTGAATCTATGTACTGATTATCATTGTCCCATGTCTGCCAAACATGTTAAATGGTCCAAACATCATCTGCAGTCTGAAACTGAACTTTTGGTCAGATTTTAGAAAAGTGCTTTGTTACATAGAAAGCTATAGGATGCTCCCTTGCTTCCAATTTAGTGATGACTTAACCTCCAGTGTGCTGTCTGTCTGCACTGGTCTCTGAACAGTTCAAAATGCACCGTAGTTTCATCCTAACTCCATATAAACCTCTGAAAGCAAAATTGTTCTGCTTTTGGATGAACCCATTTATTCTCAATGTGATGATGCACAGTTAATATGGTATTTGTCACAGTAAATTTGATAACATTTTAAAAATGGTAAATCAGATGAAACTAGAGACTCTTCATTGAGATTCAAACAGGTTTCAGTGTAAAAGCTTCATTAGATTTATTTCCATATGTTATTTTGCATAGGTGTATATACAGGTGAAACTCGAAAAATTAGAATATCGTGCAAAAGTTCATTAATTTCAGTAATTCAACTTAAAAGGTGAAACTAATATATTATATAGACTCATTACAAGCAAAGTAAGATATTTCAAGCCTTTATTTGATATAATTTTGATGATTATGGCTTACAGCTTATGAAAACCCCAAATTCAGAATCTCAGAAAATTAGAATATTGTGAAAAGGTTCAGTATTGTAGGCTCAAAGTGTCACACTCTAATCAGCTAAACACCTGCAAAGGGTTCCTGAGCCTTTAAATGGTCTCTCAGTCTGGTTCAGTTGAATTCACAATCATGGGGAAGACTGCTGACCTGACAGTTGTGCAGAAAACCATCATTGACACCCTCCACAAGGAGGGAAAGCCTCAAAAGGTAATTGCAAAAGAAGTTGGATGTTCTCAAAGTGCTGTATCAAAGCACATTAAAAGAAAGTTAAGTGGAAGGGAAAAGTGTGGAAGAAAAAGGTGCACAAGCAGCAGGGATGACCGTAGCCTGGAGAGGATTGTCAGGAAAAGGCCATTCAAATGTGTGGGGGAGCTTCACAAGGAGTGGACTGAGGCTGGAGTTACTGCATCAAGAGCCACCACACACAGACGGGTCCTGGACATGGGCTTCAAATGTCAAACGTCTTACCTGGGCTAAAGAAAAAAAGAACTGGTCTGTTGCTCAGTGGTCCAAAGTCCTCTTTTCTGATGAGAGCAAATTTTGCATCTCATTTGGAAACCAAGGTCCCAGAGTCTGGAGGAAGAATGGAGAGGCACACAATCCAAGATGCTTGAAGTCCAGTGTGAAGTTTCCACAGTCTGTGTTGGTTTGGGGAGCCATGTCATCGGCTGGTGTTGGTCCACTGTGCTTTATTAAGTCCAGGTCACGCAGCCGTCTACTGGGACATTTTAGAGCACTTCATGCTTCCTTCAGCAGACAAGCTTTATGGAGATGCTGACTTCATTTTCCAGCAGGACTTGGCACCTGCCCACACTGCCAAAAGTACCAAAACCTGGTTCAATGACCATGGTATTACTGTGCTTGATTGGCCAGCAAACTCGCCTGACCTGAACCCCATAGAGAATCTATGGGGCATTGCCAAGAGAAAGATGAGAGACATGAGACCAAACAATGCAGAAGAGCTGAAGGCCGCTATTGAAGCATCTTGGTCTTCCATAACACCTCAGCAGTGCCACAGGCTGATAGCATCCATGCCACGCTGCATTGAGGCAGTAATTAATGCAAAAGGGGCCCAAACCAAGTACTGAGTACATGTGCATGATTATACTTTTCAGAGGGCCGACATTTCTGTATTTAAAATCCTTTTTTTTTTTTTTTATTGATTTCATGTAATATTCAAATTTTCTGAGATTCTGAATTTGGGGTTTTCATAAGCTGTAAGCCATAATCATAAAAATTATATCAAATAAAGGCTTGAAATATCTTACTTTGCTTGTAATGAGTCTATATAATATATTAGTTTCACCTTTTAAGTTGAATTACTGAAATTAATGAACTTTTGCACGATATTCTAATTTTTCGAGTTTCACCTGTACTAGAGTTGGGGTACTCGAGTTCATACCCCCTGATGTCATAGACGTAGCCATAGTTTGTTTCACCGTGCTGAGCAAACACACCTGCAGAGCAGTAAATTCAGTCAACCAATACGCTTGAATGGTACTATGCTGTATAAAATCGATTACCGAGGTGGCTGGCATGACGAACACATATAGACAGGTATGTAGCCAATGTACTAGAAATTACAAGACAGTTTCACACAACACAGGACCTGACAACTGGTAAAATCACATGCAGCATTTGTGCAGCCAAGACGGAGCTCCCGTCACAGTTTCTTCGTGGATAAGTACTTCATTAAGTCAAGTCACCCACACTATGTCTCTCACAGTTTACTAAAACAACATATACAATTTTTTGAAAAATATTATTAATTTGGGGCTAGTAAGTCTTTTTAAGCATAATGAGTCCACATATGTATGCATCTTTTGTCTCTTGTGGTCCACACAGTGTTGTCAACTTAAACTGGTCCTTGATGAATTAACTGTAACTTTTTAAGTAGTCTGGAAACACATTGATATTGCTAAAGCAGACTGCAACCTTGAAAAACAGCATTGACGAGCTGCTTAAAATACG
This sequence comes from Xyrauchen texanus, assembly GCF_025860055.1. NCBI lineage: Eukaryota > Metazoa > Chordata > Actinopteri > Cypriniformes > Catostomidae > Xyrauchen > Xyrauchen texanus. The sequence goes on from NC_068290.1 coordinate 35,155,370, forward strand.
TAATTTAAAAAAATGTCCATAATAAAATGCACAATGAAATATTAAATTATTTTGTGCAGTTAACTGTTTGTTTATAATTTAATTATAGATTGGGTGACCAGACGTCCCAGTTTATTACACAGGACAGTCCCGGTTTTTGGTAGGGTCACTGATTTGTTCTTCTTAAATTAAATATCCTCATTGTCCTTCTCGCTACTGTCTCTGGTATTGTTTGCAGAGAAGAAAATAAATTTTGATGCATCGCATTTTTATTTGACAATACATTAATTCTAGTCTTCGACAAATCAGCTGAAATGTGTCTGGTTACCATGGCAATGATGTCATGTGCTTAGGGCTTGTGCTCTATGTCGTCCAGTCAGTCATGCTAATTACTACTGTGTTGATTCATTATTTTCCCAAACCAGTCAGCAGATCTCAGTATATATTATTTCTTTAGGGATAATTTTAGATAAAACTAAACTAAATTGAAAGGCCAAATTGAAAAACATATTTGAAATTTGAAACAATAATAAATGCTTTTAATGACTAACGCAGCTTTTAATTTCTTTAGTCTATGTTTGAGTGAAGGGAGAAAAAGCAACATTCAACAGAACACAGTAAGTATTGTGTTGAAGAACAGTTTTGTCTTCATACACCTAAAGTCATTCTGAAAACACCTTGAAGTTTGTTCAGCAGGAAACTAATAAAATATAGAGGTGTTTTTGTTACATTTTTATTGACAGTTGTGTTTTCTTAGTTGTGAAAAGTAAAAAATATTGATGTTGAGTTTGTTTAAAATTTGAATTCATGTTCATGAACAGATTCATTCAGACTTGGCCTGTTATGGACTCTGACTTGACTCAGACTCGATTAAGGTGGACTTGAACCCAACACTAGTGTATACAGGGCTCCAGACTACAACTAAAATGGTACCAAAATCTTTAGAGTGCACACCACCAGTGTGTCTCCAGCCACTTTTCACACATTCTGTTTCTGATGAGCTCGCTGCACTGCACGCAACAACAAACCTAGCACAAGAGTCGTGGCCAAATGACTCTTTTGAACCAGGTCTTTTTCATGAATCACACTAACAGAACGGAGTACGTGAATTCAGGAGCTCAGGTTAGCAGCTTGACTCTGATTCACTTTCGAAGCGAATCATCCATCAGTTTGTACACAACTGGGAGCGTTGACATGTTAAAATAGAAGTCGATAGAAATAGAAATAAATCGAGCAATTATATGATTTGGCGACTAAAAACAGCCCTTTGGCTCCTTAATGCTTCAGTTAAGGAGCCAATGACTCCTAAGTATTTTTTTTTTATTCTGGAGTCCTGTTATATACACTGATGAGCCACTCATAGGTGAAGTGAATAACGTTGATCATCTTCTAACAAGGCCACATGTCAAGGTCTGGGTAGATTAGTTGGCAAGCAAACGATCAGTTCTCGCAGTCAATGTGTTGAATGCAGGAGAAATGGGCAGGAGTACAGAACTGAGCGACTTGGACAAGGGCCAAATTGTTTTGCAAGGCTTTTGGGGTGCTCCCGGTCAGCATTGGTGAGTAGATATCGACAGTGGTCCGAGGAGGGACAAACCACAAACCGCCGACAGGTTGTTATGCAGCTAAGGCTTATCGATGCACGAGGGCAATGGAGGATATCCCATCTGGTCCGAACCAACAGAAGGTCTACTGTTGCGCAAGTCATAGAAAATGGTTACGGGATGAATGTGTTACAATACACTGTGCATCGCACCCTGATGCGTATGGGGCTTCGTAGCCACAGACCAGTCAGAGTGCCCATGATGAGCCCTGTCCTGAGCCCTGTCCGAAAGCGCCTAAAGTTCAGAGTGTCTGAACTAGGCCTTGGAGCAGTGGAAGAAGGTCGCCTTGTCCGATGAGCACCGTTTTCTTTTGCATCACGTGGGCGGCCGTGTATGTGTGTGCCGTTTACCTGAGTAGCGTTGGACCAGCTGTGCGTAAGGTCTCACATAAGTTTGGATGGAAAGTTCACACTAAGGGCTTAGTAACTACTAGTTAGTTTGTAACTAAGTCAGTGCTTAATTTGGTTGCACCACCTGTTCTTAATGTAAGACTTGACTATTAGTCCGTAAGCTCTCTGTAAAGTAATGCGTAGTTCATAATACAACGCTTAACTGTATTGATCCACTAATCAACCTTCAAATTTGACACATAAGTGTTAACCTTGTTTGCTCCTGTAACTTTCAGCTGTAATAAATTATATCCCCATTAAAATCTGATACGTAATAAAAGTATTTGCAAGATTTGATAAATAGTATATTTGCCCTGTGTAAATAACAATATATAGGAACTGTATCTAAAATAAATAAGGGGATGATAAATTAATATGAATACAACAGGCTGGAAATATAGACATTTATTCATTTTAATATCCTATATATATTTTGAATGTTTTGAAACTTGACTCCGGGCGATGCATCCTGAAAACTGCACCGTTAGAAAGTTTTCATGACTAAGAGCTGCTTTAAAGTACGTTTTCTCTCTCTCTCTCTCTCTCTCTCTCTCTCTCTCTCTCTCTCTCTCTCTCGTAAATGTAAATGAGTGTGAATGTCAACGTCATACTGTATGTCGAAATTATTAATGCCTGGCTTGCAAAACATAAGCTCATTGATGTCATAAACTATCATTCCGATTTTTATGTTTTTTCCAACCATTACTCCTGGTCGAAGTCTAACATAAATATTTAGTTTATATGTAGGGTTACGTCCTATTTAAGTTTAATTGTGTAATGCTCAAGTATTTATTAGTGCGCCACAACTAGTTTAAGTTGTAACTTAAGTATAGCTGGTCCAACTGGCCCCTGGGGAAGTGATTGCACCAGGATGCACTGTGGGAAGACGACAACCTGGTGGAGGGAGTGTGATGCTCTGGACAATGTTCTGCTCAGAAATCCTGAGCCATTCATGTGGATGTCAATTTGACACGTGTCTCCTACTTAAACACTGTTGCAAACCAGGTACACCCCTTATTGCTGGACCAACAAGTCCTATCCATGGTGGCTCCACCTCGCAACTTACAGGACTTGAAGGATCTGCTGCTAATATCTTGGTGCCAGATACCACAGGACACCTTCAGGATTCTTGTAGAGTCCATTCTATGGCTGGTCGGCGCCATATTGCAATATATTGCGATGGTCACTCTGTTTTTTTTCAGTGGCGGGGACTGGTAAGGGCTATAGGAAAGCTGATCGCAGCAAAATACAGAGATAGCCTTAATGAAAAACCTGGTCCAGAGTGCTCAGGTCCTCAGTCTGGGCCGAAGGTTTACCCTCCAATGGGACAATGACCCTAAACACACAGCCAAGTCAATGCAAGAGTGGATTAGGGACAACTCTATGAATGTTCTTGAGTGGCCAAGCCAGAGCCCGGACTTGAACCCAATCGAACATCTCTGGAGAGACCTGAAAATGGCTGTCCACCAACAGTCTCCATTCAGCTTGACAGAGCTTGAGAGGATATGCAGAAAAGAACAGCAGAAAATCCCCAAATCCAGGTTTACAAAGCTTGTTGCATCATACCTAAAAAGACTTGAGACTGTAATCGTTGCAACGGTGCTTTAAGTACTGAGTTAAGGGTCTGAATACTTATGTCAATGTGATATTTCAGTTTTGTTTAGTTTTTGTTTGAATGTTTTTTAAATTCGTGAAGTTATCAAAAATCTGGGTTTTGCTTTATCATTATGGTGTATGGTGTGTAGATGTGTGTTTTTATCATTTTATCATAAGGCTGCAACATAACAAATTGTGAAAAATATGAAGGGTCTGAAGTTTTGCTGTAGGTGGCCGGCATCGAGCCCCTCCTCCCTTCACGGATGGCGGTCATTCCTCCACGTCCAGGCAGCCGGCAGCGGCGACTCCGTCCCCCGGTAGATGGCCGTGGCTGCTCCTTTAGGCGGACGTCAGTGGCAAAGACTCCACGATAGCACATCCCTCCTCCTTCCCGGGTTTTCGGCACCAATGTAAAATGGATCAAATGGGTATGGAGGAGGCGGGAACCGGCTGAACGGTCAAAGTAATATTTTTAAAAGACAAAAAACACAAACACACAAGGCAGCTGCGTGTGACTCTCTCTCGAACTGCCGCATCTTGCTCGGCCTTATCCCTCTCCTCGGCTGATTAGCCCGATTGGGGGATGGCCATGCGGATTCGCGGCATGGCCCTGCCCTCCTCCTAGTCACCGCTACCAAATACTTACAAAGTGTTTGTAAACTTCTGATGCCAACTGTATATATACAAATGTTTATTTCTAATAATCATAAGCTTAAATTAGCTAAAATTGTCACCATCTGAACATATAGGTTCCAGGGGATACAGGGATGCAGTCCCACTTCCTGGTTGTATTTTTCTTGGAGATGTTGGATTTTTTTGTTTTGTTACTTTTTGTAGGATAAATTTGTGAACAAAGTCAGACAACTGTTTTTCAGGTGTATGGAAAACAAGCATTCTTCTTTTACAAGCGCATCAGGCTCTCATTCTCTGTCAGTCATCCACTCTGATTCACCCGTGTTTTAACCACGCACACCTGCAACTTATTATCTTCTTGTTAAGACTGGCATTTAAACCTGGACTCTGTTGACGTCTAGCCTTGTTGTGAGGTACTTTGGACTTCCCTCTCATTCAACTACAGTTAAATCTACTTCTCTCTGTTACTGACTTTTCTTCGATCGGTTCTGGAAATTACTAGAGGAATTGTACTACGAATTTGCCGATAATGTTTGATCTACTTATCTAGATTATCCTCACCAGTTTGTCTATGATCCTCTTCAGACACATCAGATAAGTGACTTTGTGATATTCAAGTTTACAGCAAATCTACTCACCTGTTTGAAACTTACCTGTTCAACTACGAGCACTTCTGTATGCTCAGGAAACGTGACTTTGAAAACGCTGAGAATTCCTTGTGTTTGGATATACTTACCTGCTCCACTATTTGTGCACAAGTCTCACCTGTGATCCTGTTTGATATTGAAGTTACCTGTTTGGGCACCTGTTGGTTTAGTGATCTACTCTTGTAGATAGGTGGCTTCTGCCTTGGTCCCTTGTCTGATCCTAGACTGTCCCCAAAGATAGTGTACTTACCTTGCCTTCTTACCTGCCTATTTCAGTGTCCTGTTCAATAAACTCCCACACTTGTGTTCATCTCCAGTTTCAATGTCTGTGTATCATTACAACTTTAATGACAATTAAAAAGTAGTGTTTGTTCTTCCAAATACGGATGATAGAAACAATTGTTAAGTCTTTAATAATTAATCACTACATTTTATTTATCATAAAACATTTGTCTTTGTAAGATTTTCAGCATAAAGACTTTTTATTTATTTTTAAGATTATGCAAAATATTTTAGGGAATATGACACAACCTTTCAAACTAAATGTCACTACCGAAACAGTGAAGTCACTAATGAAACACATGGTGTTATTTCATAAATAAAGGACAATTGAGTTATTAGGTGAGCCTTTACTGGCTGGGCCAAGCAGCATCTGGGCAGAGCGAGGCTGGGAAGATAAGTGGTGAATGAGTTTCACCTGTGTGCCACACCGGTCTCGTGTACCAGTGAGGGGTGGTGGGAGTATTTAAAAAGAGGAGCAGCAGCAGATGAGGAGTGATGCATGAATGCATGTCTATGGGGAAGCAGCATGTGAAGTTGTTTTATGTTATGTTTAAGAAATAAATGTATATATGTTTGTCAAGCCGGTCCCAGCTTCCTCCTTTCCCATGCATTCCTTGAATCATTACAACTGTATATTTAGTTTCATGAATCATTAACTCTCAAATCAGTATCATGAAGTGTATGTATTTTACAGAAAACAATTTGCATTTAGATTTTTAGTAAACATGTAAATTGAACTTTGAAATGTTTTAAAAATTGGATTTTGTTTTATTATTATTTGGCTATAAAGATCTTTTAGAAAAAAAACTTACAAAATATTGTTTAGATGGTTAATGGAAACATTATTGATAGATAAATATAATCCCTTTTATGTTGGTGTATTTCTGTTTCGGTAATGACATATTTTGAGAAAAGAAAAACATTGTAAATAAAACTGTTCTTTTACTAGATTTGTGACTGTATATGTGGACAAAGTTTTGGAGAATTTTTATTATATATATATATATATATATATATATATATATATATATATATATATATATATATATAGATATAGATATATATATAGATATATATATATTAATATTAATATTAATGTTTCCACCTGGAGTTTGCAGCAATTCTGTAGAATGGTCCTTTTATTTTAATTTTATTTTTATTTATTTTATTTATTTTTTGTGGTTGGCCAATCAAAATCTGATACTCCAGAAAGCCATGTAATAATTGTGTGTGTAATTGCTGGTCAACTTTGATCAATTTCAACACGATGACATCAGTGTTTGCCTTTACTAAATACGCAGCCTCTTTTTTTATAATGTCCTTGTGCATTTTGCCTCTCTGCACATGAGGTCTGTGATTCTTTGATTGAAATTTGCATGTAATAAAGCCAATTGGCCTCAAATCTTACTAATCCCCATAATATAAACCCCGCCCCCCAGCTCCCTGTGGTCAGCCGTTACCATAGTAATTAAACAGCCTGGCGGTGTTTGTTCCCATTATTGGCTGCATGTTTCCTAAGGCATGCCTAGAGGAGACCATGTTATAAGCACAATTCCCATATCAAATATGTCTCTTTATTAGTCACCACCAATAAAAAATGCACTGTAAAATAAACAAATAATTATTATGCAGCTGCATTTATGGATGATGCTAAGCCTTAGAATCACCCTAAACCGTTAATATGGAGATTATTCACTGACATTTCCATTCAAAGCCACTTATTTAAGCAGTGTTGACATAATGTGCTGCAGTGGCCAGCTAGATTTGTCTAACATCTGTCAGCGAACAATTGAACGACTATAAAGCAGACAGCAGGAGTTATTTGTAATGCTCCGCATAGGCAGAAACTTTGCTCACTACACAAATGGCACTCCGCACGTGAAAGAGGCTTGACTTTGCTTAAGTTTGAGGTTAGCATGCTGCTATGCTAATAATGTAATACAGTAATAAGCATAAAAATACTTAAATATTCAGTAAAATAATCCCTTTTTAATTACATTTAACCATTTTATAGATATGTTTCTGTATTTCAGCTATGCATTATTTATTTATTTATTTAACTGAGCTTTTCACAGTGCATTCTGTACTTGCATTCTCTGCAATTTATGCATATTGCCTTGGAGTTTAGACAAAGTTGTCTTTAAAAAGAAAGCACCATAATATTACCTTTTGGAACAGCCTTCATGTCGGGACCTCACCTATACTGCCTCAAAATGCTGTTTATGTAGGCATCTCACTTGATTTTGGAACAGATCTTCAAATTCTTTCTTGTCCTAGGCAGGATGTTTCTATTCTCTCTTTCTCTCGCTCTCAATCACTCTCTCTTTACAAAACGCACACTTTTACTCTTTTACAGTCTCTAGCTGGCACTTTGCCTTTTCACAGACACATTCATTGAATGTGTTCTACACTAACGGGTGCTCAGTCAAGATCTTTAAAGCCCTGGCTCCTCATTGCCAGCTGGCTGTGTGCTTATGGCTCCCCAATGCCAAAACAATGCAGATGCTCCCATTTACCTATTTGTGATGTGTCAGTAGGGAGAGAGTCTAAATAAGGAGATGTGTACTGACCAATTGTGTGTGTACTCCACTATGACTGTTTGGCAGAGCTTTAACTCCCTATTCAGACCAGCCTTTTCAGCTGCCTTCGGCCACCACACACACACACACCGAGAGAGAGAGAGAGAGAGAATAGCATCCACTGGGTTTTGGCGCCGTACCTACAAAACACATACACACACAATGATTCACTTATGTGCATGTACAGTGGCCATAACAAATATTTGGACACTTTTGGGCCATTAAGTCTTATCTAAAATGTCTAGGTTTCATTGCATTATATACAATCAATTCAGTTCACCTCAAGGTGTAGTTCATCACATTAACTATAGAAATGTTCCGCTTATGTTTCACAAACAGAAAGTAAACCTAAAAATGTAGCTTGGATTTGATCCAGTCGTACTGGAGATGAGTTGGAATGCAAGTTGTAAATTAAATCCATCTAAATAACATCCAGATACCATCTGAACTGTATACGACACATGCGTTAATGGCTTGAATAAATGCCATAAGCACAGTTATGTTGTATAAAAAAAACAAAACAAATAATAACATAATTTTTCTTTTTGTTAATTTGTGATAAAGCCTATTTATAATGGTTTGTGTTTGATAAAGTAAGGATTATTCTACTTGGCAACTCCCCCACTTCTGTTCAACACTTGATTTAATGCATTTCACACTGTGCCAATATTGTTATTTTTTCTCTCTCTCTCCAGTCCCTCCCCCTATGTAATTTTCTTACTCAATTCAGTTTGCAGAAAAGCTGCACTAGGTAAATAAGCTCCGTAATTAAAAGGGTGAAGTGTGTGGGCATTATGGATAAGCAGGCGACTACTGATTATTTCCATACAGTACTGTCACGTGAATCTCTAGAGGTGCTCCAAACTGACTACGTCTATTGCATCTTGTACATACACACAATAATCAAGCAAGTGTCCCTTGGGAATGACCTTTTCAGATGCTCAAAAGCCACTAGGAGTGTTTATTAGATATGAGATTATTTACACATCTCTTGACTGATGTGTTAGATTTAAAAACTTTGGTTTTATTAACCAACCTAGTAGAATGAATACATTTTTGCAATCTACGTGCGCTTTCTACGTTTTGCTACAGTGTCCTGAGGAAATGAACCCTACAGGTGCTACAACAACTGTGCATTTTATTCTCTTTCACAAAAATAATGACTGCAGCTGCTGATTATGACTTTATAAACACTTATCTTTTACTCACACCCTGCTATATTATGATATCAATGCACTTTTACTCTAACGCAGCATTTTAACACTTGTATTAGAGACCCTCCTACTGTACATTTACACACATATTCCAACATTATTAGCTTCCGCGGTAGCTCACCTGATATTCTGTTGGACATTGGACTCAGAGACTGAGCCTCAAGCCCAGCCAAGGATGCTCAGAGTAAAAGTGAAATGGAATTGCCATAGAGGCAACACAAAATGAAGTGGTTGCTTCAGTAGATTTGCTTTTCATGTCAAATTGAAAACAGTATTATTTAGGTTTAAGGTAAGTGTGTCTTTTTCATCTCTCATTTGCTTTTAGAACACTATTGGTTAGGTCTAGACTAAATATTAGGTGAATGAGGAACGTTTTACTCATTAAAACCTCCATCTAATAGTAACCTGAAAAACCTTGTTTGAATACGACACCATTTCACTTGCTTTTGGTGCCCTCCGCTGGACATTTCACTTGGAAACTGCAGCCAAGCGTGTAATGAAGCATGTTATTTTGGTTTGCAAAAATGTTGCGATTGTCACACATTTCATGAGATCAGGACACCAGCCCAAGTCTGCTCACTATCTTTTCGAAGCAAATAGCACACAAAACCAAAAACACTTTCTCAAACTAGTAAGTGCTAATCTGGTTTGATGGCTGGTTTGATGAAACTTTCACAATTAAGGACACAAAGGGATTCTTAATCTGTTAACTTGGAAATAAAAGATGCTAATCATTGCATTTGCCGGGGTAGAGATATAAAATTGATATTCAGAGTTTTTTAAATTTTTTTGAGCCTCTTGTTTTCTGTACACTCAAATGACAACCCAATTATTTATGTATTTCTCGTTTTATCCCTCTTATTTTTGTGTCCCTCTTTAATTTTATAAATGTGTATTCTCAGATTGACACACACGGCATTTAGGAACAATATGATCTTATGTGATTGAGTGCTTTACTGTACCATTCGTCCTGTCATGTTGGATGGTTCTTGGCCAGTTTAAGTAGAAATAGTCACCAGGCGATCCAGTTAAAGGCCTGGTTACATGAGACTACATTTTGCAAACTTCAGTATCCATCACCAAACAAAAGAGATCATGATACATTTGTCTATGTGTGGCTTAGAAAAGTCAGTCACAGTGTTTCAAAAGAAGGGATGGATGGACAGACGGATGGATGGACGGATGGATAAATAGATGGCAAGAGGTAGCAATTATCACTTTTTCGGAGGGTGTAGGCCCAGGGTGCTGAAGGGCTCGGGCCAGCCGTGTTTGGCAGGAGCAGGGATAACTCATCTCGGCAATAACACAGACTTGTCCGCAGCCACACTGAATAAATTACTCTCTAAGCTATGCTAATATCCTTTGCTGTGAATAATGTAATTACACTACCCTTGCTTTGCTGAAAAAGCCGTAATTACAGGCATTCAGAGGAGGAGGAGGGCGTTGGGGTAGACAGAAATGACCCTCCCTTTTGTTGGCAGAAACTGTAATGTTGTCTCTTTATGTGTACCTCACTCACATACTAAATTTCCACAATCAGAGGTGTATGTGTGATATCTGTGGCCTAATTTCTATTTTTATGTCCGTGTTCACATATACTAAGAATGAATTGTGAACACTGAAAGTGTTGTTTATTTGCACACACACATTGTGTTGATTTAGCGACGCTTTGCTAAATCAATTATGCAAAAGTAATGATGCAAACACACCCTTATAGCTGACGTGTAATTTTTTCTGATGTTAAAATACTTTCTCCTTTTACATCTTAATATTTAGAGATAATTACAAGTAAGACATTAGTTGGTTGATTTTCCTGAAAAGTGTGAAACTATGTTGTTGTTCAAGATTGCTCAGTTTAAGCAGCCCGTCAAGCTTTACATCAACATCGCATCAAGGCACAGGTTTGGGGTGGGACTATGTTTTTGACTCATGGCAGACAGAGGGTGTATTCTTGGAAATCTTTTTTTATTTTTATATATATACAATAAGGTTCCATTAATTAACATTAGTTAATGCATTAGGTATCATGAACTAACAATTAACAATGCATTTTTTAATCTTTGTTATTGCTCGTTAATACAAATTAAATTGTTCATTGTTTGTTCATGTTAGTCCATAGTTCATTAGCTAATGTTAACATAAAAATAAAAATGTATTATAACAAGTTGAAATGATCATTTACCAAGATTAATAAATGCTGTAAAAATTTTAATTGGGTTAGTTCATGTAAACTAATGTTGTTAACTAATGTTAACAAATGGATCCTTATTGTAAAATGTTACCATGAATGTTTATATTTGGGTGAACTATCCCTTTACTTTAAATACTCCTGACGCAACACTATTCTAATGCATTGAGGTCCTGCTTAAGGTCAATTCTGGATGGTACGGAAATAAGACACACGGTTTTGCGCTGAAAAAACACACTAAAGTGGTGCAACTTATTAGTGTATTCGCTCCTGATGGTGTGTGTGACAGAGTAAGGGATTCTTTGTCTGTTTTAGGGTGGGTTTATGTTAAGAGCAGCCTGGGTAAACAGTATCCCCTCTCATTCACCCTCTCCATGTTCTGTGATCTTTTCTCTTCTGCCCAGTCACAGGAGGCAGAGACAGCTCTGTGTGATCTTTAGAAAAGACGTGCCACTCTAAATGCAGACGTAGCATGGCACATGTGTGTGTGTTTCCGGCTTGTGGCAGGCTGGACGCAGGGCGCAGAGAATGGGCACTGAAGGGGTGCTGATATTGTGTGCAGATGCATAATAAATGCAGGAGCCCACTGTTTCCAGCCCCAGCGTTTCGGGGTAATGATTTATGTGATCTATCTGCGGCCAGATGGCAGCCAACAAGCCCCATCAATCAAAGTGAAAAGCCTATTGAGCAACCCTTACAATGCTTTGTGTAAGGCAGAGGGTCTGCCCAATCCTCCCGCAGACAGATGCACTGCACGCCCGGGACACACCACCTCGCCGGGGCGGGAGTCTGGAGCCGGCCGAGCAGGATAAGCCGAGATCCGTCTTTGTACTGCACTGCAGACCACAATAAAGTGAAGATAAGCTAAGCAAAAGGCCTGTTCTTATTCAGGCTAAACTACACACACACACACACACACACACACACACACACACACACACACACACACATGTCTGGTGTCACTGAAGGCTCGTTCTCAACTTGCTTGGCACAGCAAGAGTGCCAGCACACAGTTTGCTCACACTTTCAAACACGCCTGGTTGCCCACTGTCCTGGGTGAGTAAGATAGAGAGAGAAGGAAAAATATGATAAAAAACAAGAGCTTGGATACATTTATGAATAAACTAAGGCTGTTGGTTTAACGTGTGGATTCAGTGTGATTAATTATATAAAAAATAACAGGTTTACACCCCCTGACTTTACATTTCTTAATAAAGAATTTTCCTACAAATGGAGCAATTCAAGCATGAAGTACCACCTTAATGTTTTAGCAAGTTTTGTAGCAAGAGGCAGTCAGCGCAACTCTGTACAGGCAATGAACCACTCTTACTGAGAGCAAGCACTGTAAAATGAGTAAAGGAGTCTTACACAGCAGGCCACGTTCTTGCATTGAAGGACAGCTGGACGGAGCTCTACTACAACAATGCAGGTGTCTCGAGATTGTTTTTCCATGTTTCAAACTGCATTTAAAATGACAGTGTCCTGAAAATGCAGCATTTATGCACTGACACTGTTAACCAGTGAAGTGTGATGCAACTATAATGAGACGCTCAAAGCACCCATCTGATGAAAATGTACGTAGACAAACGATTATACACTCACTGAGCACTTTATTAGGAACACTTCTGCACCTACTTATTCATGCGATTATCTAATCAGTTAATTGTGTGGCTGCAGGCATAAAATCATGCAGATATGGGTCAGGAGCTTCAGTTAATGTTCACATCAACAATCAGAATTGGAAAAAATGTGATCTCAGTAATTTCAATCGTGGCATGATTGTTGGTGCTAGACTGACTGGTTTGAGTATTTCTGGAACTGCTGATCTCCATGGATTTTCACGCACAACAGTCTCAGAATTGTGCCACATCCATTGATCGGCAGTTCTGTGGACGGAAATGCCTTGTTGATGAAAGAAGTCAACGGAGAATGGCCAGACTGGTTTGAGCTGACACAAAGGCTACGGTAACTCAGATAACCGCTCTGTACAATTGTAAAACAGCAGAAGATCATGTTGAGTCTCACTCTGTCAGCCAAAGCAGAGGCTGCAGTGGGCACAGCAAAGTGGCTCACCAAAACTGGACAGTTGAAGACTTGAAAATTCTAGCTTGGTCTAATGAATCTTATTTTTTGCTGAGGTGCACAGATGGTAGTGTCAGAATGTGGCGCCATTAGCATGAATCCATGGACCCAACCTGCCTTGTGTCAACATTCTAGGCTGGTGACGGTGGTGTAATGGTGTGGGGAATTTTGAATGACTGCCCAAAAATAAACTCAATATGGTACAATGATATGGGTGATTTCAAGAGCTGATGCCTATAAAAGCTTACACAAACATATGAATAATAAAACATGATTTTAAATTAGCAAATGGTGGTGTACACAAAATTGCTGAAATCAAATTAATATTAATTTGACATAATATGAACTTAAATTTTACTTGAAGTATTGTAAAGCAGGAAAATGTGTAATGTGCCAATTTGGTTTTTGATATTGAGCTCTTTTACATGCACACCAGAATGCTGATAAATACCAAAAAACATCTTATTCAAAAAACCCAACAATGCAAGAAATCCATATTTACCTGGGACTTGAAATAATCAGATTATTTTTTGCTTTTGACGTCAAAGCATAAATAGGCATGCACGCAACCTTTGCACACATTGAATAAGGTCGTTTTGAGATGGCCAAATTGTTACAATTTTGCCATCTCTTCACAATAAGTTAGTCGTTCCTGTCCGTTTATCAGAAAAACCTTGTTTTAGGTTCATGTTGTAGTCTATGGGGAGGTTAGCATATTAATTAAACCTCACATGGGAACAGCTGGCTTTATTTCTTTTTTATGAATTTTTAAATGGAAAGGTAATCTGTCTTTTTAAATCAGAACCTTTAAATGTTGAATTAATTAATTTTGTAGTTAATTAGTGCAATATTTAATGGCCTATTAGATTTACGTGAGTGATTGAATAAGGCTGTATTAATCATGGTTTGTGGTAATGTTTTTATGCAACTAAATTTTCTCTCAAGGTGAAAGCAGAAATATGTTCAGACAAAGTTGATCAAGTCATTGCAGACAACAGAGTATGTCACAAAACAGGTTTTTATTTTCAGTTTTCAATTAAGAAACAACAATATTGTATGCTCCACACTTTTAACATTAACACATTGCTAAAGTTTCAGATGTTTTATTGATTTTTTACCTCCTTATGTTACTGAACGTTGTATCCTGCTCTCTTTTTCCAGTGCCAAAGATTTTATATCGCCCCTCAATAATTTCACTCAATTAGTGCATGGACTCATTGTTGACATTAATTGTTGACTCTAATATGAGCATAGTCATAGGTTTGCCATGATTACAAAGGCAAACCTTTGTGTGAGTTGTGCGTGGCCTTTCCGTTATGTTTGAATGTTCTACAAACCCAATTCTGAAAAAGTTGGGACAGTATGAAAAATGCTAATAAAATCAAAAAGGGGTAATTTGTAAATTATTTTCACCCTTTTCTATATTGAAAGCACCGCAACTACACATTATATGATGTTTTAACTTTTGAACATCATTGTTTTTTTTGTTTTTTTTTCAATTTTGTCATTTCAAATTAGATGATTGCAACACACTCCAAAAGGTTGGGACAGTAGTTAAGACTAATAACAATTTGACTAGTTAAAATAACAAGGCGATGTGAAACAGGTGAGGGAATCCTCTCATAGTATATAAGCAGCCTCCAAAAACAGCCTAGACCTTCAAGAGCAAGGATCATTCGAGACTTGTCAATTTGCCAACAGATTCTTCAGAAAATAATCCAGCACTTTGAGAACAATGTTCCCCAAAGACAAAATAGTTAAAAGATTCAAGGAATCTGGTCAAATCTCGGTGCGTAAAGTGCAAGACGAAAACCACTTCTGAATGTATGTGATCTCTGATCCCTCAGACATCACGTCTTAAAAAACTTAATTCATTTGTAATCAATAACATGAACAATGGCTTGGGATAACTTTAGTGAACCATTGTTAGTCAACACCACTCGCCGCTGCATCCACAGATGCAAGTTAAGAATTTACTATGTAAATGAGAAGCCCTACATCAACACTGACTAGAAGAGGTGGAAATGGAGTGGTGGTGGCGTAGTGGGCTAAAGCACATAACTTTTAATCAGAAGGTCGCTGGTTCGATCCCCACACCCACCACCATTGTGTCCTTGAGAAAGGCACTTAACTCCAGGTTGCTCCGGGGGGATTGTCCATGTAATAAGTGCACTGTAAGTCGCTTTGGATAAAAGCATCTGCCAAATGCATAAATGTAAATGTAGTGCTGCCGACTTCTCTGGGCTCAGTCTAATCTTAGATGGAAAGTAGAACAGTGGAACTGTGTTTTTTGTTCCGATGAGTCCACATTTCAAATAGTTTTTGAAAAACACATACGTCGTGTTCTCCGGGCCAAAGAGGATAAGGACCAAAAGTCCAAAAGCCAGTGTCTATGGGCCAGGGGTGTGTCAGTTCCCATGGCAGGGGTAATTCGCACATCTGCAAGGGCAAAATTAATACAGAGAGATGTGGACAATTTTGGAGCAGCATATATTGCCATCCAGCACGTCTTTCCCAGGGACGTCCCAGCATTTTCAGCAGTACATCTTCAAACCACATACTGGCTGAATATGCAGAGAGTGCGGGTACTAGATTGGCCTTCCTGCAGTCCTGACCATCTCCAATTCAGAGTGCTCCATACGGCAACGAAGACCCTGTACAATTGTGCAGCTGAAGACCTACATAATGGATGAATGGTGGAAAATTCCACTTTCTAAACTTAACAAACTTAATAAGTGTTATTAGAAGAAATGGTGATGTTTCACATTGGTAAACACTCGACTGTCTCAAATTTTTTTGAGTGTGTTGCAATCAGATTAGAAATGACTGTACATTTTCAAAAAACATGAAATTCACAAGGTAAAACATCATATAATACTTAGTTGCAGTGCTTTCAATTTATCAAAGGGTGAATATAATTTTCAAATTACTCCTTTTTGTTTTTATTAGCATTTTTCATACTGTCCATGCTCTGTTAAGTGACACTGTTCAAGGGAAAAACAGACGAGGCAGACCTGATAAGCCTGTTCATTCTCTTTACTGTAGATTAATGACAGGAATTCTGTTGTTCGACTGCAAACTAGCAGTGAAATATGTGCACAAGGCGTAAAATGACGTTTCGGGCATATTGAGGTTACGCTACCGGTCGGAAAACAAAGATGTTATTGAAACTGAAATGCTGCTTTTGTTTGTCTGTAGGACATTTATCTTTCTGTGACTGTCTCTGAATTCAGGGAAAATCTTCCTTGTTATAGGGTGATAGAAAAAAGGGAATATGTTCTGTGCTCTGTCTCTGTCTCTTCATCTTGAAAGATGCATTTAAGAATTAAGATTTTTTGAGAGAATTAAACCTTTAAAAATATTGTTTCATTGTTAGAGAGCAGGAACTACACTTCCATTTTTTTATTTTTTCTTCTTCCTCTCACTATTATAACTGCTTGGCTTGGCAGTAGCCAGTTTGAGATGGAATCAGCAGACTTTATTCACATTTTGTGTGCTAATTTTAAAGACAAATACACAAAATTCAACAGAATGGATATAAACATGGTAAAAGGTGATAAACTGAGCCAATAATACTACACACTTATTGCTAACTGAAATAATTATTGAATTAGCCAAAGCGTGTTGAACTTTATGAAGGACATGTGAATCTGTGGACAATGTGTAGAAATATTTTTGTGCCTCTAGTGGCACCAAACTGAATTGTAAATAATTAGGGCTGTCATTCGATTAAATTTATTACATAGTATCCCGATGAATTGCTGAGATAGAAAAGCCCTTATAATAAATCTAAGAATGTGTCAGACAGAAATGTTTAGAGCGTCTCACTTTGGTTGTGTCTCATCATAAACATACCATTTTTAGGTCACTTTGTCAAGTTAAACATAGTTTGAAACTTAGAAAAACACATCTTGAGATCCCTGCATTTGGATTTGCACTCCATCAAGCTGTGTTTGCCCCAAAGAGCACTAAAACACAGAGCACATATAATCTTGTGCTGTCTACTGTTGGTGAGTGTGGTTTGTTCTCTATATAAGCTGCACATTGCCTATACAGCTGTAGTTTTGCTTACTGCACCCTGGAGAAAACAGATGGTACTTCAAGCCTGAATTGCTCCAATAGTAGGAATATTCCTTACTACGGTCTGAGGAAATGATTGACTGCGTTCATTTTTTTAACACATTATTTTTTTATTTATAATTAATAGCACTGAATTAACACATTCAATTGACAGCCATATAAAAAAAAAACTGCTTGTAAATAATAATTACACACTTCAGCTTTAATTCATGTTTCTGTAATTGTTGAAATGTCACAAAGTGAAACCAAAATGCATACTTGTGGATGAGTCATGATAGAATTACTCTTTCACTCTCTGCTTTAGTATTAGTGCTAATGTTTGCCAGCAATTACTGTTACACTTCACAGATAACAGCAAAATCATCCTTTGTGGAAACATGAATCATATCCTATATCTGTGTACAGCAAAACAGTGCATAGTCATAACACTTAATACACACACCCAGAACCAAAACCCTACAGTCTGTTTTAGAGTAGCTGTTGCAGGTCACCCTTACTGTCTTCACTGTCCTCCCAAACACACACACACTCACACGCAATCTTATTGTTATCCCCAAATGAGTGGCACAACACACCACTTACCACTCAAAATCACACTCACATACACATTCCCCCCAGTACATGGTCCTAACAGGATAAGTAAGCTGTTGATGAATGAATAAGTGCAGGTTTGCTAGGGTTTGAGCAGGACTGCATGCATTAGTGTAAGAGAACAGAGAGAAATGCAAACCAATTAGAGCCCCCATCAGCCCCTCAGAGGACTACTTCCCTGCCGCCACCTCAGAGGGCAGCAGAGGTCACTGTGGGCGGTCACAGCCTCCAAATCCTCCATGTTATTAAACCAGCCATGAGCAAATCAAAAATAAATCAATACATAACTAGAAAAAAAACAACTCCTGAATCTTGCAAATGTGAATTGAGTGAGTAGAGTTATGGATGGTGTATTTTGAAGATTGTGTGCGTGCACCTGATATGACTAGTTGTTTGTTTTTGATTTTACCCAGAAAATTTTTAATTCTGTCATCATTTACTTACCCTCATGACATTCCAAACCCATTTTGAGAGTCAAAATAGATTAGTTTAAATGGATAGTTCACCCAAGAATATTAAAGTCTGACAGCCTTAGTCATCATTCACTTTTATTGAATTGGAAAAAGATGAAGTGAATGGTGACTGATGCTGTTAGTCTGTACATTCTGCCTAATTTTAAACACATTTAAAAGGAAAATTCCAGCCAAAAATGTCATCCATGCTAATGTAATGTAAATGTTATGTTATGTTTTTAACAGATAACTTTTTACAAGTGAGAATTTAAATTAGGTTTACGACTATGAAACTTAACGTTTATTCCAGACAAATGATGTTTCCTACACACAGTCTTTGTAATGCCATGCTCTAGCAATTGAACTACTGGAGTAGTACTTAAGGGACTGGTCATTATATGATAATTGTTCAAGACTTTTAGTGAAAATGATCAGAAATTACCTGTACCTTTGTGCAGTTATGTCCCACATTTAAGTGGTTGTCATTTCAAACATGGGCCAGGCTACTGTAAATTGGTTGGTCTTTCCTTGCAAGGAAAAGTTGTGTTTCCCATATTTGTCTCCCTCATTAATATTTTCTAATATATAATATTAATGCTGGCTGTGGTTCAGGAGTGGGTGGAAATTAAGTGTGTCTTAAATAATGTCCTTTGTATGTATGTGTTCCCTACCATCTCACACCAATTATCACATTAAGAGCACAGATCTTTCACTGGGTTTTTCAGGGCCCTTGAACACGGGGGTAATTACACCTGTCATGAAGCCATTCAAGTGTCAGCAGTGCATGTGGTTTTGTAATTAAAGTTGAGGTCGCTTTTGGTCTTGTTACTTTAATTTTTTGGTCAGGTTTCACGTTTGCCATACCGACTCTTTGAAATTTCCTGATTGGTCCATGAGAGTGAGTTCATGTTGCTATAGTGATGAGTGCAATGCAACATATAAATACTTAAATGAAACAAACGTTAGAGATTTCAGAGCTCTTAAATGGATCACAATAGCTTGTTTTTGTTTGCTTGTTTCTTCATAATGCTGAATTCCATGAAAGGAAGTTAAATATGATGTGTGTAATGTTTTCATTGATAAAACACCTTTTTCTATCCCAGTTTAATGCACATAAGTAAGCCGTTCACATTGATTTATCCGAAAAGAGTCAATACTGTTTGTAGTTCTTTGGTGCTGTCTAGATATAGCTCATTTTGCGTCCAACATGTCAACTTTTGCTCCAACCAATGGCTTGAGTTTGAGGTGAGGCTAATTGATTTCTGAACAATGCAAGACGTAATAATTAGTATGAGCTGGAAAAATTCTAATCTAATGAAAATAATCAAACCTAAAACCTACCATGAAGTCTAACCCTTAACCCAAACTCTAAATCCTACCATGATTTAAATAGCAAAATAACTTTTTTGTACCAGAAAGAAAAAATTGGGGTTTGGAGCAAGACAAGCTAAGCGTATCACAAGTTATTGACTTGCATCATTCATTCAAACTGCATAAATAAATGTGGAATGAGTAACACAATTTGTTCACTGACGTTTCCTTTCTTTAAATAAAATGTTGGATTGGAGCCCAGCTAAAGTTTGGTGCCTGTATTGTATTGTATTGAAATGCTGTTTGTTTATTGGTTGGTCTCTATGGGTATAAAAGTTGTACATTTCCTTATTTTCGTACGAGCAAAGTCGTACAGTAGCAATTTTGCCATTTCATACAAATTATTACAATTTTGGGTCAGTGGTGGCCCAGCGGTTGAGGCTCAGGGTTACTGACCAGAAGGTCAGGGGTCAAGCCCCAGCACCACCAAGATGCCACTGTTGGGCCCTTGAGCAAGGCCCTTAACCCTATCTGCTCCAGGGGCGCCGTATCATGGCTGACCCTGCTCTCTGATCCCAGCTTAGCTGGGATATGTGAAAACTAATACATTTCACTGTATATATGCAAAAAAATGTGTGTATAATGTGTGACCAAAATAAAGGATTCTAAAGTTGTCATGAGACCATGTTGGAATTTTCCATTGTGAAACTCTAAGCCTTATTAGTCTCTTGTGGTTTTGCAGTAACATTGATTTCTGTGAGATGGTCTGGCAACAGTTAACTGTTGGTGTATCAGGATTAAGCTCATCCAACCATTCTTCAGATCTTTAGATCTAGCCACTCCACATTGTTGTTACTACAGTCATCTTAACTCTTTCCCAATTTCCTGCTGGAGCAGGTGTTATGTAGAGAAAAATCTTGAACAGCTGTTGTAGTGCTCGATCATTGTTTGTGAGCATTTGAATAACTCATGATCTCATTGAGAGAACCTTTCAGAAGGTGTGTTGCTGTGGTTTGCTTATTAGACATGTAGCTACGAGTTGTGGTTAAGTTTGAAAGTTACTTTCAAGCATATGCTGTACCCAATCAGAAATCCAGCATCTGTCGTTTAACTTTCTTTTCCTAATACTTCTAGAGTGTTCATACCTCTCTTACACAAGAATGTGTTCATGTATTTTGGTTACAGGAACTACCTTACTGTTTGCTTCCTATTTTCTACATACTGTATACAGCTACTTTTTTAGAGGCTGTTTCCTTCAACTACGTTTTTGTGCCATCTGCGCTGTTTTTAGACGTAAACATGCACTAGACAGACATTTTAAGTAAAAAGGAACTTCAGCTCAGTAAGCGTCTCTTAAAACACACGTTCTGTTCTGTTTGTTGCAATGCGTCTAGGTTTTTTAGTGCAAGTAAGCATTCGGTCTTAATGGCCCCTTAGGCAGCATCCTAACCAAAATAGAAACTCATAAGTGACTGATTTGGAGCACTCTTCATAGGCAGAAAAGACTTAAATGTTAGCATGTTGCTAAGCTAACAATGTGATACTCTTAACAAGCATGAAAAATACATAGCGCACACACATATTGATTAGAATAGTCTGTTTTAAATTAGATTTGTTTTAATAGTTTTGATTTCACTGCATTTCCAGATGAGCCAGATAGGAGCATAAGTGACACTAAATGCACCGTTGCATTAAATATAGTTCTCAACACATCGTTATTTTGATACTGTGTATATATATATATATATATATATATATATATATAATATGTGAATATACAAGAACTTTTGATCAGTTAAGCGTTGTCTAATATGTGTTAGGAGCTATTAATAATAAGACTATTATGAAGTGTTACCATGCTTAAAAAAAGTATGATTAAAAGTAAACCTTCTTTGAACTCTAAATATGTCCGGGGTAGCAGTGTAGGCGTCACACTAAACGAAGTTTGTTGGTGTGGTTTTCGTTTTGTTTGTTGTATTATGTGACTTATATAACTAAATCTTCTTCTATGCTTTGTCTCCTGTTTTGCATTTCTGTTTTTGGGTGGGCAAAAAACATCTGTTGCCATGTTTTAGATGGCCTTTCACGTAAAAAAAGAAACGCCCTGAAACTACTTTAGCAACAGCATAATCATATATGCAAATACCATAGTGGCCTTTCAAATTTGGATTATGGCTTTTGTTGTCAGACTACTGAGCTATGACCTAATAGCAGTGCCGTGATGTTTTTTAGACTTAATTGTGTGTATCGTCCCACGGTTCTTCTGGGATTAAGTCCACGAGGACATCAATACAGGAGCATTCATGGCAGTATATTGTGTTCTAAGGGACAACGGTTTTGCAAATGCTATTATTAAATAAGACTTTGTGGTTATGTGTACCCACTTGTACCAGTTTTCTTTGAAGCATGTTTGTATAGACTATATCTGAAGAAACATACAATGGCGTCCTGAACTGTACTGGTGCTGTTCTACTGTAAAACATTGCATTCTGGCTTTGACACACAGCTGGCTGCTCTTTCTCTAAGCTTTGGCTTACACATGAAAGAAGGTGATTTTCGTGTCTCTCCCCATCGATCTCCTCATATAACATGTGATCATGTAAGCTGCAGGTGAATGTCTGATGATGCCCAGTCTAGCAGTAAACACAGAGGTCTGGGGAATGGCTGTGCCTGTGTTGTGTCAGTGTTTGAGTTTGATTCATGCCCTTGAGACAGTATTGATTGGAGCAAATACGTCTTTGATGTGTTAGTTCGGCTTTCGGCCAATATTACAGTGGCCGGTTCTCCTGGTCAGGCAATATCTCACACATCTAGGTCAAACCTTCATAATGCTTCATTTAACTCACAGAGCTTTTTGGAATAATATCATTTGTGGAATGCCACATCTTGCCTGCTATACATTGTTTTGTACAGTTAGGACAGGTTCCTTGGCTCTGATCATATTTTAAGACCATCATGCGTTGAAATGGAAAGTCAGGGTTACATGATTGGTTCTCCCAAAAAAAAGAATTCCATAGGTGGGGACTCCAGTTACATGACTTAACTCGAGTCTGACTCGAGCTGCAAATTTAAGGACTTGTGATTTGCTTGACTAAATGAAGAAATTGACTTTGACTTGAGGAATACTGTGACTTGACTTGAAACTCATCAGGACTCGACTTGACTTGCTTGAGGTGAGTCACTGACGTGACTTGCTTGCTTGTGACTTGAACATGTGTGACTTGCTCCCACTCTTGTAAAATGCTCATAATTTGTTTCCCCTCATTTTGTTCTGAAAACAGTTTTTTTTCTTGATTATTAAATGATTACATAAAGCAGATGCTCAAGATTAAAACAAAGTTATACGATGCATAGATCTTGAGATAATCTTCACGGGAGCAACTTTATATGCTTAGTGGCGAAATGCAAGTCCATTATTCCTGAACACTAGTGCCTGGGCAACCTCTGTCAGGCTATGAAGTGTGGCTTATACATAGATGTGACTTAAATGTGTTTTTTGTGCTCAGCAAAGTGATTTTGACCAGATGGAATGTTTTCCATTTCCATAAAATATGGTAGGTTTATGGTGCTTTTTTGTCATTTTTGGAGCTTGTTTAGCAACTGAACATTCTGCAAAACTTCCACGTAAGAAAGATAATTATGCGAGTTTTGAAATACATTAGGGAGAGCATTTCTCAAATCTAATTCATGTATGCATATTCAAACTTGTTGCATCACAATCTGTCAGTAGACTCACATAAAGACATAATTGACATCAAACCTGGCATGATTCATCTTGACATGTACTCAACCGTCAATGAGATTGTGTGTGGTAATGGTTATGAATTGTAGGCTTCAGTGTTCCTTTGGTTATGATTTGTTTTTTAAATCTGAAACTCCCTCATGATAACAAGACCAGTGCCTTTCTCTACCTCATAAACACCTCAGAAATCAAAAGCTTTCTCACCCATTTCCCTCTCTATTTCTCTGGGTGTGCTGCTGTAATGGCTTGTTGATTGCTTCCTCTTTACTGCAGAGGGTTGCAGGAGCCAGTTAAAATTCTTCCAGCTCTGCTGGGCTTCATTAATGCAGTGTTAGACACCTGAATGCGCTCGGCCTTGTTGGACTCTCTCTCATGGCTCTAATACTCTACTTTAACTCAACGTCCACTGCTACAGGCTACAGAAAGGAACCATCAAACTACTTGCTTATAGAGGACTTTCACTAAATTTCACTGAATATTTTAAGCAGTGCTGGCCTTGCCTATTAAGCGACATATGTGGCTGCATTGGGCCCCCGCAGCCACCAGGGGTCCCCCAACCATGGGTTCACTATAGCCAAATCATTATTTGCATTGAGCCTCATTAATGAAAAGTTCATAAATATACAAAAAAATTGGGAGTATTTTACGTGTAAAATGGAGCTTTCCGAAAACTTTCCACTGGATTCAGTCACGTCAGAGGGCATTATTTGTTTATTTATTTTTGGGAGAGTATCAAATGCAAACTGTGCCTTTCCATGAATCTTTTACAACATGTAAAGATCTTCTGCAGGATAAACAATCAGCAGAGTTGGTAAAAAACTATACTTTAAAAAAAAATTATGCAAGCAGCAAAGAAACATTTCTAAATAAAAAGCTTTTTTTTAAAGGTTAATTTCACTCATTTAATATATATATATTTTTCATTACTTGTGTAATTTCATGTCTATCACGATATACACAAAAATTAGCTCTGCTTGTGTTTCATGAATGAGGCCCAATAAGTGCAAATATTACTGGACACAGTGCCTGGCAATATGCACAGCAACAATCCGATGGAACCTATCAGAACTATAAAAATGATTACATACCCTTCGAAGAAAAGAATCCTCAGCCTAAGATTTGATGTGGTGAGATTAGTAAGACAGTTGGTTAGTTGTGTGTGCGATCCAGGTTCAAGTCCACCTTTTGCCAATTTGACTAATCTCCCCTTATCTATCCATGTAAGCCAAGGCAGACAGTGGCTGTACATGCCATCAGAAAGTCATTTATATAAAAAAAAAAAACTGAACCCAAAAGGTGTAAATAAAGCGTCTAAGGCGAATGTGATATCACTGAAAGTAGCCTAAACTCTGTGTTCTCGTCATGTTCGGCAGCTCACTAAACATTGGGAAGTGCAGAGAAGGGGGTCAGATGGGCGCATGCACACCTTTCCCGGTCTGGAACGCATGGTTGACTGCTTTTTCCTGCGGCTCGGCATTTTACGGACCGGCTGAAAGCGAGGATCATGGCAGCAATTTAGTACAGTTATATATTTGCTACTTAAATGACATTTTTAAAAGGGTTAATATGCCGAAAATTTTTAATTCCATTGTAATTTAATTACACTCTTGTTGTTCCAGACCCATTTGACTTCCAAAGGCAAGTTGTACTTTTTGTTGTAAATTATGTAATATTAAAGAGGAGTGCATATTCATATTTTTAACTCTACTCCCCAAACCATAACCCTAAAACTAACAATTAGTCGGGTACAAATTTTATTGAAAATGCAACCTCCAAATCACACTAATCAATGATTATGTGAATGCAGTTACTTCCTGGTTTCACTGTACTAGAACCCTTGTCTAGGTTGCTTGCAAAACGTGCTGTCATCAGCGCCAAAAGAAAAGGCTTGAATTTGTTTGAATTTGATTGTCACACTTTATTTATAAAGCACATTTCTAATACAACTAATTTATTCCAAAGTGCTATACAAAGATAATTTCAGCAATAGAAAGCAGAAATAAAATAACACAAAAGCTAAAATAAAACCATTATTTAATCCCCTTCTGAATGAGACTCAAAAGCCAGGGTATAAAAGTGAGTCTTCATGGCTGATTTAAATGCATCAAGACTGGGAGCTGATCTAATACTCAACGGCAATTTATTCCACAGCCTATTGAGAAGGCACAATCACCTTTACATTTTAGGCATGACCGAGTTATCTGAAGGAGTTTATCGGCAGATCTAAGATTCCTTGTGGGCTGTTGTAAAATCAGCAGATCTGATAAGTAAGAAGGGGCGTGGCCAGTTAAAGATTTAAAAACAAAAAATAGAACCCTAAAAAGAATCCTGTATTTGATGGGTAACAAGTGAAGAGAGGCCAAAATTGGGGTAGTACTGTCTCTTTCTGGTGCCAGTCAGTAATCTTGCAGCAGCATTTTGTACCAACTGCAAATGGTATAAAGATGACTGGCTGAGGCCCAAATACACAGCATTGCAATCAAGCTTAAATGATACCAAAAAAAATGGAGGACTCCATGTCTTTAAATGAGAGCATCGGTTTTAACTTTGCAATTAACCTTAATTAATAAAAGCAGCAGTGGAACGTTCAGCTGTGTATTGTCGACATAGCAATGATAATAAATATGATATTTCTTAAAAATAGATCCCAAAGGTAACATATACAATGAAAATAAAATGGGGCTTAAAATGGAACCTTGAGGCAGGCCACTATAGGAAGGCACAGGGGGAGATGAGTGGTTACCAGTTCTAACTCCTAGGGACCTGTCTGAAGGATGGGAGGTAAACCAATGTAAGGTTGTGCCACTAATACCAACCTCCTGCTTTAAGCGGTCATTAATGTTGCAAAAATCCCTGATGGAGGATGCCGCTTGTCAGAAATTTGTCAGTATTGGATATGATATGTAGATTTGTACAGAGAGCATGAGGGGTGTTACTTTTATCATATGTTTTTCACACTTTTTGAGCTTGGTAGTGGCTGGCCGCTCTACGTTTACTTTCATTGTATGAAAAGAGCAGCATGAACATTCTTCAACACATTCCCTTTTGTGTTCCGTGAAAAGAAAGAAAATCATACCAGGTTTAGAATGACACGGGGGTGAAAAAATTATGACAGAATTACAATTTTGGGGTGAACCATCCATTTAATGTAGCGCATAAGGGCCGGAATGATTAGTTACTCTTACATGCATCATGAACATACAGGCAACATTGCCACTGTTGTCTAAAAAGTGAACCAAATACACTTGCTTTGACACATCTGTGAGAGTATCGATATTCCAGATGTCTACGCATAACTAAATTTACAGGATGATATTGTCACGATACCAAAATTTCATTAGTCGGTACTGATACAAGTAAATTTTGATGATTCTCAATGCTAATTTCGATACCACAGAAAAAAATAGGTAATATTCTATTGAATACACTCCTTTAGCCTATTAAAATTGGAAATTTCAATGTAAATAATAAATTAGAGTATTTCTCAAATAAGTTAACATTGCTTTTAGGGGGGGTTTCCAACTAGGATCCTATGGAAACAAATGTAAAAAAATAAAAAAAAGTTTGATTCAGTGATCACAGTTCTGTCAAAGCAAATTAATCCAAACTTCAATCAAATGAAAAATAAAATAAATGTTTTAGCAACACGTAAATATTATTTATATTTGTATTTATTTGTATTTTTTATAAATAGTGTTTTTGTAAAGATTCCCATAACATAATCTAAAACATAACATTAGTCTTATTTTATGACAAATAAAGTGCTGAACAACAGACCACATTATGAAAATGAAAAAATGTATTGAAACATCTAGAACTCTTGCTTGTGTATATAGGTTCAACATAATAATAATTATTATAACAATAAAATACATTTAGTTATATATTTCTGTCACAATTTCTTAAATGTCATGCGTAAAGCTTTTATTTTGAATCAAAATTTTATTTTGACACGAAGACGTTTCTTGGTCTGTGTATTTTCACACTTCCAGATAAGATGTTGGTTATATGACCCAGTGTGATTATTGAAGCCCAAAATGCTGTGATTTAATTACATAAATATATAGTCTGCAAGCTCTGCTCGCATCACATTGAATGAGTGCTCTCTTCTATCATCCACTGTACTACAATAAGCACAGCACGCAATGCTCATAAAATGTGTTTGTTTTTTACCAGTGATAAATATGGCATATGAGCAGCTTCAGAAATTCACTTTGCAGCATGCAGCTCATTCAATCACATCCATTTGCGGTTTAGCAATCACACTTGGACATATCACAATTTTAATTTGATTAATTGTCCATTTCAGTGTAAAGGAGTCACAGAACATGCGCTCAAATGAACATTTGTAAGCAGCCGTCTGGCAGTCAGTCAATGCACATGGACTGAGTTGAGTCGTTGCTCGGGACTACCTGTACTGTACAAACACTGGTATCGTAACACCTTTTTTTATTTAAGTATCAACTTGGTACTGAAGTACCGCTACTTTTGACATCACTCACAAAAATGGACCTATATAAGTAAGAAGGTTGTTTGCATATATCCTGGTGACATTAATACTATAAATCACCTTATTATCATTAGGACTATTTAAATTACATTGGTTTGTTGTGTTTGGCATAATTTAAATAGAAATGACATTTCAGAGATACAAAAGGAAAGGCCTGTCCTGCCTTCTTTTTTGACAAGGTGCAAATGAACCTTGACAAGTGGTAATTAGCACATTTTAAATTAAGTCTTAATCTTGTGGCAAAGAAAGACTTTTTTTTTTTTATGTAAAACAGTCTGCGTGTGTATTTGCAATTGCCTTTAAGAACTTTAAGCTTCATTTTCGGAATCCCCCACAATCTGTCTGTGTGCTGCCTACCTTAGTGTTCTCTTCAGGAGGGATTGAGAAGGGGCTCTTGCCTCTGTCCTCACCTTATCTGTATGACAAGGAGCGCCAGTGCTCCATATCCCAGTGGCCTCACCAACTTACCTTATCTTAGCAGCCCACACTGAAGAAAACAAGTGTGTGTGTGTGTGTGTGTGTGTGTGTGTGTGTGTGTGTGTGTGTGCCTTTAAAGTGGTTTAGGTGTTTGTGTGTTTACACATGCAGCTATTTGCTAATACACATTTAAAACCTGGATTTAATTTGGTATTATCCCACATAGTTGTGTCAGGGTTCAACAGCAGTTCAGTGTAGGGTTTATTTCCAAAGAGCAAAGAATTTGCTTCAACAACAATTATCGTTATGGTAGATTCAGGTCCCAGCTGTGATTACATATTATAAGAAGCATTACTGTCCCAATCTCACAGCATGTCAGGACTAAAAAGGCAATTTTCTGGAGTTCATATTCAGTTCACTATATTATGTGTCTCTAAAGATTACTATTTAGTTACTAGTGGCTGTTGTCATATCGAAATGCTTAAAATGAAAGCGACCTCAGTGTTTTAACTTTTATAATGCAAGTACGAGACTCCAATAGAGATTTGTACTGTAATTTGTCATCATTTTAATCTTGTTCAGGTGTCATAATGGCATTCATGTTCTTAAAGGGATAGTTCACCCAAAATCGAAAATTTGAGTTTAAGTCTGTTCCTCATGTAAAATGCTTTATAATTACAATTGTGTGTTCCACAGAAGAAAGAAAATGATATTGAACTATCATTATGAACTATTGTGAACTATTCCTTTAATAACATATTTGAAAACCATTGTGCATGGACAATGTGAGTCGGACATTCTGCATAAAAGCACTACAAGTGGCTCATGCATCTCTTGCATAATGTTTGTGCTTTTGTCTTCATGTGCTGTCTTACTGCATATTTGAATGGCCTTATGTTTCGTACAGATAGGATTACATCAGCAGCAGTCGATTATGATGTGGTAAAGGGCAAGGCAGTTTAACAGGCCGACAGGAATCTGCATTTCTCCTGTTCTGACCCCTCATAAAATCAATCCATCTCATTCCTCACCATCTGTTTCCATCTGTTAATTCAACAAGATCAGTCACTTGCGCACACACACAAACACACACACACACAAACATTTTTCTCTCCCGCTCATTTGGTTTCTCTTGTAGACACGCAGGATGTAAACTAGATGTGGTACCACATTTAACATCAAGAGATCATATATTTGCAGTTCTGGATCATCATTGTGGATAGTGTGAATTAGAAAAGATTTTAGTTTATTTATCTTCACAGACATTTAAATGATCAATGGCTAGGTCTTCAGTTATAGGAATATTCCAAGGTAAGCTCAATCGACAGCAATAATTGAAAAATGATTTCAACATGTGCCTCCTTTAATTTAATAAAAAGCAAATAATCTGTTACAGTGATGCGCTTAATGGAAATTAATGTGGCCAATCAGTAAATGTTAAAATACTCACTTTTTCACAAGTATAGCCACAAACGTAAACAATGTGTTAACTCTTTCCCCGCCAAACACGGAATTTTCTGTGTTTTATGAAAAAACGCTTCCCCGCCAAACACGGAATTTTCCGGGTTTCCGTGTTTTAGGTGTTATACGGTAAGGAAGACCCCTGCGCATGTTTTGAAAGAGTACGCAACTCTTTGATCAAAGAAACAGACTGCGATCGTCTCAAACATGAAGAAGTGGAGTATGAGAAGCTCAAAATATCAGACATAAACATGCCTTTTTATCAGCTTTTTGTCTGAAATGTTGTTTTTGACAAAACCTACCTCTGTTCAAGTCGCAATAAAAAAAGAACACATGAAGATAAAATAAAATTGTTTTTTTTGCCTAAAAGCAGAGGCCCAGATCTTTATTTTGATATATAGCATCTTCATATATTCATGGAAGAAAATATTCTGCGGGCCATTAAAGTTTAGCGAAAATCGTCAAAAACCCTGGCGGTGGCTGGCAACTTTTTTTTTTAAAACGCTGGCGGGGAAAGAGTTAAAGGTTATTGTGATAAAATCACTTACTAATCTTTTCTGTGTAAAGTTATATCCAATTTTACGACTGTTGCCTTGACAACAAAGTGCTGTAAACCCTATAACTACTGTATAAAAATTAGGATTTAAACAATTTTAAAGCTTGAATAATACACAAGTTTTAACAGAAGAATTAATGTAGGTGATTTTATTAAATTATAAGCTTCACACTTCTGCCTTCAAACCCTCCAAAAAGTTGGCCTCATTGATTTACATCAGTGCCTCACTGTAAATTTGTTTCTTATTTGAAAGAAAAGGGACGCGTCAAATTTTTATTTTGTGGTAATCAACAGTATGCCACAAATCCTGTCGATTGAGCTTGATTTGTATTGAACCCAGAATATTTGTATGTATTTTATTTATTTATTTATTTTTTAAGCTTGAGCATGTGTGTTTTAGGCATAGTCCTGTCAAAAATGAAAATGCTGTCGTCATTTACTCCCTCTGAAGTCGTTCCAAACCTGTATGACTTTCTTCTGTGGAACACAAAAGGGTACATTTTGAAAATGTTTTAAAAATACAAAAATAGTTTGACCTCCCCTGATCAATGTATGTTTCAGATTATAATATTATTGTATACATGATGACAGAATGTTCAATTTTAGCTGAACTATCCCTTTAAAATTACAATTTAATGGTAAAAATACTGACTGTCATAGTTTTTAAATTACATACTAATACAAAATTCTGCGTATGGCAAAGACAGTATTTGTCTTCAGTTCCTGCTTGCACAGATTTTGCATTGCCAACAGACCTCATGGGCAGATGCATTTGAGTTGTTTTTGTTTGCTTTGAGGTGGATTTAATGACATGACCAACTGCTAAAGAACATCTGCTGTCAAACACTTTCTGCTGAGGTATCAGCCAATGTCTTCTCACAATCGAGTCTTGGATTATAATTGCTCTTTGATCTTATTGTTTCAGAATAATCAAATTGTGTGTTAAGCACACAGCTCCAACACAGAAAAAAACCAAGAACTCAAAATGAGACGTAAATATGCCCCTAAACTGCCTTAAGGCTTGAAGCTGTCCTACATATTCAAAGGTAGGGGTATGTTTTACTTCGCTGGCCAGCCAGAAGCATCTTCCACATGGAAGCAAGTAGAGCTCAGCAGAGCTTCTAGCTGTTTATTCTCAATAGAGCGGCCTCTCATGCCTAAGTGGAGATATGGACCCATGGAAGCCCTAGTGTGGAGGCAATGCCCCTGGTTCTTAGCCCATTGGGGAAACCCAGGCCTCTGTTCTGACTCCTGCATTTTTCAAACAGTGTTCAGAGAGTTCTCTGGGAGCAAATATGGCTCCATGCCTAGAGGAATGTTAAGTTCTCTACGATGGGATGAAAAGACGTCTAGACAGAAGAATCTGAGCTACTGTCTCATCCGCTGCCCTCTTTCACTCTCACGTCTGCTACACTTTCAACAGTCCTGCTGGTTTTTCTCTATTCTCTGCCCTCACAAATCTTCTCTTGAGTAGTTTCTCTGTCTCGCCCCATTCTGGACTTTGTTGTTGTAAGACATTTTAAACTTCAGAGAGTATAAGTATGCAGCTTTGCCTGGAGGTTTTTTTTAACAGTTTCCCAAAATAGATGGTTCTACAGAAAACTAAGTATAGAACAGAATCTGTCAATTTGAAGTACTTGGTTTTTTGTTTTTTGACTGCTAGTAGCTTAAAGCAAAACCAATGGTTTATCACTTTTAAGGGATGTTGTAGGCACATCACCAAGTGCACTATGCTTTTTGGCTTGGTATCACCAACAAGCTCATGATACAAAGCACTTGCATGTCATGGTTCAATATGCAATCGCAATTAATCACAGTATCATAAATGGGTCACAATTGACAAAGTTCAAGAGAGTCTAATGCCAGAATCATCCGCAAGTGCACGTATGCAAATGCGAGAGCTTGTCCAAAATTTGCCAATGTGTAGTCCAGTTCAACATGCTTAACATGCATTATTGCATTACTGTGGCACTAAAATACCCAAGTCTTTGCCATTAAACTGAATGTGTTCTCATACGATTGCTTTATTGACTTCAACCGACTTTCTCGATATTCTCCTCAAACTGTTGCTCCACCATCACAATATTTGACTTAAAAGAGATAACTTTCAATACTATAGTGTTGTTCCTTGCAGGGACATTAAAATATGACCGTTATTCATCTTAATGCAAATACCATTTTTCAAACACAACAACGCACAAAACTGATATTGCCTCTGCATTCATGTACTTGCATAGTTTGTTTCTGGTTTAGGCCACGTCCACACTAATACGTTATCGGTTTAAAACCTAGCGTCTTTTCCAAATTATGTCAAGCAACAAAACATTTCTTGAAGTCTTCATTTTCTGTGGAGGAAAACACTGTTTCTGGGTTGATGAGTAGCATAAACTAAGCAAAATCAATGCTTTTTCAACCAAAAACATATCAGTGTGGACATGGCCTAAATCAGTGGAATCAGTTTCAGTCTCAGTCTCGCTTACACGATTTGCTTACTTTTTGTCAAGTACAACATGTCACTGTGGCTCTGACCTCACTGAAATATGCTGGTCAGACTTGCCACTTATTTAGACAATCATTGCATTGCTTCTTCAACTGTAAAAAATTATATAAAGGCAAGTATATAAAAATTGATATAAGAATCATAAGTTTTATATTGTTTCAAATTATGATTGTCTTTGAATATCCCTACTGTTTATGGTTGCCAACAGCTTTGAACATGGCTAACATTTTTCATTTTATATTTATTCTTCATTGAATTTCGATTGCTAGTGTGAGCTTTGTTTTTGTGCATTGCATTGTGCACAGTAGCTTAAGCTTTGCAAGATGTTGCCAAGCCTTGAAGACAACCATTAATGTAGCACTAAAAAAAAAAAATCAAAGAGGGGGAAAAGCCTCCAACTCTCTTGTGTTGTGTCTATCTCTGAGATTAATGGCTAATTTATACACAATACTGAGAGAAGTTCCTCTTATGCATGTGTTGGCTGAGACTGTAAAGTGGGTTTGTGTAAGTGCTATATGGCCCCAGGCCTACCTTTCCTACATCTGCAGTGTCATAAATGAAAAATTATCTTCAGCAGGTAACACCCAATGCTGTTCCAGCACAATATTTTTAATGGTGCCATTCACTATGTATTGTGATTGTTCACACTGGTCTTTTTTGCAAAGATTTTGACAATTTCCAGCAATATATGGTGTGTATGTGTATATATATATATATATATATATGCTGTTCCCTTACAAAATCAACCATGGTAACCATAGTTTTAACATGGCAGCATAGAGTACCATAGTTACTACAGTAATTACCACTACAGTAGCACCATTTCAATTTAATATGGGATCTCCTTTAAACACTATAAGATACTCTTAGAATTTCTTTTGTTGGTGATAATGGTGGCAAATACCAAGTTTCCATTGCTTTGTTGCAGTAACAATAACTGTAGTAACTATGTTATTATGCTGGAAACTATGGTTACCATAGTAAATATTCGATTTGGAGAATTTCCCAATTTTTAAACAATATGCACAGTTTTTTGCATTATTAATAATATGCATTCGTTTTTTTCTTTATTTTTTAATATTATTTATTTTCCCTATATATTAATAATAATATATTATTATGGGGTTGATAATTCTCTTCCGATTGAGTTTCAAAAATGGCTCTATTCAAGGGGCTGCACGATGTTAGTCAATCATAACAGCAGAGGTGTATAGTAACAACAAATACTTTGTTACAGTACTTAAGTACAGTTTTAAAATGTTCTACTTTGAGTATAAATATTTCTTTGGACTTATGCTTTCACTTTACTACATTTTGAAGAGAAAAATTTTACTTCTACTTCGATAAATTTCTCCCGACCCTTTCGTTACTTTTGCAACTGATTACAGCAAATAAATAGCAGCTGTACGTGTAAAAATGCATGCTGATCGGCGATAGTGATGTGTGATTCGTTAAAAGAATCAAGAGTCAAATATTTTTGAGTAGATTCCTTTGAACTGAACAAAATGATTCAAAAAGCAGTCTGAATTATTCGTTTTGCGAATCACAAATCTGAATCAAAATCACAAGCGAAGCGCGCCAGATCGCATGTTCTGTCGTCTGTCTCCTCTGGGGAAGACAAGAAACTGATCATGAAAATAATTTTTTTTTTTTTTTACTAATTAATTTGATAAGTTTAGGTTTAAATATTCTGAAAGCCTTTCCATGAGACCTGTTCATATAAAATGTAATCACAGGTGTTTTCATTTTACATTTAAACAAGGTATGACCTGAATTAATAATTCCCAGCACTCATGAAAATGTCCAATAATATTTATTTTGATATTTGCTCATGAATATGTCCTAAATATTTATTTTTATATTTTATAAAGATGTGAATGGTCTTTGCCAAGCAAAACTAGTTTTCTGGTGGTTGCTAAAGTGTTATATTTGCTTTGTTGCACATTTATGCTACAGTATGTGCTTACAAGGGTTTTCTGGAAAGTTGCTAGGGCATGCTATTCAGTTGTCAAGGTGATTTCTGCTGTGTGTTTGGCGCGTTACAGTATGTGGTTGCCATGTTGTTAGTATGCTGTTGCTAAGTTGTTTTCTGTGTTTTTTTTTTTGCTAATTGCTCTGCAGTTTACAGGGTGTTCTTGGTGGTTGGCAAGTTGTTGCTATGCTGTTAATTTGTTTTAACTGTGTTTCAGCATGTTGCTATGCAGTTGCCAGGGTGTTCTGGGTTGTTGCTTATTGGCCCAAATGAAAAGAGCCCACCCCCACATGTCTGGTCACTAATACGACTCAATTTTTTTGGACTGTGGTGTTCATTTACACTCATCCCATAAATAATAATATTATTCTGATTTGACTTGATTGCACCATTAAAAGGATAGTTCATTTAATTTTCTTACCCTCATTCGATCCAAGATGTGTATGATTTTCCTTTTCTTTCTGCAGAACACAAACAAAAAAAAGATTTTAAGAAGAATATTGCTGTTATGTAGGTCATTTCAATGTAAGTGAATGGTGGCCAGAACTTTGAAGCACAAAAAAGCAAATAAATGTAGCATAAGAGTAATCCATAAGACTTCTGAACAGATCCGATTGGTTTTGGGTGAGAATAGACCAAAATATAACTGCTTTTTCGACTATAAATCTTTACATTAGCAGTCTCTTTGGCAATCAGGATTTCAAGCTCGATTACACTTCGTATAGCACCATCTAGGGCTCCCCACATGCACGAGAAAGTGAAATCAAGCTTGAAATCATGATCGTGCCTAGAGATTGAGTTACAATTTGGTTTGATCTCACCCAAAATCATCTGAATCGCTTCAGAGGACATGGATTTAACCACTGTAGAAGTATGGATAACTTTATGCTCCATTAATGTGCTTTTTTGTCTGGCCACCATTCACTTTCATTGAATTGACTTATAAAGCTGAAATATTCTTCTAAAAATCTTTGTATGTGTTCTGCAGATGAAAGAAAGTCAAACACATTTGGGATGGCAAGAGGGTGAGTAAATGATGAGCACCACCAATCAAATACATTGCCATGGGTTTAATGAAATGTTCCGTAATTTATGCAATTTACATATGCTTTTTATACTTAAGTAAATTTAATATCAGTAACTTTAATACTTTTACTTAAGTTGTTTTCTCATGAGCTACTTTAACTTTTACTTGAGTCAGTTTCCATGAAAGTAACTTTACTTTTACTCAAGTATGACAAATGGATACTTTATTCAACACTGCGTAACAGTAGGCGTTTACATTTAAGTTTAAAGGAGGCGCTTAGGCCAAAACCGAGTGTTTCAGACAGAGGGCCAGAGACGGGGAGCCAAATAATCATATATTAATAAATTATGATTTTAATGCAAAAAAAACAAAAAAACATTACTAGTGTTATCATTGAACCTCATGGATGATAATAAAACTATATAAATTAGCATTTTATGACACCTTTAAAATCTGATATTTTGCAGGAACCCTACGCTTGGTGATGGTTTTGACACCTGTGTGTCACACGGTTCCACTTCCATCACAGCGTGTCTTTTTTGGGAGCACAGATTTTCTCGTCATGGTTTTTACACTTACATGCTGAGACAAAGCAGACTGATGATGATGTCTGTCATAGCGCTGAAGGCCACGTCTCGTCCCTGTCACCCTGACCATGTTAATATCATTACCCTGTCAGAACCCATCCGACAGAGACAAACTTTGACACGCCTGCACAGTGAGGCGCCAACACCAAAGAACAGAAGACATATGGCAGAGAAGACTAAAAGAGAGGGTTGATTCCTCTAGTTCTCGGTCTGTGAATGTGTAACTTCTGATCTTTCCTGTGGCGTGGCTCATGAAAGACAACCAAATAAACATCTGCTTTTATTCACTGCGTTTTCTCAAGATAGAACAGCTGCCATGAAATATGGAGGAATATGACAAGTCCAAAGACCGAGAGCTGTGTTTCTTTCAAGAAACATCCCCTCTAATTCTCTCAGGGAAAAGAGGAGCAGAGGAAAAGAAAGAGAACAAACAGTAGAGCTGTTTGGCACATTGTGGGTCTAAAGGAAGAAAGGATGGAGGGAAGAGTGTAAGAGGCAGATTAATGGAAAGGCAGGCTGGGGTGTAGGCTTGCGGAGACAAAGTCCAGACATGGCATGGAGCCAAGGCTCTGTTTTACCGCCACTGCCGCAGGTTTCCCTCCACTGATGTTGTGCGGCTGTGAATGGAGCAGCATTAGTTGGAGAGATCTGAGATGCACATGTAACAATCTATAAGTCATTAAGGTTTTAAGTGGTATTGGATCACAAGAGGGGCTTTCACACTACTCTCGCAAGCCAAGCTGTATATTGTAAAAACCTTCTTGCAAATATTTAAGACATTGGAGAGAAGTTTTGTATCTCTGTTTTGTCCTTGCACCATATCCAGTTTTGCCTTGCCTTGCCAAGAATCTACCCATTTAGACCACAAATGGGTATATGGCTGACATAAAAATTGACCTGAAACAGTTTGCTTTTTTCTAGGGCTGAACTGACATAAAAATCGTGATATGAACCAAATTATAAAACCGCAAGGACTACGATTGAATTAGAACGGTTCTTTTCTGTCTGTAGTGTATTACACATACTCTGAGCATGCATTAAGGCTCATGATACAGTGTTTATAAAACATTGGAGACATTTTGGAAAAATGTTTGTAGATGTTGTGGCCAGAATTTCTGTCCATCCAATAAGTCACAAGTATCAATTATTTAATGAACACAGACAAGTGGCTCAGACAAAACTCTGAATATTTTTCAATAAATCTGTGCCATGGCCCAGAAATTGCCTGAACACAGCCACTTGGATTTGAGCTTATGATTATTAGAAAGCTTTTTGCCATTTTTCACAACAATCTAGTTTATAATAATTCTAACTGGCAAACTTTTAATAATAATTAAAAAAATGTATGTCCATTGTTAAAGGAAATATTCAATATAATAACACAGAAGTCATGTTATTTTCTGTCTAGAGCTACAGATCTGACACACAGCAAAATTCCCGTCAGTGTCTATGGTCATCATGAGCCTGCGGCTCTAGTCGCGCTGCAATTTCACGTAAGCGCTGCTTTTGCGTGCAGTGTGACATGGGCATAAGGATGATACTACCATGACCCAGACAAGGTTTATTTTCCCTGTCAACTACCCCAAATCATCCATGGTGCATGTACAAAAACCAAATAGTTGGCAGTTTGCTTGTCATGGTCTATTTTGAATGATTTACACATTCAGCCTGTAAACTATCAGGTGTGCTTTGAGAGTCTGAAAAGTGACTATACTTTAATATACCAGTTTGTATACTAATCATAGCAAATTATAGTCTTCCAGAGTCCGCTCTTTTTGAAAATCCCACCTTGCCTGAAGGCACCTCCTGCAAACCTGCAGTTTCAGAAGATAGAGTAGGAGGGGTGATATCAAATTTCTAATTGGTACCTTTGAAAACCTCATGTCCTGAGGCTAAATTTCCCACAGTAACAAATAATAAAAAAAAGCCCTCTCTCACTGATGTGAGTTTTGACACCTCAGATCCAGCTAGGGGGCTGTGTTTGAATATGCAATACTGTGACCACTGCAGATTAGTGGCTCGTTATTAACAACTAGTGCAGTGAGAGCTGAATGCTGTCCGCCTGAGCCTGTTACCCTGCATATGAGGTCCAGTCCAAGCGGGTATGTGGACCCGATAAGACCGCCGCTGTTTAGCCAATTTATTCTGGCCCCGCAGTGTTTTTAATATAGAATGTTCGCTAGGCCAGTGAAATGTCAGTTTTAGATTCACCAATTATTGGAGGATTAGGAGATTAAATTAACGAGTTTAGACGCCAGTCTTGCTGTTGCCATCGTAATCTTCTTACTTAAGTCACAGGAGGTGACTGGTGCATTAAGGGAAGGAGATAGAAAGCCAGGCAGAGAGTGATTTATTCCTCTTTCAAAACGCCATCATCTAATTCATGAAGATCAGGAGAAAGTCGCCCCACAGGCGGCTGATAGTAGGAAATGGAGAGGCAGGCTGCCTCTTAAGAAAAAGAGAAGCTGCTTCTTGCTGAAGATCATCAGCTTTTCTTTTATTTGCCCAAGTGAGATCTTCAGTGTTTAATCCCTCCATAAGTCTGCACTGTCATCTCTTTTCATGTGTTCAGTCGCTCTGTCTGTGCATATCCAGGTCTGATCAGTGTTATTGGATGGCTGTTGTGGACTGATGGGGTCAGTAGAAATGTGGAACACATATGCTTTTAGCTCAGAGACTCACATTAATGTTTAATCTCCCACAGCGTTCCCTGCAGTTCCCCTTCCTTGGACTCTCTAGCTCGTTCTTTCTTTCATTCTGTATAGCTGCCTCTGTTTTCTATAAAATCTCTGGTAGACCTCCTTGTTCTACTTCTATCATTTCTTTCTGCAAAAGGATTGTTTGGAAAACTAAAATTTTGATTTTTAATTTTGCACACTAAAGCAGAAAAATTAAATAACCATTTTAAGACAAATGTTTTTGTAAAACATTGTGTTGAAACCACTAAAAGTGCAGCTTTTAATTTATTTTGATTATCAGTGAGATTGTTTCTCACAAATAGCAAAATCAATGACACTTGTCCTAGATAAAGTGGCAATTTGTAACAATTTTGTAATATTTGGCCCTTTTTTTTGACAATGTGTGAAAGGCTTGTAACACAACTTAAATAATAAACCCTTCCCGGACTTCCTAGGTTGCCTATTAAAGCCTGTAGACTGATTTTCATGCGAAGGGTGCGGGGTCACTTTTGTAATGCTCCCGAGAGCCTTGCCTCAGACAGTAATAGCTTCTCTTCTGCTATTCAACAGCGACAACAATATGTAACTTTATCTTAGATATGGAATCCAGCAAATGTCCAGCTCCCAGCACAACACCGACTCCTAAACAAACTAAGAGTAAGCCAAAACTTTTTTTTTATATAATATATTTTTTTTATCGTAGTCAATCGTAGAGTGAAAACTAGAGTGAACATCGGCAGGGCATTTGATTCCTGGAGGGACCATCGGTCAGATTTGGGGATCAAAACCGACCCTGAATTGACGTTCTTATTGGATAGGTAAGTTTACATAACTCAAAGCATGTGAAATATAGTGCCATAAAGATTGATCTGTGTAATTTTAGCTAAACTACAGTAACACATTAAATGAATGCTAGACAATGTTCAAGATAATGCAAAAAGACCCATTCATTAGTGTAACGTAACTTGGTTATACAGAAAATATTTACATTCTATTATTATAAAACAATATAATATATATTTCGATATATCAAAATTGTGTCAACGTATTTATAATGTACAATCTATTTTATAAACCGCTACTGTCATCATCCACCAAATTTAGCTAACAGCTATTGATAAAGCTGGCTAGCTAGCTAACGCCAACATAGGCTATCTTATAAATGCAGTAAATGTATCATGCAAAGAAAAGTGGAACCACAGTTTGGTGCAACCACAGAAAATTAAGAGGAAGTTCATTATCACTGTCTTTGAAGTGGCGTCAACAGTAGTCGGTGTGATTATACTTTTCAGTGCGAGCGACCTGACTTTTATTAAAACCTCTGTCACACTTATCTGCCTTACCTGTTTTCTCATCATATGGGTTCTTGTAACATGTAAATGATTTTACTGCATCACTGTCTTGCATCCTCTTTAAAAACGTTCTCATCTTACTTGAATTCTCCAAATAAACACAATTAAATGCTAACACTAAGGGGGTATTTACACTTGGTCACTTCATGTGTTTTTACTGATCTTATTGCTATCTGTTTAAATGAGCACATTCCATTTACACTTGGCCAAATCGATGTGTCTCCACCAAATGGATTTTAATCTGATCTTCAATTCCAAAGCTAAATGCAAATAAAACTTTACTTCTGTGATTATGCTAAGCAAGCATAATTTGGCCTGCAAATTTAAAAGATGTGATTTATTGTTTGATTCCAAGTGACTTTACCACGTGCGCACGTATCTGTATGTGTGTGCGCACTGTATCATTGCCCTCAGGGCTTGTCATTGGTAAGATGCATCATGCACTTCATCTGCGCTCGACCGTGTTTAGCTTCAGTTTCGTCTGCGATCTGCATCTAGTAAATGAAAAAGTTCTGCTTCTCCTACAACATGCATCCGTGTCTTAATTTGTTATTATTTAATGCACAATGTGAGCCCTGTGCAAATACTCAGTTGCTTCTATTATATTTAGCATTTTTCATATCCTGACCTAGCGCTGTTTTGGGTGGAGTATAGTTTACATATGTGGCTTGAGCAGCCAGATGCATTTACACTTGACCAGTTTCGAATGGAATGTGTGAAAGTGGTTTGAGTGATTTGAGCAATCCGTCTCAAATGCGTTTCTGAGGGCATTTACACGTGGCCTTTTCATGATTGGAAAGCTGTCCAATCACTGAAAATGCATGAAGTGGCCAAGTGTAAACAGACCCTAAAGGTGTTAGTATATAAACTGAGGTGCAAATAGTATCTGCTACTATTTGCATTGTATTGCTAATAGCATGTGCCATATTTAAATGTTTTACTACCCAGCCATGTTTGAATTACATACATTTTGTTAATCAAAAATATCCCAAATGTAATGACCCAAATATTAAAGTTGCTCCAGACTTCTAGCCTGGTTGTTATACTGTAGCAGCTAAATTAATTTATGACTGCAAAGACCATCAGATATGTTCATATGTTTCACTGCTTTAGAAGAACACTACCTGGAAAAAATATCTTGAAATCTTACACAGAGACCGTAAACTGAATAAAAAATGGCAGAAGTGTACACTTACAAAGAATACACCAGCAATCGATTGAAAAAATAAAGCCAATATTGTCTACCCCCTGTTCTGGACAGTTGATCTGTGACAGGGAGTTGTATCTTCCCATGCAGGTCAGACTTAGTGTGGTGCTGCCATGGTATGCCTCATTAAAGATCGGCAAACACATTTGCATGTGTTGAGTCTTTGTAGATGTCTAGGCAGCAGCACGTTCAGTAGTGACCCAGAGACCAACACTAAACACACACACACACTCCACCTCCAGGAGCTTTTCCTGGAACTGGTCAAGGTCGCATATTTGGTTCAAAGCATTCACCTCCAGTCTTGGCCCAGTCATGTAACTTCTAGACTGGTCAACTAAAGCCAAATGCAAACGTGCGTGAGGACTAAGTGGATAACAGTTTTCAATCAGTTATGTTTATTCTGAATATTTCAGCAGCCTGACATCGAACCGTTCTGCCAAGTTACTGACAAGTACAATCTCCCACCTGATATTTTTGCATCAATTGAAATGTGTTTAACTTTTCCTGTGGCATGACTCACAAGCAGCCTCAGAGACATGGGTTCTGGTCTCATGGAAACCAGGAAGTAACCACTTTGACTTAATCAATGATTAGTGTGATTCAGAGGTTGCATTTTCCCATTAAGATTAAAAATTTTTTCCACTGGAAGTTAGGTTCAGGGTAGGAGTTTGGGTTAATAAAATATGCCTTCCTGTTGACTGGATAACATAATTTTCAATTGAAAATACAACTCGGCTTACAGTTTGCCTTGGAGCCATTCTGTGGGCATCTCACCCATAAACTGGAGCGCACTCATGCCCACAACCTTCAACAACACTTCCAGCTTTGGCCACTGGGGACAGGGGTTTGAATTTTGCTAAGCACAGACTGATTTCAGCTAAACTTTTGACCAACTGCCACCGAATTCACAGTGAGATCAGTCTGGAAATCAGCTGGATTAGGGAACTAATTTTGTAGGCTTTTAGTCATAGGCTTTTAGTCGCAGCCTTAAGCCCAAAGTATACTTTGGTCAGGCACACAGGACGTGTGATGCAAATCTTGTCTTCAGCAGAGTGCTCGAGCACTGAACACACGCAGCCCAATTTTGCTAACCGCGCTCTTTGAACGCTCCAAATATGCATGCGCCTGAAATTGTTTGCACTAATTATTTGGTCAACAAAATAGCAACGCTCACATTTCAGCCGTTTCTGTCACGAAGAAGTTCTAGAAGATGGAACTGTTGGTAAACAACAGGAGATGGAAGTTTAAAAAAAAAAAAAGCAACAATGGATGTGCACATCTGAATTTGTATAACCTGAGTCGAGGTTTCTCATAGCGGTTGTGGCATGTCACAGTCATATGGGAGTATACATTGACCCAAAGAAATGTATGCATTTAGCAGATTCTATTATCCCAAATTTGACATTTTATCAGTTTGTGCTCCCTGGGGATCACCTTGATGTTGCTAGCCATACTGGTGTTGCTACCAATTTGATTGGGAAAGCACTAGTCTCTGTATTAGAGACTACTCCAAACATCACGAGAAGACCAAAGTTCATTTGTCACTTTTAAAGACCAAAATCGAGGCAAATGGCTATCTTGGAATATTATTAAAAAATCAATTAAATAATAAACGTACGCCACCAGATTTTGACCTTTTTATGCAAAGAAGTGTTTTGACTCTCCTGTACATTGTGAATATACTAGCCCTTTTCACACATGCCACCTAGTACAGTTGAAGTCAGAAGTTTACGTACTCCTTAGCCAAATACATTTATATTCAGTTTTCCACAAGTCCTGACATTTAATCATAGAAACATTGTTTGTCTTAGGTCAGTTAGGATCACTACATTATTTTAAGAATGTGAAATTGCAGGATAATAGTAGAAAGAATTATTAATTTCATCACATTCCCAGTTTGTCAGAAGTTTACATATACTTTGTTAGTATTTGGTAATATTTCCTTTAAATTGTTTAACTTGGCTCAAACGTTTTGGGTAGCCTTCCACAAGCTTCCCACAATAAGCTGGAATTTTGGCCCATTCCTCCAGACAGAACTGGTGTAACTGAGTCAGGTTTGTAGGCCTCCTTGCTTGAACACACTTTTTCAGTTCTGACCACAAATTTTCTGTTGGATTGAGGTCAAGTCTTTGTGATGGCCACTCCAATGCCTTGACTTTGCCACAACTTTGGAAGTATGCTTGGGGTCATTGTTCATTTGGAAGACCCATTTGCGACAAATCTTTTAACTTCCTGGCTGATGTCTTGAGATGTTGATTCAATATATCCACATAATTCTCCTTCCTCATGATGCCATTTATTTTGTGAGGTGCACCAGTCCCTCCTACAGCAAAGCACCCCACAACATGATGCTGTCACCCCCATGCTTCACGGTTGGGATGGTGTACTTCGAATTGCAAGCCTCACCCTTTTTCCTCCAAACATAATGATTGTCATTATGGCCAAACAGTTACATTTTTGT
The DNA here is from genome assembly GCF_025860055.1 of Xyrauchen texanus. NCBI lineage: Eukaryota > Metazoa > Chordata > Actinopteri > Cypriniformes > Catostomidae > Xyrauchen > Xyrauchen texanus. Next base: position 35,199,467 of record NC_068290.1, read on the forward strand.
TTCATCAGACCAGAGGACATTTCTCCAAAAAGTAAGATCTTTGTCCCCATGTGCACCTACAAACTGTAGTCTGACTTTTTATGGTGGTGTTGGAGCAGTGGCTTCTTCCTTGCTGAGCAGCCTTTCAGGTTATGTTGATATAGGACTCGTTTTAGGTCAGAAGTTTACTCTGCCTTTAAGCATCTTGGAAAATTCCAGAAATGTATTTCAAGCATTTATGCAATTAGCCAATTAGCTTCTGAAAGGCTAATTGTACTCAATTGGAGGTGTATATGTGGATATATTTTAAGGCCTACCTTCAAACTCAGTGCCTCTTTGCTTGACATAATGGGAAAATCAAAAGAAATCAGCAAAGTCCTCCACAAGTCTGGTTCATCCTTAGGAGCCATTTCCATACGTCTGAAGGTACCACGATTACCTGTACAAACAATAGAACGTAAGTGTAAACACCATGCAGCTATGGGACCACGCAGCCATCATACCGCTCGGGAAGGAGACACGATATGTTTCCTAGAGATGAAAGTGCGAAAAGTGAAAATCAATCCCAGAATAACAGCAAAGGACCTTGTGAAGATGTTGGAGGAAACAGGTAGACAAGTATGTATCTCTACAGTAAAACAAGTCCTATATCAACATAACCTGAAATTCTGCTCAGCAAGGAAGAAGCCACTGCTCCAAAACCACCATAAAAATGCAGTTTGCAAGTGCACATGGGGACAAAGATCTTACTTTTTGGAGAAATGTCCTCTGGTCTGATGAAACAAAAATGTAACTGTTTGTCCATAATTACAATCATTATGTTTGGAGGATAAGGGTGAGGCTTGCAATTCGAAGTACACCATCCCAACCATGAAACTTGAGGGCAGCAGTATCAAGTTATGGGGGTGCTTTGCTGCAGGAGTGACTGGTGCACTTCACAAAATAGATGGCATCAAGAGGAAGGAGAATTATGAGGATATATTGAAGCAACAGCTCAAGACATCAGCCAGAAAGTTAAAGCTCGGTCGCAAATGGGTCTTCCAAATGGACAATGACTCCAAGCATACCTCCAAAGTTGTTGCAAAATGGTCCAATCTGAAAATCTGAAAATTTGTTGGCAGAAATGAAAAAGTATGTGTGAGCAAGGAGGCCTACAAACCTGACTCAGTTACACCAGTTCTGTCTGGAGGAATGGGCCAAAATTCCAGCAACTTATTGTGAGAAACTTCTGGAAGGTTACCCAAAATGTTTGATCCAAGTTAAACAATTTAAAGGCAATGCTACCAAATACTAGCAAAGTGTATGTAAACTTCTGATCCACTGGAAATGTGATGAAAGAAATAAGAGGAAATAAATCTTTCTCTTTACTATTATTCTGACATTGCACATTCTTAAAATAAAGTAGTGATTCTAACTGACCTGAGATGGAATGTGTTCTATGATAAAATATCAGGAATTGTGAAAAACTGAGTTTAAATGTATTTGGCTAAGTTGTATGTAAACTTTTGACTTCAACTGTAAATGGGTTCAGACAAAAATTAGGCATCATACACTAAACGAGGATCATTCCAGCTGTCAAGTCCATCCGATCATAGCCTGCATGGAAATGCATGCTCCCGTTCTAGTACATGCATTACAGATGTAAACAAGCATGGCAGTGCTGCCATTGATTTGGATGGTACTCTGTTCCAAATCTTACAAGAAGTGGGCCGAGCACATTTGGGTGCGGTCTTGGGTGGAGAGTGGAGGCTGCGACGTGAGTTGAAAGTGAGTGCCGGTAAATTTTCTCTACTTTGATTGCTTTTTCACCATCTCCATTTCTTTGATCATTTGAAGCTCACAGACGACTTCCATTGGCTGCTCACCATATGACTTCATATTTTCTCTATGGTCTGCTCTAAAATATCCAATATTTTTATGTCCGCCATAAAAAATTACATTATTTCACTATCTTTTAAATGTAACTTTTTTTACTCCAGTGTAACTGAATCCTCTCTGTCTTTTGTCAGCACATCCTAAACTTGTATGTGCTCAAACCGTTAATCTAAAATCTCTATTCATACATAGCATCATAACTGAACTTTTTAGGTAATGTTACAAATTTTTGTTCAGGGAAATAGCCAGAGCAAAATGTACCAGTATTTTCTAATGGGACGTGTTTATCCATGACTGAAATTTGCAGGTCATTTTCTGGAAAAGGCTTTATGTTTCAAGTCGACTACTGATGGATAGAATGTTTTAAAGAGGAGACCGCAACATTTCAGCCTTCCTCTTGTCATGATGAAGGAAGCTCTTGTGATCTCGAAGAAGCAAACGATGCTCTGCTCTTATCCCACAATGCTCATGTCATCCTCAAACAGAAGCACACACAGAGTGAGATTTTCTTGCAGAGCTTGCAGCGCTGAGCAAGAGGCATATTTTATCTAACACTCTTGGCATGAGGAAAACAGATATCATGCATTATAGATGCCATTGGAGTGCTGCAGAGCTGCTCAGTGTCTGATGAATGGATTGGTTCAAGGCTTCTCGGAAAATACACCCAGCTCACTAAGCCTAAATTAACCTCTCTCTACATCTATTGGATTGGAGAATGGACCTTGTGTGAAAGCTTTAAAAAAGATATTGTAAATAAGATAATGATAGATTCTCGATGACTTGTGCATTTCCTTTGATGTGTAATCATTAATGTGCCCTTCAAAGGCATCCTTGAAATTCTGTATACATTTGTATACAAACTTTGTCATAAGTCAGTGTCCCCCATAATTTCAGCTAGTGTACTTTTATTCATGCAATAGATTAGTGATCAAACAATTAAGGATTTTTTTTTAATGTTCATTGCCGATGGTCTGATATAATGATGATATATGATGTCAAACATAGTAAATTACATTTACATAAAATTGCCATTTCTGCACTACTAGTGGCACCAAACTGAATTACAAAAATAGTGTTTTCAAAAAACATTTGCCAACACCCCTTAGACTAATCAATCCCTTTAACACTTTCTGATTCCCTATAAACAAATAGGCCATACTAAATAAAAATGTATAAACGTTTAACATCGTAATAAGCTTACTACAAGTAGCCACACCTCAAACTCTTTGAACTAGAAAGGGATGGGTGGGACTGAGCGGGATGCTCAAAATCGAAACATAAATGTATTGATGGTCTCTGGGATATGCGATCCAGGCTGATATAATGCATGTGTCAGAGGATGCTCTATGAGCACTCAACAGGAATATGCAATTCACTGGAAGAAATTACAATATTTGCGCAAGTTTTGTGAAGTTCATGAATTAAATCTTTAAAAGATATTCAGTCTGAATATTATGAGACAGTATATGATATAAGTTTTAGTACTATTTACTATTTTGTCATTAGAAAAGACAGGGAAAGTTTTAGGCAAATATTAAGGAGGAAGAGGGAAAATGAAAAATCTAGCATTTAATCACAAGCTTGTGTGTGTTTTGAGTCAGCTATACTGTTTAAACAAATTTGAGGTGACAAATTACCTTCATACCATTCATCATATTGAATGGACTGCTCTTCTGTTCAGGACTAAACATGAACTGTTTTGCTCACTGGCCACTGTGGCTAGTGGCATCCCAAAGTCATTAGCCATTCATAATTTTCACTAGCCAAAATCCCCCACCCCACAAAAAGCGATAAAGGTAGCTGGAGACTGTACCTGCATGCATTTATTTGGACATTTTATTTGGACAAGAATGATATGAGTTTAGCAGGACACCGGCATAATGATTTAAGTCATCTCTTGGAATATCTGAAAGTAAACATGGCCAGTTCGAAGAGGAGAAGGATAGAACAGGAGGAAAACTTTGTAAATAATTTGTCCATAATTCATGGAAGTCCAGACTTTAAACCCCTTTCTTCAAATTGTACAGGACTTCCTTTATAAAAGTTTACTATTATTCTTCCATTGTTTAACAATGCAATTTGTTATAACAATGGCAATACTACAAGTAAGACTGTGGATGGCCAGTTAGTGTTACTACATTAAAAAATCATTTTAGTAAGGGTGATGATGTGTTGATGGAACTTTCTGTGATGTTTCCCCATTTTCAGAGCTGTTTATAATGTCAAGGCTGTCTAGCCGTTTGAGGTGTTTGACTTCCTTCAAAGCGCTATAATATAAAACAATCTGTAAAGTTTCTAATGGGTTGCTGAAGTTTTGTGATCTGTGCCACGATATCAAGGGAAGCCTGGCTGAATCCACCATGTGATCAACATGTGCTCTATCCTATCTCTGGAGCACGCAAAATGATTAAGCATGGATAATGAGGGAAGCCCAGTTAACATTAGGGCTGGGCGATAGGGTTAGATTTGAAAATAAATATTGAAATAATATTTTTGGCCATATTGCCCAGCCCATATGTGCCCCAGACTTAGGGTAGCGCAGAGCGGTTCACTCACATGAGTCAGTTTGTGATGGCTCAAACTCGCAGAAAAACCAGGCTTCAGTCGTGCCACGCAGAAGACACGCCTGCGTTTCAGTCGAGAAGAATATTTAGTGCTTATAAAATACTGAACGCAAGATGTCTTTTTTGCCAGTTAATGGTTAATGTCCAGCCCTACTTCTATCCTTTACAGCCTCATGTTCATTCACATAACAATAAAAAAGTCTATTGTACAGGTCAACACTGTTGTACTTTTCAACTGTCCCAAGCTTATGTTGGGTTCACCATGCTATGCTTCCCAACTGCCCTACTGACATCAATTACCTTTAATGAAACCCTTTTGATTAGTCCCAGTGAAGGCCTCTGGTGAACCTCTCATCACTCAACCATATGCCACCTCCAGCCCTGGCATCTGCTGCCCCATACCTCTGCAACTCACCCTGCTGCTGCTTTTTAAGGGGTCCTGATGACCACCCTCACTCCCTCCCTCCCTCTTACTCTAGCCCCTTCCAGGGGAGGTTGATGAGATTACATTGACCAAGAGATCTGGAATTTATTATGCACAGTCAGTTGAACAAATCCAAAAGAAGCGTAAGGGAGAGACTGATGAATATTCAAAATGATGAAAACCTATTTAGGACATCTACTTGCATGTCTTTAGTTGGAGTCAGTTCATAGAAAGCCTCACCACATCAGCAAGAGCCAAGACTCTCGTCTGAAGCCCCGTACACACAGGCAGCGACTTAAAGCGACCTCCTCTCATTCATTTTCAATGAGAGTTGGCGACTTCCGGCAACACGAGCGACAACAACCTCTGTCGACTAGATGTGGCCGTGGCGAGCAACATGACAAATTTTAGAAGTTTAACTTCATGCAAATGAAGAGCAACTTTCAGGAGTGAAAATCAATAGGAGGGAAGACTGTGTCAGTGGAGCTTAAGTCACCCTTCTCCTTTGAGATAATGAAGTCGAGTGCAGACTAGACTACGCAGCCTTGCTTGAGTTGTGATTTAACTTTTCTATATGATTCATCTGTAACCACATGCATGGGTATAATAAAAAAAAAATAAGGGTGGGAAAGAAACTGTTGGCAGTCTGAGTGAGTTTGATTCATACATTGATAGACTGTTCATCTTTTATTAATGATATGATGCAATGTGCACTGCTGCAGTTCATATAAAATACTCTCCCCTGCATAATGTGCATTTTAGGGACAAGAAAACTGATTTATTGTCAAATTAGAAATACATCTTAGTTTTACTGACATTACATCTCATCTGTGATCATATTTTCCAAATGACATGGCCAGACATGCAGTCTTCCAGTAACATTAGAGCGACAGCAGTAGAAAAGCCCACTGGAGACTTCACAGTACAGAGACTAGCGACATCAAGCGATAAAGTCGCTGCATGTTTGTAAGCTGCTTGATGCAAAGAAGCAGGCAGGAAATGAGGCATAACCTGAATATGACCCTGTTTTTAGTGTTAACATCAGTGTCAGTGATCTGATCACAAGTGGACAGAGCTATAAACAGGTGTAAACTGGGTCCAAATCGTTGTGACATCCAATCACTCAAACCACAGAAACGCATGTGACAACATCACATTTGTAGTGTAAAAAGGATTGTATACTGATGCATCCCAAACTATAGCGACAGACACAAAACAAGGGTTTTATACTCCACCAGCTATTTAGCCTTCAGCCTTTAAAGAAAATAACCATTTGATAGACAATTTTCAAAAGCCCATACATGTGTCCACATTTAGATTTTAGGTAAAAAAATACAAAACAAAAAAACACTTTTAAAAGTTTGTATTTTATGTGTTGTGACTGGTCACCATTTCTTTTTGCCATATAAATTCAATTATAATATTTGATCAAATAATCAGCATGCACATTCAAATATCAGGTAATACAGGTGATTGACAAAAATAAGAATGAGCTCAAAACATCATGTTTGCAGTGAGGTTAAATTTTAGTATATTTGGGAGCAATATTATGCTGTGAACGTATATTAGCATATTGTTGTAGTACATGAGGTATATAGTCATTCAATTAGAGACAGTCCCCTTGTCAAATCTAATGACAAGTTGTCACAATAGACACACTTGAGATGCATGTTAATACAAAGTGTAAACAACAATCTATCCGGCTAACCATTTGCGATTGGATCACCTGAGTCGGTTGTTAATACAGTGTGTAAACGGGGCCTAAGGCTGTGATAGATTCACTCAGTCATAAAAGTTGAACAAATATGGCACCCAAAACATAACACAAATACATCTGAACTGAAGACTTTTTTTTTTTTATGGTTAAAAGCTAACCAAAATGTCCTTAGCTCAAGGTGAATGGTGATTGTATGTGTGTTTTGTGATGGAAATCGAAGAAGAGAAATGAAATTATTGTGAAATTATATTATAGAGATATTATTTCCATCTCCGATGCATCATTATGAAATAATATATATAAATGTGCCTAAATGAGCTTCTGGACGCAAACAGCACACAGGCCAGGCTGATGAAGCTATCAAGCATTACATCCCTCTGACAATTATTTACTAACAAAGATCTGTCACAAGCAATCAGGTTTACACACACACACACACACACACACACACACATACGTACATGCTCAGTGAGGTATACAAATGCTGTCACATACTGAGGGAAATATGAATACTTTCCATAAAACAGAAAATAGCTGCTTGCTTTAAGTTTACTCTTCCCATTGTTCCAAGCCCATATGACTTTTCTCCTCCTGTGGAACACAAAAGATGTTAGGGAGAATGTAAAATAACTACTTTGCCCTTAACAATAAACATTAGAAATGCTATCAGGTTTTCAGTGATGTGCATCCTGTACATATCTGTTCACATTTTTGGAGTTTCATGACCCTTTAACGAAAATATATTTTGACCATGAGCTGTCAAGCTCCAAAACGTACTGAAAAGTCCGTAAACCATTGTAAATCTAATCTGTTCAACTTGTGTGGTATTTCCAACCTATAGCACACAAGTTGTGTTCCAGCCTAACCCCAACCAATAATGTCATTTAAAATAAATGTGAGGTGAAAACCACAATTGCTAAAGCAACCACGTCATTTTGTGGTGCTGCTAGTAAACCTTTGACACTTTTACGTGTCGACTCGCCTGCCCTTTGGGACTGGTATGCTAGTCCTTTGCATCACAAGTGCAATGCTCTATCTGTTGAGCTACTGCACAATTTGTTAATGCTTGTTTAATTAGCACATATATGTACTTTGCTATGTAATGAAAATGTATTGCCTTACAAGTCATTCAAAAATAAATATTTTTAGATGTCATAAGAGAACATTGTCTAAGGAACATGGTGAAGAGTGTTTATAAAGGTATAATCTGCCATTTTACTTGATTTGTGTGAAAGAGAATAAAAGTAATTGTTGTTGTAGCACCGTTTAGTGTTCATTTTACCAGGAAAGTGCCGCTATATATGCAACGAGCCACGTAAAAGCTAACATGTTTCTATGAGATCAGGTGGAATGTAGCACACAAGTCAAATGGACAACTTTAATGGTGCTGCATGAATAAGTGTGCATTAATGCATGCTTTGAAAATCTAATGGATAACTTGTATCACTGTGGCACCTTTGGCTTAATATTTTCAACATGTGATTTGGGACACTCTAATTCTTATCTTATATACTGTTTAGGTATATAATTGCGATGCAACGCTGATTTTTATGTGGATGCTCCTGGAGTTAAAGGTGACGTTTGGACAAACACCCCAAACTCAAGGTATTTGTTGAGCTGGAAGTTTACATGATGTGCCACTCAGGTGTAGTGTTTACACTCTTTAGGGAATCAATCTTTGAACGGCCTACGAATAGTTCTCTCAGCACCTTAAACTGGTATAAGAAAGTATTGTAACATCGAAAAGAAAATTGCACACTTCACCTCTTAAGTAAGTTTTGCTTTGTGGAGTAGTTTTCTGTGATATGTGAGATCTAGCACTGTAGGGTGATATGTGGAGTGTAACTAAAGCTGGCAGCAGGGTTAAAGAGTATCTTCCCCTGCCGCACTCACCTCAAAACAGAACAACACCTGACCGGCAAATTCCCAGTCAGCAGATAACCTGACAGTGTCTTGGCCATGCGTCATTCTTGCTGTTCTCTTACGAGAGGTTCTATCGTATTGCGTAAGCTAGCTTATGCTACGGGAAAGATTCATCTTTTCTGAGATATTGAAGCCAAAAAATTATCCTTAATTTTGTATCCATTGTCAACGCAGTGCGGCAGCTGCAGACCTTGAGCGGGCTAGCTAGCGAGCTCATTGGTTGCTCTGCGGCAACTGCTGCAGCCTATAGACGAGCTTGGGCGAACTCGCATCCAATGAGAGGCGTCCGCGCGCTCACTGCATCAAAGCCCGCCAAAAAGGGCGTGACTAGAGTGCATATAAGCGTAGTTCGTAGGCTGGAACCCTGATTTTCATCTCTTCAGCGAAGCTCTTCGCATCACTGACCCGGAAGCCGCGTCGCCGTTCGAGGGGCATCAAGCAAGCGTGGACAGCGCTCGAAGAAGCCGGCCGTCTTCGCCACCTTCAGCCGACCTGCGAGCTACGCCATCCGGCGACGTATCCTTTTTAAAAAAGCAATCTAGTTCTTAAAGAACTTCACAAAAGTGTACGAGCGTCTTTTTTAAGATGCCTCGCTCCACTTGCGCCTCATGCCGCGCTCCTCTCAGCACCGGAGACCGCCACATCATCTGCGCTCTCTGCCTGGGACTGGGGCATGCAGAGCTCGCCCTCGCCCAAGGCGGATGCGATCTCTGCGAGGAGCTGCCGATGTCGACCCTGCGGGCTCAACTCGAAGCGCTCAGGACCGAAGCCGCCGTGCCGCCTTCCGTTCAGCCGTGCAGAAAAAAGCGCCGCTCTCAAAGGCTGCCGGAAACAGTGGTAGATGCGATTGCCTCGCCGGAGCCCATCCCTCGAGCATCGCCTTCAACCTCCCCGCCCACCCGGGACGCGCAGTTGCCGCCAAGTGGCTGCTCTGCTGCCATCTCGGACGAAGAAGCGGAGGATAAGGGCTGTTCCATCATGGCTTCGGACAGCGAGGAGTGGTCAGGCTCACACGCCTCCTCCTCAGCCCAGGAATCCAGCAGGACCCGCGCCAGAGTCGAAGGGGAACTAACACGCCTCCTCACACAGGCCGTCGACCGCCTCGGGCTCGAGTGGTCACCGCCCCTTGAGCAGGCACCCAACAGACTTGACGGCTGCTTTCTACAGAGCCGCCGCCGCGCAGCACCCGCTACCTGGGTCGCCCCTTCCTGCCGGAACTCCACGCCGAGCTTTCCAAATCATGGAACGCGGCTTTCTCGGCCAGGGTCCGATCCTACGTCTCCACCTCTCTTGCTTCGGTGGACGGCGCCACTGAGAAGGGCTACGCTTCCATCCCTCCGGTCGAGGATGCGGTAGCAGCACACCTTTGCCCGCCCGCCGCGAGATGGCGGTCTAAACCAGTGCTCCAGTCTAAGGCCTGCAGAACAACTTCTGCCTGTGTTGGCCGCGCCTATTCCGCCGCCGGCCAAGCTGCATCTGCTCTGCACTCTATGGCCGTCCTACAGATCCTCCAAGCGGACCTTCTGCGGGAGTGGGATGAGGAAAGCAGGCATCCAGAGGCGGTTGCAGACATACGGAGTGCTACGGACCTCGCCCTCCAGCTACCAAAGCTGCAGCCCAAGCTATAGGGAAGTGCATGGCCGCGCTGACTGTGACCGAGAGACATCTGTGGCTAACGCTAGCTGACATGGGAGAAGCAGAGCGCTCTACGTTCCTCAACGCACCGCTCTCTCCATCCGGTCTCTTCGGCTCTGCGGTGAGTGGTATCATTGACCGGTTTTCAGAGGTCCAAAAAGCCACACAAGCCATGAATCTCTTTCTGCCTCGTCGCGCTTGCTCCTCTGCAGGCCGCCCACGTGAGCCTCCTGCACGAGCCTCTTCACAGCGCCCAGCTCAACAAAGCCAGACTTCTCAGCGTCGACAGGGCGGCCGCCCTCGATCGCGCTCAGACAGCCGCCGCAGACCGCCGCCCCCCCGGGGCCTCGGACTAGAATTGCGCTGAAACCTGAACAACCGAAGTCCTCCTGGCTTTGTTGACAAAACGACGGATCAGTTCCGCTGCTGCCGGACCACAGTCAAAGATTCGCCCCCTGTCAGTCCCCTTCCTTCAGGCTACTACAGTGGTAGATTCAGCAGCCAACAAGCCGGTGTTAACGCCCGCTTGCCTGCGCTCAAACGCCGTTTTCACGGCGACCCAAATAAATCTGGTAAAGAGCAAGTATGCCATATGTGTAGAAAATGTGCCCACAACCCAGTGTTCACCTCTACACACAAGCATTACACATCCCGTGTCCATACCAGAGAGCAAACATGTCTTATGTGTAGAAAATGTGCCCACAATCCAGTGTTCACCCCTACACACAAGCATTACACATCCCGTGGCCCTATCACGGCACACTCACATAAAGCGGTTACGAACCGCTCGAGTGTTAGGGTTAATATACACACCCACGAATCCGTGCGCGCGCCCATTCTCTGGCTGCTCTGTCACACGACCAGCCTTATGTGTAGAAAATGTGCCCACAATCCAGTGTTCACCTCTACACACAAGCATTACACGTTCCGTGTCCCCATCAGAGCACACTCACAAGCAGTTACGAACCACTCAAGTGTTAGAGTCAATAAATGCGCTCACGAATACGTGCGCGTGCCCATTCTCTGCCCGCTCTGTCACACGGCCAGCAAACACTTCTCTGTATGTAAGTCCCGTGCCCGTGACTATGCTTGCGTACCACTTAACAGACGTGACTCTTTCCCCATTCACCTCACTGTCTGCGAGCAGTCCAGCATAAGCACAGTAAGCGCGCTCACACATTCTATTCAGCGCGCTGTGTGCGGCAATCAGAGCGATTTGGCCACTCACCCTCTAACATTACGCTTCAAAGCGTGGGAAGATATTCCAGGGATATCCGAATGGGTGTTAAGCACAATAAAACAGGGCTATTTGCTACAGTTCGATCGCCGTCCTCCTCGCTTCAGAGCGCGGCTCGAAACTACTGTGAACACGGAAGCAGCGTGCATGCTTCGTTCAGAAATAGCAAACCTTCTGTGCAAAAGGGCCATAGAGAGAGTGCCGCCTCCCTGAGCGAGTCGGGGTTTTACAGCCGTTATTTTCTTGTCCCCAAGAAAGACGGCGGCCTCAGACCAATATTAGATCTCAGGGTTTTGAACAAAGCGCTTGCAAAAGACCGTTCAAAATGCTTACAACCAGCAAACTCCTTGCGCATGTGCGCCAGGGGACTGGTTTATTTCTCTCGATCTGAAAGATGCATACTTTCAAATTCAGATAAATCCCGTCACAGGCCATTCTTGAGATTCGCTCGACGGCCAGGTTTATCAATACACCGTCCTTCCGTTCGGCCTGTCCTTAGCACCCCGTACTTTCACGAAGTGCATGGACGCTGGCGCTCGCACCCCTGCGGAGTCAGGGTTTGCGAATTCTGAACTATTTGGACGATTGGCTGATTTTGGCACAATCACATACGGAGCTTCTGTCTCACAGGACAGTTCTCCTCAGTCATCTGAACAGTTTGGGCCTTGCAGTCAATTGGACCAAGAGCTCACTACAGCCCAGTCAGACAATTTCCTTCCTTGGAATAGAACTAGACTCAGTGGCAATGACTGCTCGCTTATCTACACAGCGTGCGCGCCGTGTGCAGCGACTAGCCGCGTCATTTCAGATGAACAGCCTCACACCTCTGAAGAAGTTTCAGAGATTGCTAGGCTACATGGCCTAAGCCGCAGCAGTACTTCAACTGGGTTTACTGCGATGCCGCTTCAGCATTGGCTAAACACCCTGCCTCGCCGGGCTTGGGCCACAGGCCGCCAGACAATCAGAGTGACTCAGACCTGTATTTCAGCTCTGCAGCCCTGGACAGTGGCCGAGTGGTATCAGCGGGGAGTGATGATGGGAGCTGTATCTCGCCGAAAAGTCATCTCGACAGACGCGTCCAACACGGGTTGGGGCGCGGTCTCGCGAGGGCTCTCCGGTTTTTGGCCTATGGTCAGTTCAGGAAAAGCTCCTTCACATAAATTGTCTGGAAATGATAGCGGTCGAGTACGCGCTCGTGCGCTTCCTCCCGATCATTCAGGGTCACCACGTCCTGGTCCGCTCGGACAACAGGTCTGTGGTATCCTATCTAAACCGTCAGGGCGGTGTCAGATCCAGGAACCTCTTCCATTTGACGAAACGCATACTGAGTTGGTCCCAGCGCCACCTGCGCTCGCTGTGGGCGACGCACGTGCCAGGCCACCTGAACGACGGCCCAGACAGACTGTCCAGAGACAATATTCTCCCAGGGGAATGGTCCCTGCATGCTCAAACAGTCCAGACGTTATGGCGCATATTCGGCAGAGCAGAGATAGACCTCTTTGCGTCAGAAGAGAACTCTCACTGCCCAATATTTTTCTCGAAGCGAGGACGCGCTGGCCCAGGACTGGCCCAACCGCCCGCTTTACGCCTTCCCTCCCGTCTCGCTATTGCCACAGGTAATGCAGAGGATCAGGAAACGCGCCACTCGGTGCTCCTCATAGCCCCGCTGGGAGAATCAAACATGGTTCCTGGAGCTTACGCAGCTGTCACTGACAGCGCCGTGGCCCATCCCAGTGAGAGCAGATCTCCTCTCGCAAGCTCGCGGAACGATCTGGCATCCCCACCCAGAGCGCTGGGCGCTACACGCGTGGGTGATCAACGACTACCCGTCGCTTTGCCAGAAGGAGTAATAAACACCATCATACACGCTAGAGCCCCCTCCACAAGAAGACTCTATGCGTCAAAATGGTCTGTGTTTTCAAAATGGTGTACCGACAGAGACCTGGACCCACGGGCATGTGGGGTGTCGCCGCTGCTCATGTTTTTACAAGAGCTGCTGGATAAGGGCAGATCCCCATCCACGCTCAACGTGTACGTGGCGGCCGTCGCGGCTTTCGCTGAACCCTTGCACGGCCAGTCACAGGGTAAAAACGAGCTGGTCATCCGCTTCCTCAGGGGAGCTAGAAGGATGAACCCTCTGCGCCCCCCATCGGTTCCTATCTGGGACCTTTCTATAGTTCTCGAAGCTATGAAAGCCCCGCCTTTCGAACCGCTTTAATCCGTGGATGTGAAACACCTCTCACTTAAAACCGTTTTTCTAACTGCCCTATCATCAGTTAAACGGGTGGGAGACCTTCACGCGCTATCTGTCAGCGCTGCGTGTCTTGAGTTTGGACCAAGTGACTCCAAGGTCATTTTAAAGCCTAGACACGGCTATGTCCCCAAGGTGGTCGGTACTCCTTTCAGAGCACAGATCATTTCCTTGTCGGCGCTACCAGCATCTGATAGTGAACACGACGCCAATCTCCTTTGCCCAGTCAGAGCACTGAGATTGTATACTGCGCGCTCCGCATCTTTCAGAAGCTCCGAGCAGCTTTTCGTTCCGTTCGGAGGGCGCACCAAAGGTCTCGCCGCCTCGAAACAGACACTGTCCAGATGGATAGTGGACGCTATTGCTGCCGCGTACGCGTCAAAAGACCTACCATGCCCGCTAGGCATTAAGGCTCACTCCACTAGAGGCATGGCCTCCTCGTGGGCATGGTCCAGCGGGATTTCCATTCACGACATGTGTGGCAGCGGGCTGGGCTTCCCCCTCCACCTTTGTCAGATTTTACAATCTGGAAGTACCCGCTCTGCAGGCTAAACTGCTAGCGGTGTAATACGCTACAGCTCCCCTGGTGAGCTGCATTAATGGGACACAGTCCACACAGACTGGCACCGCCGCTCTGTCTATGTGCTTATGTACTACACACACACTGGCCCGCACTCTTGCCGGCCAAATATTAATTCCCCACTCACAAGGGCTCCCCGGGTCCCCTTAATTCCCTGGGGCTCATGCAGTGGATGCTTGGCGCGCACGGCGTTGACAAAGGGTTCCCGTAAGCGTAAGCTAGCTTACGCAATACGAGAGAACCTCTCGTGAAGAGAACGAATCGGTTACTAACGTAACCTCGGTTCTCTCTAGATGAGGGAACGAGTATTGCGTGAACCGGCCGTGCTTCGCGCCACGAGCGATTTTTCGCTTCATTCAATGAAAACCAGGGTTCCAGCCTACTGAACTACGCTTATATGCACTCTAGTCACGCCCTTTTGGCAGGCTTTGATGCAGTGAGCGCGCGGACGCCTCTCATTGGATGCGAGTTCGCCCAAGCTCGTCTATAGGCTGCAGCAGTTGCCGCAGAGCAACCAATGAGCTCGCTAGCTAGCCCGCTCAAGGTCTGCAGCTGCCGCACTGCGTTGACAATGGATACAAAATTAAGGATAATTTTTTGGCTTCAATATCTCAGAAAAGATGAATCTTTCCCGTAGCGTAAGCTAGCTTACGCAATACTCGTTCCCTCATCTAGAGAGAACCGAGGTTACGTTAGTAACCGATTCGTTTTCTTCCTTTCTCTTTTTAGTCTTGTTCTCCATTTTATTCGGCTAAAGAAAAGCTCTAGATGTCTCTCTGGGAAGAGCACCCCTGTCGTGTGGCCTGCTGAGCACCCTGTGTATTGTTAGAACATGTATACACGTCAGTGGCGTGTTTGCAATGCTCCCTGACATGTGTTTACCACCTAAAGCTCTTTTCCTTGACCTTGAACCACTTTTTGGCGATGTCAAGGGGTAGGAAAGTTATTATCAGTTATCTAAAAGTCCAACTGTATTAACCAGGACTTAAAGAAATATCTAGCATCCTAGAACAGTAAATGGGACATAGATATACAAAAACTGAATATAGGGCCAAAGTATTCATGTGCAAATAAACAGTCGTTTGAGACACTTCATCCTGTATGCAGCGGGATTCACAATGTAAACCAGACAGACAGATGTGATTAGATGAGCTTAACTTTATGACTTCCTATGGACACGATAGTTAAATATTTGGGTATGCAATACTTGCATGCTGCTGTTACTGCCGTGTATTATGTGTAATGTGATGTGTAATGTAAAAGAAACCAGCTGGTCGCATGCGATCTGGCCGAAACAGCCCACCGAGTCACAACACACAATCAGTACATTGCAGACTTTTGATTGACCATGCAATCAAACAAAAAATATCATTCACATATGCCTGTGCAGATGCTTTTATGGAAAATACATACACAAATCTTTGCAGGACTGTATTGAAATTCCACATGTATCATTTTGTTCTTCTACTCCTCACTTTTAGCTCAAACCACTGAACATTCAGACTCCATTCAAACATTTTCCAGATAATTCCAGATAATTTGAGACCTTAGTTGTGCTTGTGCAACTTAATCGGTGTTGGGTAGGTTATATCTGAAATGTACAGTAGTCTGGTACTGATTACAAATACTAAAACACTACTATAATCTAATCTGATTACGTTTGTATTATTTATTGAATGTTTTTGCATGTAAATCTAATTTTAGTTGAATTAAGTACCAAGTTAGATACTTTAAATATTATTAAACATGAAATCAAACAATTAGCTATTTGTCTGTTCGTGAGTCCCTTCACTCTGCCCAATTAAGGCGGTCGCACACCGGACGAGAAGCTACGTCATGGCTAGGACACTGCCCAAGTATCAAGTATGTGGATCAGGTGGCTGATAGGACACACAAAACAAGGTTTTTCCCTTCAAGAATGAACAAGTGCTAATGATTTGGGTCAAATTTAATTGAAAATATGCGAGTTGCGCTCCGTGGCACGGAAGATATTTGAGCAGCCTCCGGAGTCGTAGGTGGCCACCGCCAACAGACGCCGAGCAGTGGCAGTGTGCGTAAATTCATAGAAAACTATTTTTTTCTAATTTAGAATGCGCCATGTCGTCCGCCAGATACGTCCGGTGTGCAACCCTATTTAGGCAATTCAAAGTCAAAACTGATAATAATAATAATAATAATAATAACTTTATTTTGTATAAGCTTTTAAAAGTTAATTCTCAGAGCTTTACATAGCAAAATTAAAAAAAAAAAAATATATAAAAAATACATAAAAGGCATGATCACACAATACAAAATATCTCACACAGGATTACAAACCTAAAAACAAATTATAAATAAATATCAAGACAGATTAAGACCATAAGATACATCTCATTGACAACCACCAATATTACCTTTACCCAAATGCTTCAGTAAAATAATGAGTTTTAAGTGATGTTTTAAAACTTTTCAAAGATGGTGCAGATCTGATTTCGGAAGGCAAGGAGTTCCATAACTTTGGGGCGACTGAGGAGAATGCCCTATCACCCATTGTTTTTAGCTTCGTTACCGGAACATGCAAAAGACCGGCATCAGCAGAGCGAAGATTACGTGTTGGGTTATAGGGCTTTAAAAGCTCGGCGAGATATTGAGGGGCGAGTCCATTCAATGCCTTGTACGTCAACATCAGAATCTTAAAATCAACACGAAATTTAACAGGTAACCAATGCAAGATCTCTAAAATGGGTTTTATATGATCTCTTATGGTAATGATGGTAATGTAATCGATATGTAATCACGTAATAATTAAAAGTTACTTACATTCAAAAATGTAATCTAATTGAAAGTACTTGATTTGTAGTAATCAGATTTTTTTAAATCCAGATTACATGCAGTTAATTACTAACCAACTCTGTTTTAATTATTATGTTGTTAACATACTGTTATTCTGCAAACTTAGTTTAGGGTTTTTGCAAAATATCTAAACCGAGACCAAACTTTATAACACTTCTAGAGCTTTCAAGTTGCATCCACCAAACTGGGTACAGACCTTCAGACTGTTCTGGAATGGTGTGCTATGTCTAAGTGATCGTATTGATGTTTTTCACACAGCGGACAATCAAAACATCTGAAAAGAATCCCATAGACGTACATTGAGTAATGTTCAAAATGACCTATGGAATGCTTGTTGATTCAAACTCCCAACTGTCAAAAATTTTAATGTAAGCCAATCCACAAAAGGCATTTAATCTGCTTTTAGTTCACTTCAATCTTTTAAAACTACTTTAAACTTTCAGACAAGGCTTTGTCAAGCCAACAGCAAACTTTGCATATCTAGTTATTAACATTATACTTTTTCATCGAAGATTGAAGTCTGAAAGTCTTCCTTTAGCTTCCATTAATAGAATGTTAGAATGGCATTCAAAATCAAACTGACAGTGATGATGTCATTGCAGTATTTGCATACTGAATTTTAATTAGTCTTCTTTCTTGAATTTATTTGCATTCTGATTTGTGATTGGTTGTATTCCTGAAATGTATTTGTATGCAGAATTATGACTCATTGGCTAATTAAACAGTCTGAGAAACACCATGTGCCATTATAATTTAGACTTCATTGTGTTTAGAACATGAAGTCAAATCTCTAAAAAAAAAATGCTGTTGCATAAAGCAAAAAATGTTGTTGCCTTCTCATCAGTGACTTAAGAACACAAAATAAAAGACAATCTCTGGTTTACCCATGTCCCCACAGAGCTGTTATTTGTCAGGGTGCATTTTACTTCAGAGATCTTGATTTGAATGGTGAATTGCACTCAAAGCTGATGGAGATGCATCGGTCAAAATCATGTTAGAAGTATTAGTCATTTAAGAGATCATTCAAATTCAAATCATCTGTGTGGCTTGATTAGGAAGAAGCTGTGATTTTCACCTGCAAGCAAGTAATTGTAAATAATGAAAATAATGAGTTACCTCACACCAGCATGTGAGAGAAAATGAGAAGGGCGGGATGAATGTGTGGTTGTGTTAGGGATGTGTAATACAGATTGATGGTTAGATACAGGTTGCATGCTTCTTAAGCTAACAATTATGTTGGAGAGAAACGACAGACAAGTTGAAATAGCATTTGCATCCCATTTACCTTAATCTAAAATATTTCCTTGAAACACAGTTGAAACAGCCTGTCATGTAGGTAAAGTAATGTGATTGTATGAGACCAGGTTGGCAATATTAGCACACTTGCTCATGTGATATTGCTTATGCGAGTAAGATAGCAACATTCAATAAATTAAACAAAAAGGACTAAATTACAGAAGTAATAGTAATGAAACGAGTAATTAAGAAGGATGACAATGAAAAATTATACAAAATATTCCAATCATAGTAATAATGAACATAAATGTAGTGTTAGTCTCTCTCGCTCAAATGGTGGGATGATTGTTATGCAGCTGGTGTTAATGAGATGAGCTGGTCAGTGGTGAGAGACTGGAGCATTGCTGCTTTTTGTTATGTTAATTATGTGACATTAGAGCTTTGCCCTGGTTCACTTCCATTCCACTTCTCTCTCTCCCTATATTTCACTCTCTTTCTGTACTTGTTTTCAAGCCCCAGTGGTGTCATTGTGGTCCATTCCCCATCCCCTCCCTCTCTCTTTTGATTAAATTGTAAATTCAAAAATAGTACATGGTACCTGGGATTTTTCCCCCTGTGCTAAGCCATTTGCGGTGTTTTACATGATTTATTTTCAGTTTCTCTTCTTTAATTACTTTTCTATGTTCTTAATTGTCCTTGTTTTGGGGTTTTTTCACACTGTTTAATTCTAACATGATGGTCTTCATGAAATCCTTTTTGGTTGTCATGGTAACAGAAGACACTTAAAGTATTGTAATTAGATTTTGGAATATCATATATCTGATAGATTGTATTTCAGGTTGAGAAGGGAGAATTTTGTTTTATTTGACCATCAAAGATTTTGGTGAATGACATCTGTTTTCCAAATGCGAATTGTCTGGTATTGTTTTTCACTTTCTACTTTTGATTTTAAGCATGTAAGTTGAGTGTGGGAATTTGGGTTTGTGTGGATTTTTTTTTTACAGTACAGTCCCCATTAATAGGGCCCTATGATTTCAGCATTGCAGAAAACATGAAAGGAATCACAGAATTCAGTCCAAAAATGTGAATTAATTTCAAATGCGGAATGTCACTACCATTGACAAGGAAAATAAAAAATGGCACTCCATGTCAAAAAGGTTGCCGACCCCTGTCCTAGAATGAACCAAAAAAGGCATGAGCTGCATGCTTCAGCGCTAAGTGAATGTGAGAAGCCTTTGCTTATACACTAACAGCATCATTAATATCACGTGCAAGTATTAATGACAAAGCAGGTCACTTTATTTACTGTGAAGGCGCATAACACATGCAGACTATATATTTATATAATTAATTAAATCATAGCCTTTTTCGGTTAATTAAACAAATAAGCCCATATAGCAAACTGCTGTTCCAGAGGTGAGAAGTGAAGCCATCAATAACATCCGGTTTCCTGCCAAAATAAAAGCTCCATTTAACTAGATGTGTGAAATTGAAAAAAATGCAACAGAAATATATTACTTCTGTATAGTAAAATGTAATATTCAATGTAGTACTAGTAATGATAAATAATAATATATCAATAATAATTACATAATATTTGAGCAATATCTCAAGCAAGAGTTTCATCACTGCTTTCATTAATACTGTGATATACTGTGCAGCACTGTATTTGACCAAAAATAAAATATAATAATAATAAAATACAAAAAAAAATATATATTTTTCGGGGGGGTTTGGATTGTGTGAGGATCAGTATAGATGATCTTCATTTAATAAAAAATAATGCAATGGCATGTTGCCAGGTAATTGTTCTGTTTTCATGTGATTCAAATTGTATGAATTAATTTGATTAGAGAGATTTTAATGATAAAATGCAATTAAACTTTAAAACATGGAAGAGGATAGATAGGATAGGAGACATGGCGGAGGGAGAGCAGCAGCCAGTGCTTAAAAATGCACCTAACTTCTTGAAAGCAAATATTTGGGCACATTGCAGTTTTTACTAAGATAAGTAGAAAAATTAGCTTGATAAAAAATATGCTGTGTGCAAGACATGTTGAACCAAGATTAAATACTTGGGGAACACAACAAATATGAGGAATCACATTTCCCTTTTTCACCCAGAGCTAAAGTTAGCAGTAACCCCTCAAAACGCAGCTAATCAGATGATCACAATACAACAAGCGATGGTATCAAAGTTACCTCAGAACTCTTAAAGGGCAAAGAAGATCACACAGTCCATTGCCACATTTATTGCAAATGATCGCCACCCTTACTCGGTCATGGAAAACACCGGCTTTCGCTTCCTCCTCCATACCCTTGAGCCGAGATACAGAATCCCTTCTCAGAGTTTTTTTTACACCTGTTCTGTACAGTGACACAAAATCTAGAGTGATGGAGTCGATGCGTAATGCCAGCCGACTGGCCATCACCTGCGATTCCTGGACATCCATCGCCACAGATTCATATGTAATGGTAACCGCTCATTATTAATAAAAGTATTGGAGGACATGATGCGTCGTGATGCTTCGAGAATCGTTTTATAATCGAATCGTTACCCTCTGAACCGCAATCGAATCGTGAGGCAAGTGAAGATTCGCACCTCTATAAACAACACTATCAGTGCGCGCACTTCTTAGTGAATTCAACACAGATCTCAATGGGACAGATTCATGAAATAAAGAGAATGTTAAAACTATGCTAGTTTAAAGACACTTTAGAAGATTTCACAGGGGTAAGGATGTGTAAAAATCCATGAGCGCGATGAGATTGACAAAGGTAGTGCAGAAAAGAAACGGATGAGCAGCCCAGATGAAAAGCTTCATTACGCCGGAAGAATAAGACATGTGCACTCCAAAGGCTTGATTTAATTTGTTCTGTTTGTTGTTTTGATTGATTAATTATCAATCAAAACATTATCTTAATCCTGACGGGCCGCATCGGCTGTTGTCTAACAGTTCGTGACTGAGCTTCCCTGATAAAGTAAACTCACTCAAAAGAGAGCTGAGAATTTCCTTGCTTTCCCAGAGGTATCGTTGCTTGCTGTTGATAAGACTGCTTTACCTCTGGAGTCTGGAGCGTTTGAAGAAGAGTCGAGACAAGGAAAAGCACACCAGAGATTTATATAATCTCTGTCTTCTTAAAACTTGTATGCATATGATCTGAATACTGCCATCTCATCTCTAAAGCCCTGTAGATTAGCTGGCTTGTTTGTACTGAATCTGTGTAATTATTATTCTCGTTTGATTCAAATCCAGCCCGGCTCTTGTTTGTTTTCGCTCATGACGGTATTGAAAAAGAGATTCCACAACAAATATCCTTCTTGGCAATTCCATTCTCATCTTGTGCTTTTGTACAATTGAATTCAAGTCAAGCACAGAATCCGGCAAAAACGTAATCCCTTGGTCTTCCTTCATTTGATTTGTTTTTGTTGTCATCCCACAACCCGGATTAGACTCAATTAAGAGTAAATATCATATATAGGTAATTCTTCAATTAGGGGAAATTTTGACTACTTAAAATCTTATGGCTTCATATAAATTCAAATATGTATCACATGACCTAGAATTAAGATCTTATTATGGCATTGATCAACCTTCAACTAGATTTTGCTATAGTGCTTGTCGATTTTTAATGGGGTGTGATGGTAATGACATTTATTTATTTTTTTGAGACAAATGTTGGCTAAGCATTGGACATGATAACATGGCAAGATATCAAGCAGTCAATTAACTCTTAACTTATAAAAAAAGGCATTTCTTACTTAAAATTCTCAAATAAAAACTAGTTTGGTAATGACACCTAATGACACCTAATGAGTCCGATATCAGACTCTCTTTAAAAATCTTTTAAAATGAATGAGTTTTGATCTTCACACTGTCAGTATGCTGCTCTGTCAGAGATGCGCTTCCCTGTCACTTCTCACATTATAATTAAAATATAACCTTTATTGAAAAGAATGTTGTGTAAAATGCTTGACGTGATGGTAATGACAGCAGTATTGGTGACTTTGATTGATTCTTTCACATATAAATATTACAGAAAAAAAAAGAACTTTCCTGACATTATTACTTTTAATAAATGTATTATACTGTATATGGGAAATTAAAAGGTCTAGGGAGTATACAAGCCCGAAATATTGAGATTGATCCACAGTTATATTTGCAAAACTCTCAAAAATGAGTTTGAAAAAGATTAAAGCTATTGATGTTTCCTTTTAACTACAGTTCTTTTTTTTAAGTCATACTAGGGAATACTAAAGTAACCCTCATTAAAGAATCACCTATATGTGATCTAACGCCAAGGCACAGGCTAGAGTTTCCAACACAAACTCATATTGGCTTCATGATAGATCTTGGACGTTCTTGTGCATCAGTAATGTGCAGCAGTGCTGGTGAAGTCTCCCGAGGCATACACTGTTCTTCTCAGATGTATGTTTCAGCACGGTGATGGGATTTACACTTTGGAAAAACACTTTCTCCCGTCTTATTTCTCTTCCTGCTGGCCCCTCACCCCACCACAGCTGAGTGAATTCCTGATTAGATATCAGCTTTAGGGCTTTAGCCCGACCAAAAACTTAATAAAGACTGAAATCAAAGGCCGCTCTTCCTCTCCTGAGCTACAGTTACTACTTAATGGTGAGCACACCATTTTTTTTACCGAAAAAGGAAAATTCTGTAATTATTTACTCGCCATGTCTTAATAAAACAGTATTACTTTTTTCTTCAGTGGAACACGAGGAAGAATTCTGCAGAATATACAGAATGCTTTTTTTCATGCCATTAAAATGAATGGAGACTTGAGCCTTTCAAGGCTCAAATTCAAAAGGACCATTAGTATCATTAAATTTGTCCATATGACATGTACAACTAAATTGTCTTCTGATGTTAAACAATAACTTGAATCAGAATGAAATTTAAGTCATTATTCAGTGAAAATGTTCATATGTGCTTCAACTCATTGACTAAATGATCAGATTGACGCTGTTCTGGAATTAACAGCTCACTGGCGGAGAACAAAACAATTGCATGGCTTTAGAATACCTGGTATATAGCGTACAGACCACTTTTATTATTCTTTTATGATACGTTATGGTGGTTTTTCCAGTATCATTCTTTTTTGCACCACAGACAAAAAAGTAATTTAGGATTGGAATAACATGACGATGGGTAAATAATGACAGAAAGATGTGATGAATTAGTCATTCAACATCAGCCCTGTACAATGCTTTTACCATGATAAAGCGCACCTGCGTGGGTGTGCTGACCAATTTGAATGTGCACATATAAATCACAGCTTCTTGTAAAGAAAGTAGGTTCTCTACTGGATAATTTGCCCATGGAACAACACGGTAAGCAGCTTTTGTTTTTTTGCAGCGAGGACCAGTCTTGGTATTTTCTTTCTGTGTGTGTGTGTGTGTGTGTGTGTGTGTGTGTGTGTGTGTGTGTGTGTGTGTGTGTGTGTGTGTGTGTGTGTGTGTGTGTGTGTGGAACCCGAGGAAGGCTATCTTTGATTGCTCTGTGCACCTGTCAGCCAGCTTTGAACATTAACAAGACATGTTCCTCTCTGCCTCAGAGTAGAGTCAGATAAACTTTTGGATTCTCTTTGAAGGAACTTTCGGACATTCTGTTCACATAATGCATCTGTGCAGTTGTTATAAGTGTACAGGCCGTTTGGAGTAAAATTAGAAAGACCTGTTAATGTTTTGATGTGGCTTTTATTATTCTTTCTAAACGTTGTTTCTTTCACACTTCGTAATATCATCCTCATTTGTAATTTTGTTCGAGGCATCCAATCATTATCAAAATTTTCATCATGGGTGCTTATCCTTGAAGACTGTGCTCAAGCAATATGTATCATAGCTTTAAATTCATCAAGATTTGCGACTGTGACGCTGTGATTGTTTTTTTTCTCTCTCATCATCCTTTAAGCAGCCAACAAGATGAGTGGCTTGTTTTTCAGATAGCTTATGTCCAATCCTTCAAATTCAAAATCCTCTGAACATGTTTTCATGAAATACATAGACTTATTCCATATGCATGATTGTGAAACAAGCAAAATATGACTCATTTTATCCAGCAAACCCCTTCAAAAGTGTTTACACATTCATAAAAGTGATTGCATGTGTGCTTTGATGTGGATTTTGTTCTGTTCACTGTGAATACTGTTTAATCCACTTCATGGAAACCAGAATAAGCATGAAGTACTGTATAAATAAACACTCATGGCAAATTAATGGTAGTAGCTCTATTCCAACCCAATCCTCCATGGTCACTTTAAAATGGGCCATAGACATTTTTCCCAGTTTGCACCCTTTTCATGTTTTCCCACCAGGTTGCATTGCCCCCAAATCACCTTGAAGTACTGAATTAAAGTAGGCTAACACATTATAAGAAATAATGCCTCTATTGTCGTTTTTTTCATTAAGTGTATTCAAACAAAATTCTTTCTTCCAATTTTCATAATTTTTTGAGCATAATAATGTCAATCCCTATTAACACATTTTAAATTACTGCGACAGTACAACAACTTCTATTCAATTTTGTAATTACATTTCAAGCAGCCATAATTGCACATTGTTCACACACATTTGAAAATATTTCTTTTTACATTATTTGGTACTTCTGTATGAAGGTCAGTAATTTACAAGCAGTGTTTGGGTGTAATAAAATTCCAAAGGAATTTGCCTAATCACCGTAATTAATTACTTTTTGTACAAAAAGTAGAGCAATATAGTAAGTTTTAAGTTATTGTAATCAGATTACAGTTGACTTTCAATTAAACCAATTACTTAAGTAAATTTTTTGGGTTACACATGATTCTATAATAATATTATATATGCAAAATACATGCATAAAATACATACATTTGTTTCTCTGAAGGAACGAGTCAATGTAAGGGAGTAATTTGTAGGAAAAATAGGAAATATAGGCATTTTGTATTTGTTGATCAGAAAATCTGAAACATTTCAGTGAGTATTTTAGAAAGTAACTCTGTAATTAGTAATGCAATTGCTTTTTCAATAAAGTAATCGATTAAGTCAGTAATCTCAATAAAATTCAAAAGCTAGTGTTTCTGAAAGTGAACTCTGCATTAGATCTAGTTTTGATTAAAAAAAAGTGTATACCATTCTGAGAATATAATTTTTTCATTCACAGAATTATAGATCAGTGTTAATTAAAAGAAGTGCAATAATAGAAAATAATAGGAAATAATTAGGCAATAATACATAGGCCTAATAATGTTTTTTTTCCCTGTTTGGTAATTTATTCAATTAATTTAATGTTTTGTTTTCGTCCTGGTAATTTTTTTCCCCTTCGTCTAATAATTAAATTATTAAACCCAGAGAATGTTGCTGATATAATGCTTTCAAAAGTAAGCTATAAAATTATTTAATTTAGTTTTGGGCTAATGTTAGTGTTCTAATAAAGCACATTGTAGCTTTTCTCCTAGTATTAGTTATTTATTTTTTATTTAATACAGCTTCTGCATAGATGGTTGTGATATTATAAAGCATACTGAAATAACTTTAGTGGAGAGGTAGTTGGGCGCTAATTTTGCCATGGAGCGAGCACAGAGTGGGGTTTCTCTAATCCAGGAGCATGGAGCGAGCGAGGAGTGGGAAATGGACAATCCGGAGTGGAGCTGGAGTGGAGTGATTAAAGAATGCTTTGAGTGCGGAGGGGGAATTGTTGATGCTCCACTCCAATCACATACTCTGCTCCCTGCCATGTGGAGGGTCAGCCACATGAAAGGTAATTTTTTCAGCACTTGTTAAATGACCCCCAATTGCAATAACATCTCTCACAGTGAGTGTACACACCAGTGTTCAGATTAATTCCAGAAAAGTCTCGCAAACCAAACGATTTGGATTTAAACTTCTAAAGCTTCTGCTTGTAGGTGCTGAAGACATTTGTCCCGAAAAGCTGCTTAGTTCCAGAGGATTGGAGCACAAATGGCACAGGGCGATCTCTTCCCAGCTGCTATTAACCTTTGACCTCTGGCACTGACCACACCATGGCTGAGGCTGAGATTGTTGGCCTGTTTTTCAGTGGACTGTCACATTGTGGAATGTCCTCAGAGGGGCATATGTTTCGGGCTGGAGGGTGGCTGATTGCATTTTTGATTCCCGCTGTGAAGTAACGGACATAGGCCTTTCCAGTTTTGCCCTTATAGTGAGAATAATGCCATAATTCAAAGTGAACTTGTGGTTGACATTTTATAAAAAGATGGATATCTACAGTGACCCCAAAAAGTATTAGAACACTAAAGCCATAGTTAAAGATGTATGAATGCATCACTGCATTTTAAGATTTAGATTTTGCATTTATTTCAGAGAAATATTGCACAAACACACATTTTAAGCAAAACATATCGCAAATAAAATTACAACAATGTTTGGACTGTTGGACAGTGTTCAACTAATTTGTTTAAATAACATGCTTAAGTTCAGTCTTCTCCATGCAGGCACAGTTTAATTACCACAGAAGCACATGAAATCTTAACTATCCCGAAAATGCTGAACGAGAAAATGTTTGCAAGCGCTTTTCATGTGGAGTTCATAACGGCGCTTGACGCTGCCTTTGACACCCTGACGCAAATTGTGAATGTGGATGCATGATTGGTGCAGGAACGCATATAGTCACAGTCTGCCAGCTGATTAACATTGTGGAGGATGAGACTTTAAGAGATTTAATGCCCATTGCAATGAATATGCAACAGTTGATTCAATTAGTCAACCTCCATTGAATTGGTGCTATTTTAATAAATTTCTTCCATTGTAAGTGCCTCACTGTTACCCAGTAAGTGTTTTTGATTTTTGTTTTGTTTAAGAAAAGGAGGGTGAAATGAGCCAAAATATTTTTTTTGTGCTAATCAACATTATGCCACAAATGCTGTCAATTGAGGCTGACTTGTATTGAACCCTGAATATTACTTTAGGCATTTAACATTCACACGTTTTCCAATGCTTTTGGGACCACTGCATATAGATGGATGTGTGAATAGATATGCCATCTGGTGTATGCTTTTCCTCACTTTGTTAACCAAAAATTTGCTATTTATTATCCCCACATCATTGAAGTCCAGCTACAGGCTCTCAGCTTGCACAATACTCAGTTCTACATGCTTAGAGCTCACCTGCATGTATGTTTCTTTTGTGTGTTTCATTTGCAAGGCTGGATAGGCGGGCACATTTTAATAAGCACTGGGGTTTAGTAGAGGCACAAAGCAGCCAACCTCTTGCAACAACATTTCAGACACAAGCAGCTCGTCTCCCCTTGTTCCTGCAGTCGGCTTTTCATCCAGAGCAGGCTGAGGGGCCCCCAAACAAAGAGGGACCCTTTCACAGGGCAAGAGGCTCCGCAAAGCACATTAACTTAGTTGTCATTTCAATAGGCCAGATGCTCCGTCTAAATAGACTGATGGCAATCTGGATTCCGTAAAGCGTCTCTCTCTAACCATCATCGGAGAACAACCTTTCCATCTCTTTATATTCTGAAGGCTGCTTTACGTCAGGCCTCAGACAATTTACACACATTTGTGGCCCCTCTAAAATCTTATTGTGCATCAATGTGTGTGCGCAACCGTGCTTTTGGCATGTTTGCATTTCTGTTATTTGCCCAAACATTTTTGAAACACTCTGCATTCATTTTACTGCTTTGAGTAGTAAACCAATGGTTGACACACAAAGCCTTTTTTTTGTACGTATTTAATACATGAACAGTTTCTTTTTGACAGTGTGAATGAAATGGGATATTTTCCATCATAAGATAATATCAACTATAATCTTGACATGATAGAGACAGTGGTGATTGGCTAGACACATGCATTGCTGACTGCTGTAACCCTTTTGTGTTCTCCAATTAGCATCTATTAATGATGTGGCCATAGTGATCTTGCTCTGTTTTTCTCTTCATTCTTTCTTTTTTTTTTTTTTTTGGCCACACAAAGTTTCTGTCTCTGTATGTGTTCCAAATCAGTCACTTGATGGTTAGGATGCTGTCTTCGAAGGCAGCTGGGAGTAGGCAATGAAGCAGCTCCTTAGCGTTTGGGTTTGGAGTTGCTTATATCATAAAGTCTTGCATCTTTGTCTGTTTTAGTATTTCAGACATCGAAGAATGTCTCTGTTCTTATTGGAAAGATAATCATTTCATCTGCAGTTATGTGTTGTTTGAATGTCTTTCTCTCTCATTTCTCACAGGTTGGTGAAAGACAGCATGTGCTGGTCACTGAAGAGTCTTTTGATTCCCAGTACTATGTTGCCCACAACAAGTTTTATGAACAGGTACGAGTAGACCTTTGACTTTGACTTAAAAGTGGTTATTTTCTACATGAACAGGTTATTTGTTTTATATGATGTCATACAATGGCAATTTTTAAGTATTATCAAGAATACAATATTTTTCCTAATATCAAAGGTCTTTCTAGAAAAAGTAAATAATTAATTAAATAAGTGAATTTTCTTGATAAAGAAATATGATCGTGCCTGGTAACGTACATGTAAATGGCTTGAAATAGCATTTTAGCTGTGCACTTTGGATCGCATCATTTATATGAATAAATGTTTTCCATCTGAAAGGACTAAATATTACATTAAACGAATGACAATAAAATGCTAAATAATCTCTTCAGTAATCAAAATACTTTTTGAATGTAACTGTATTATAATTACCAGTTATTTAAAACTGTAGTGGAATACAGTTACTTATATTTTGTATTTTAAATATGTAATCCCATTACTTGTATTCCGTTGCTCCCCAACCTTGTATACGTGTGTATGTATGTATGTATATGTATGTGTGTATATATATATATATATATATATATATATATATATATATATATTAGGGATGGCCACAAGGACTCGGACGTGGCAGCAATGATCGATCTGAAAACGATGATCAATAGTGAATCACGCATGATGTGACTTTTCTTAACTAATCGTGTCAAAGAGGGAGATTAAGCATCTGCCAAATGCATAAATGTAAATGTACATTGATTATCAGAAACTTCTCATGGCAAACAAACTGATACGATGCTGCAGTGCTATCGTTAAAATAATCAAAACAAAGAGAGTGAATTAACTGCTTTTTGAAAACCTTTAGCTGTAAAACGTTTGCTGAACACACTTTATTATCATGTAATGTAAGAACTTTGACTCGTTAATGGATATTATAATAAAAGTGAATTATTGTCACTAAACCTCTCTGCATGACGTAGCACACACCTGCATCTCAATGAAATGAATGAAGATTTCCACTCGAGTTTCCAAGCTAGATATCCGATATAAAGTGTCATTCCTTCGCACTTTCCTCAGTTGAAAGGTGTAAATTCAGACTCTCCGAGTTGAATGGAATGCTTCATGAATCACAGCAACAACAGTACAGAGCATCACAGCTTTCCTCACAAGAGCAAACATTTGGACACACACACACACTTACACATGCACACCAGGCACATGTGGCAGTGTCCAGCAGGTGAGTGTTTCAAACAGCTAGACAGAACACAACGCAGCATCTTCAAAAGTGAACTTCAGCTTAACATGCATATTAAAACGCAATAATTATGGCATCTCCTGTTATTTGAAAATATCCTGTTCAGACAGTCACTAAAAAAACTGGTGCGCACTTACTAAGATTACAACGGCAACCTGAAGGAAGAACAGACAGACGCACGTTGTGCACATTCAGAGTTGGGCAGCGAAACTTCACATAATGACAAAATATGATGCATTCAATTTTGATTATGCAATCTTTTGTACATTTTGTAACATACAATTTTATAACAGCCTATAATAATGACAAGACGATACACTGGAACAACAAGATGCAATGCAGCAGACATGTTGTTATGTACAGTATACAGTTATGAACATGTACTTGCCCCCCTCAATGAGTACTCGAGTAGACAACATTTCCAAAATGCCCATCCCTATTATATATATATATATATATATATATATATATATATATATTAGGGATGCACCGATACCACTATTTATCTTTCAAATTGTGTTTTAATGGTTCTTTTATGTCATTTTTGAGCTAGACCGTAACGAACATGACTTACACACAGTGTTGGATTTGGATCGGAACCGTCGGACTGATAAACGATCCATTTAAAAATGTCAGTATTGGAGCCGATATCGATCCAAGTATCGGATCAGTGCATCCCTAATATATATATATATATATATATATATATATATACACACAGTACTGTGCAAAAGCTTTAGGCAATTGTGAAAAATGTTGCATAGTGAGGATGTCTTCAAAAATAATGAAATAAATAGTTTTCATTTATCACTTAATGTCATACAAAGTCCAGTGAACATACAAAAACTAAATCTGTTCCAAGCTTCTTGGAGAATTCACCAAAGTTCTTCTATCTCTATGTAATTTCAGACTCACACGATGTTCAGTGGGGGGCTCTGTGGGGTCCATGACATCTGTTGCAGGGCTCCCTGTTCTTCTGTTCTAATCTTTTCTATTTGCAAAAGACTTTTGCACAGTACTATATATATATATATATATATATATATATATATATATATATATTAAACTTCAACTTGTGTTGACGATCATCAGTCTTTTTGAAGTTTCCCTTTTTAAAAAGTTTGAAGATTTTTCTCCAGAATAGAAGCTTCTATAATTATCACTCTTGTATTGGACACTTGTTCAAGGAAATTTAAGAGTTTGATTATATTGAACATATTTTTCTGTAAGAGAATTTACGAGGTACTTTGATATGGGTTTAGGTCTTTTAAGGATTTTACAATAAAGTCTGCATTATTATTTTGAACAAAACATCAGGACAAGGCCATTGAAGAAATTGTTAACCTTTATTCAATGCATCAATAATGTCTACTGCACAGTTGTGTACAGAACAAGGCTGTGGAAAAAAATGTCAGTACATCCATCAAATCTGCCATATGAATATTAACAGAACAATGATGTTGAACATTTTTTAGCTTTTAGTCAGTTCTCCCTTCACTTCATAAGGACTGATGTAAAGCACAAAATACCAACTCACCAAGACTCCAATACAACAGCATAAGCATTCTGACTGCTGAAACATTTGTCTTTATGGCCCTGAGCCCTCAATGCACTCTCAGTTCTCTGGGATGATTGACGTTCTATCCACTTTCTCAGCTGGACTTTCTCTCTGCCCAGACCTGGCTTAGTAGCTGTTGCTATTCCACCAGATTCCCTTTTGAAAATCCTTTTCAAAGACTTCTCGTTTCTAACAATGGAACAGCCAGAACTCCATCTTAGCTACCTTGATGCTATTGAAAGATAGAAGTTTAGTTTTGTACCAAACACACAAGACTGAATTCTGAGCTAAATTAAGTTATGGCATTTGTAGACTTTTGTAGGGGGGGGGGGGGTCTGTCCCAATTTGCCTTCATTTCATGAAAAAGAGCTATGTGATCAATTCTGCTAAACTTTTTTTGTTTTCCAAAGGGAAAGAAAATCATACAAGTACATTTTCATTGTTGAGTAAAATGTTTATTTAAGGAAAGTGTCATCAAAAAAACATCGACCATTGTTCGCTGATAATTATGTATTTTTATTTAGTTTTTTACATGGCTGCCGTTGAAAAATTATGACCACAGCATCTGTTGAATTACATTCAAAATATTGATTTGAAAAAATATCGGCCAGTAAATCGGTTATCTGCTTTCTTCCAACATCTTTATTATCGGTTTGGACAAAATCTAACATTGGTTGACTTCAAGTTCCAATTACATGTACATTTTTAAATCCATTCTCTTTCAAACCTAGTTTATGGTCTGAAATTAGATGGATGTTATCACTAAATAGTTTTGTCTGACTTTCCACATCTCAGATTTAGCTTTCAATCAGTCTTGAGCATGGACAAGTGCAATGCCGTGGCTCTCAGCTCCTCATGGGTCATGGGGGATCTTTTCATTATAATACCCAACAGAAAGCCATCTCTAGCACTAGATTGAGGACGAGGCTGCACATTAAAGGATGGGAGGTCTTATTTGGGATGCAAGCCCTCTGTTTTCTTTTCCTCCTTTTGTTCGCCCTCTTTTACTCTTGATCTGGGGACTCAAAGCCGATACGCTCTCCAGAGTCTTTGAGACGTGACTGACCATCCATCAAAGAGAGCCCAGCTTTGCTCAATGGTCTGCCATATACATGGCAACGATTAAGAGCTCAGCTCAGGTTGTTTGGAGCTTAAGCCCAGCCTACCTTTGAGTTTCCAGTGCCGGTGTCAAAGACAAAATTGAAGACAGAGCTGCTCAAACTTGTCAAGGGCTTCTGTCAGCTAGCAGTTTTCATCTTTATAGCATGATTTTTAACTTTGAAACATAGTAACATGTTACTATGTACCTAGTTCAACAGCCACTAAGCGTGCATTGGATACACCTTATCAAATGTACTACCCATGTTCAATAGTATTTTAACACAAACAAACCTCACATTTTTGCTTTTATCTAAAGCAATTTACAGTACACTGAAAGGAAGTTCACACTGACATCAATTTGCAGAGACTAAGGGCTCTATTGTCTTAACTAGGCGCAGAGCTACGTGCAACGACGATGCGATACAGGTTTTCCAGTGTTTGTGAGAGTACTAATTCTAAGGACAATTTTCTTGCCAGCGCAACACACAAGTGGGTGTTAATGGCAGTGCTTGCGCCATCTTTGGGCATAAGTGCATAAACTGTGGGTGTACTGTATGTTAATGAAGTAGTATAAATCACAATTAGCTGTTTTCCTGATAAATGGCTCATTGCGCTAACTGAACACAGTTCTTGCATCTGCAGTTTGGGAATTCAACCAGCAGATGATATCAAAGAGCTATTGGTCACTTGAAATACCAGCCATGATTTGTGCCTCTGTTGATCATTGATTAAATATATGAATAAAATACTCAGTGTGATTATAATACATTCTTTAGTATTTAATGCAACCTACATTTAATTAGTCCTGACAAACACCACATTGTCCATGCGTATATAAGGAGCATGTCATTGTCATAGAAATATGCCTAAATCTATTATTCTAATGTATTGCAAATGGTCCATTTAAACTACCAAATTATTTTATATTGATTTTTCTTGAAAGAGAAAGGAATACATAATAGTATGCAGACAGTGCATTAACTGGAGAAGAACCACAGAATTAACTGGCACTTAACCAAACCCATTCACGTTTTGTGTGCGCTATTTTGCCAACGCACTTGATCGCAAGACTTAGCACATGCTTGCACGAAAATACCAGAACTTCATGGCCATGCCCACTGACTTTGCACAAATTACACATCGCATAGCACTGCACTCAGGACGTAGCAGTCTTAAAATAGGGCTCTACGTGTCGTGTAGACATTTGTTTCAATGAGAGTCTGCAATTTCTGGAATAAGCAAAAGACATGATTGGCACTGCGACTAGGTTGCTAGTTAATTTTATGCAAATGAGCAGTGACAAAATGTGGCGACTACGAATGGGTCTGCAAAAGGTGATGCGTCCCCTTATTCAAAAGGATACTTTCACTGAGAAGGAACACCTATTTAAAATGTCTATTTAAAGTGTCTTATTCAAGGGCACAAAGGTCGTGGATCACTCCCTTGGTTCGAAACAAGGAGTTCAAATATATTCATCTCTATAGTGGTGCTCGGCTGGTGCAAGAAAGCCCTGGAAATACGCAATTTGAAGTTGTTCCGACATGATCACATGGGAATTTGTCATGTTGCTACTGAATTTGCCAGTACGCTTACATCAACGCCATTCTGCCAAGTTACTGAAAAGCGCCATCTCACATCAGACATTTTTGCATCAGTTCAAGTGTGTTTTCCTTCTGCTGTGGCACAACTAAATTGTGTCAGCAGCCTGAGTTCTATTCCAGTGGTAAAACCAGGAAGTAAATGCGTTCGAGAAGTCCTGGAAGTAATTATTCTAAACTGTATTATATAATTTACAACTTTAAAAACGACTCACTTTTGGCATCCCTCTGTGGACATTACATTCGGAAACTGGAGCTTATACAGGCCCATTAGTTCAACAACATTTCTAGCTTCCACCATCAAGGGCAATGGTTTGAATTTTGGCAAATGCAGACCGAGATTTGCTAATGAACTTTAAACCTACTGTCGCCAAAACAACATTGAGATCAGTCTGGGTGCTCATGGGCGCTCAGTTTGGCACCAGGTGTCATGTGATGGCTCGAGTCACTGTTTAATCATCAACAGCAATAGATATGGAAAAATAAAAAGTACATTTCTTGCTTTTAAAAACTCTCCAAAAAAAATAACAATCTTTCACTGTTAAAGCATATACTAAAATATAATGAAATGCTTGTGATGTTAATGTTGCTTGGAAAAATATTTCATCAGAACAATTATTTTTGAATGGCTGTCAATTACGAACCATGTTTTTTGGCAGCGAATGGTGTAGTTCCAGCATCTACCTGGCGGATATAACTAAGATATGCTAACCAGCCAATTCCTGACACCCTGATTCAAAGCCATTTCCTTTAGGTTATCACCCCAGACCTTTAAAAACTATGCCAAGCCACACTTTGTGGCATTTTTTTTAAATTACTGTTAACTCTACAACTCCACTTTCCCCATCTTAGCAGCATTTGGTGTTGTCTGCATTGTGCTTACTTCCCACTATGTGTTGGCCATTTGTTTGAACCAGCAGGTGTGCTGATTAAATTACCCCCTACCAAAAGTGGAGAGTCTCATGGCTATTCAGCCTCATTACACTCAACACTGACTTCCTGGTCCTCCCCAGACATGGAGAATCCCTACACTTCACCTGTTCTTCAAGGCCATACTCTCACTCTAAATAGAGGGGAGACAAAAGACATGCTACCACTTTATCTGCACTTTAAAATGTTAGTGTTTGACCTTCAGGGTTTGTGTAATTGAATGAAAAAGTAAATGGGGAAAAAAAACTCACTCATATTAAAGAATTAAAATTCACAGCACACGTTGGCCGTGGTGTAGATGGAGGAAAAGGAAAACACATTTATTTCCCCAGCCTAATTGAAAACATATTCAACAGATCCTCGTATATGTCTGAGTTTTGATGAATCATAATACACTTTAAGCTCTCCGGCAAGCCTTTCATGTCTGGGGAAGGTGGTTTTTACGCTCTGACGTTATCTGCTGCTCAACGTAATGAAGGCAATTTCAATGTAAACCCCTATAGATCCAACCACACAGATTTTTTATCCAATTCAGCCCCCATGCCTAGACGGATTCATGTCTTTTTAGACCCAATGCAGATCGGAAGACCTAAGAATCCCTCTAGGCCTCAATGGAAATGTCCCAGATGTACTGGGGATAGAGGAGCTACAACGACCTTGTCTTGGGAATGCGACAGCATGTACGATAAAACAAAATGCTTGTTTGTTTTCTTTTTTTTTACCACTTAAAAAAACCGATAAAAGCTGCACCTAATAACACTGTTCAAGATGGTATATGAGTCTTAAAAGCTCAAAGCAAGCTTGTTGAACAGCTTTTATAGAAATGAAAAACAGATCGTGAAGAGATGGGAATTTTTTATGCACAGTTTAAAGTTTACAAGCCGTGTTTGGAATTGCTGTATGTGTGGAGTGGGTACTGTTAAAGGCGCTTGAAAGTGAAGGCCTATGGCACAACTCTCAGATCTGTCAAGTGCTATTGATTTGAGCTCCGAATTATGCTGAACACGAGAAGATCGATGCTGTTTGGTTTGAGCCTCAGGATTCAGACACAGGACGTGTCAAACAAGTCAAGCACATAATGTGGTGTCAAAGTTCAAGCAGCACAGTTGGTTAATTTATATTATATAGGCATGTTTGAATTCTAGATTTATGTAGGGTTTTTTATTCTCTGCCTTGTGGTTTGCATTATATTGTAATTATGAATTACACATTTTTTAATGCACAATGTAATTTCAATGTATTTGACATGGTCATAGATCTCTGCCTGAAGTTTAATGAAAGACAATTCATATTTATTACACTAAGGTAAAAAAAAAAAAATAGAAAATATTTGACATTGAGCTCCACAATTTCAGTAAACATGTCATATTTGTGACCAGCAGAATAGATTTGTTTCTGAACACTGTAGAGGCCCCTGTGTTCCATATAATCTCTTCTTAAATTCATCTTTTCCATCATACCTCTGTAGGTGCTGGTGCCTAAGAAGCCTGAGTTCAAAGGGAAGATGATTGAGGTGGATATTTACGAGGCTGGGAAACACTACATGAAGGGCCGACCGGTAGATGATGCACAGGTCTTCACTCCCTCAATCGCTCAGCCTCTTCAGAGGGGAGAGGTGTCAGGACTCCCTCAGGTCAGTCTGCTTGATTTCTTCTTTGTCCTTTCTTGGACAGAAATTGAAGAACAATTCTGATATGTGATCTCAGATGTGAACCAAATCAACCATAACCATAGTTACTTTTTAACTCAAAAGATAAAGATTTACCCAAATATAGACCAAAGACCCAAAATGTTGGTTGGAATCAGTGAAAACATTAAGGTAAGTCTATTTTGAGAACTTAATTTCCAGAAAATTCTGAATTATACAGTGTTGAGGTGTTGAAATCAAAACACAAGTGTGTGGGGTAATCATTCGGTCACTCAAGGACAAGCACAGGAAACTGGCTGAATGGTCGTTCAGTCCTGCCCAGACCTTTTTACGGCCAACAGACCGCTGAGCTGCCAAAGAGTCTGTCTCAAAGAGCACAATTTTAGATCCACCCCATCAATCGTTTCTCCCACTCTTTCTTTCTTTCTGAAGAGACAGACTTGACAGATTGGAGGCCATTTCCTCAGGCCAGGAATCCAGAATTCACACTCTATTTGCATCCTATTTTACATTAGGAAGAGAGTGTGAAATTCAAAGCATTTTCACAGTTTTTTATTTAACTAATAATAAGTTGAACCACTTAAAGGCAAGAACAGACTACTATAGTTTAGGCAAACTGGATAAACTGTACGTCCTTTGCAAAATCACACTTGCTACAGTTTGTGAGATAACTTTGATAGATGTACATTGGTAACTACAGTAAGTGAGATCAAAGACTCATTGCAAATCCTCTTTATACTCATTTAACTTCATCTGGAGCCTGCCTGCTATCAGAATTTTATGCTGCGTCCACATATCCCTATTATATACCTGCGTCCGAATATCTATGCTTTCCCACTATATACAGTAGTGTTCCAAAAACTGTTTGCCAGTTGAGTAGTATGTTCGAATACCCAGTTATCACAAAACACAGTAAGCGAGAAATACCTGGATGACGTACTATATCCCGCGAGATTCTGAACTGCGGATCAACTGGACACTTTATAAGTCCATAATGTTCAAAATGCTGGATTTAAAAGAATGCCGGTGAACCACGAGTCTGATGGCTCTGTTAACTGTAAGTGATATTTATACCAATAAAGTTATTCCTTGTGTTAAAATGGTGCTTGTTTAAACAATGCATGGCAAGTTTATTTAAATAGCACATTTCATACACAATGGCAATTCATAGTGCTTTACCTAAAAATTATAAATAAAATACTTTTAACAACCAATTAAGAACAAGAAATAAGAATTAAAGTAAAAATTATTAGCGTGCTGTGTGACTCCTGTCAGGCTTCCTAAGCAAGCCTAATTGGCCCGGTTGCTAGGGTAGGTAGAGTCACGTTGGGTTAACCTTCTCGTGGGCGCTATAATGGGGATCTCGCTCTCGGTGGGACGTGTCATGCATGGATGCCGCGAAGAATAGCATGAGCCTCCTCACATGCTAGGTCTCCGCGGTAATGATGGTAATGAGGACTTATCACATTGGCATGCCAAAAAGGGTTGGGGGGTCTAGTGTGATGGACTTGGTCTCAAAACATAAAGTCATTGTCTTGATCTGGGTCTCGGCTTAGAATCTCAGACAAGAACTAAAGGTCTTCACCATTTCCGAGAATTCGATGGCTCTTAAAGACTATTTAACCACTGTACAAAGTGACTTTGTGATTAATTAATTTATTTTTTGCTTGTTTTTTTTTTTTTCATTAAAATGGACAGCTTGTTTGTTTGTTTTTTTATGACTTTTCTTGGTCTGGGTCTTGGGGTTAGATTTCGGTCTGGATGTGGACCTAAAGGGGACTAGTCTTGGTCTTTGGCTCTGGTATTGGTTTTGATCTTGTTCTTAAGAGGGTTTGGTATGAGTCTGTGTTTTGGAGGACCTTGACTCCAACTCTGATTTATGAATTATTTCTGTGCTGTAGGGTGAGAATCCAGTTTTTAGCCATTCTGTGAACACTTTATTGTCAATTGAGAGGGAAAGACAACACTTACAAACTCTCAAATGAAGTGCAAGCTCTCTTTCCTTCATATGCACCAGAAACCTTGAAATGATGCATGTCTGAGAAAGAAGTAATGTAAGTGCGATGTTCTGGTGCTCTAATTGACTCTCCACATGTTGTGCTTTGTCATTGCCTGGAGCTCTAACTGGTTAACTAGTGAACTCACATTTAAATATAGTAGATAGCTGCTACTTACAGAGTCCATTCCACTCCATTAAACTTAAGTCCATAAAACTAGAAACCTGTACAGGCCCTTCCGTTGCCCTCCTGCTATATGATGATGAAACAGAATTATCACCGCCTCTGGGTGTCACGACAGCCACTCAACTCTATTCTCCCAAACACCTTTTGCAATTGCAATTATGAGACGACAAGATATAAGATCCATGCACCAGGTTTCCCAGGATGATGGAAACCCAGAAATAAAAGGTAATTTCAACATGTTCTTAGTGTTGTTTGATTACTTGAGTGAATAATTCTTTCGAGTCATTCTTTTTAGTGAAAGTTTAACCGGTTCGCAGGTCAATCAAAATGACTTATTAAAAAAACTGGTCTGAATCAAAATGTTTTTGTTTTGTTTTTTAAAACAAACTTACCGAGTTATCAAAAATGACTGGAAAAGTAATGGAAATTCATTGGTCAAAATATGTGGAAACCCTGTACCTCCCCTGCAAAGGTGTCAAAGATTGGTAATTAAAGTGTTACCGGTACTTGTTTTAGACTCTGTTCTAGCAAAAAAGAAAAAGAAAAAAGCTCACCTCTACACATTTCTTCTGAACAACCTTTATTAGACGACCATGAATGCTCGCAAGCGTATTTTTCTTCCTGGTTGTTCTCCCTCCCTCCCTTTCTCTCTTGCGCTTTATGGTCTGCTAGGATGGACAGTAAAATCTGATGGGGTGTGAAATTAAAATGTGGATCACATTTTGAAGCATCATTTGATGTCCTCTGTGTGGATGTGTATTCTCTCTCTTCCCTAGAAAAATAGCATAGCAGTCACAGATTAGCAGAGAATGACAAATAGAGACAGTTAAGCCAGCCATAGAATTCCTTAATCACTCACGGAGGGCACTCACTATCCCTTCATTTACAAACGCACATCACATAAAATCCATTGGTGATTATTTCATGTTAATGATATATGCTATATACATACAAACTTCCAGATAAGCCCTTTTTGAAGGGATAGTATGATCATTCTCATTTTTTACTCGCCCTCTTGTTGTCCAAACTCGTATTACTCATATAAGTTAAATGTTTTTTTATTTTTTATTATTCTTTACTTGGTCATTGTGGGCTAATTGAGTGTTTTAAAAGCGTTTGTACAGTTCTTCACTATGGAAGAATGGCAAAAAAATATGTCACCTCATAAAAACTCTTGTGGAATAATACTGCGTACCAAAATGGTGCTTTTTGAAAGTGTTTTCACTGAATAGATTGCAGCGTGTTTCTTTTCCAATGCCCACAGTCATAGTTTTCAGAAGTTACTTGCTTTTGAAAAGCGCTTTAAAATACACCACCTACTGACACATATTTACACTCTACGACATCATAAGAAAAGAAAGAGAAGAAGAAAAGCTTTTAATGTGATTTATTGAGTTGTGAATCCAGTGAAACGGAAGCGACTGACAGGAGGAGGAACTGTGCTTTGGTACTGCAGGTGTGTGGATGTCTTCTGGCACTGCATTAAAGTTGCACTCACTGACCTCTGCCACTGATCCTAGACCTGTTCAGGTTGTAATGGTGAAGGCCAGAGATTAGTTTGAGGGGTGACGACACCAATCGCAAATCTAGATATTATGTTAATGAATTATGTCAAAGATCTGTATGTATGATAAATACTATGGGGCGAGTTCACTAAACAGTTGCACCACTTTTGCAATTTGTATTTAAATTAAGTCATTGTCATTCATTTTCACATAAGCACACCTCCTTGTGAAAATTAGGCTCATTATATACTATGTTTTACTTGGACACCAGAAAACGGCTTATTGCGAGAAAGCAGTGTTATACATGCACTGTATAAGCGTGGTACACTTTACTCCCATATACATGTGGCTCGTCAGTAAGCAGCTTTCTCCAGAGCAACAGAATTTCCCTGCTAGTGTAAATAACAAACATGGCATCCAAAAAAAGACTTTGCTATTTTATTCTCCTTTACTTTGCTTTATGCCCAGATATTCCAGAGTTGTTGCCTTAAAAATGACACACTTAACCTTTAAGCATGAGCTGTTTGTGTGGTGCAGTATTTAAAAGGTGAGGAAGATCAGTGTGGTCTAAAATAGCTGGGCCGGTTAGTCATTTTCTTCTCTGTCTGTTATCAGGTTTGTGATTTTTAAGAGGGGGATTCTTGGAGCAGACTTTGTAGTGCATATTAGTAGAACATATAATACTTGTACTAATACTAGTTATTCCTAATTTCTTTACTTGTGTACGGTTATGTTCCAACATTGCACATATATATTGAGTTAAATATGTTTTGAGTTTCTTGCCATGTACAATATTACATAAGATCAAAAGGTACTGTAGGAGTTCCATCGTATAGTGATAGTATCAGATGTTAATACCATGGTAAAACATGGTATCACCCTGGTACTTATTAAAAACATGGTATAAGCATGTTACATTGAAAGAAAGCATGTTATTACCATTGTGCATGTCCAAAACAAAGCATGGTAATTCCATGTTATATGTCAAAAAACAAGACATTGGCAAAAGACAAAACATTGCCATGGTATAATGTCCTGATTAAACATGGTATTACCATAGTACATGATCAAAAACATGCTATTTTTATGGTACTGTACATTACCAAAAACATGGTACGTGTCCAGAAAACATCGTATTACGATGCCATTTGTCCAAATAAAACAATGGTTTTACCATGATACATGTCCATAAACATGGTCTTACCATGCTGCATGTCAAAATATATGGCAGTATCATGGCATATGTCCAAAAAAAACATGGTATTAATGTTACATGTCCAAAAAAAGACATTTCTACAGTATAATATCCAAATGAATCATTGTACTACCAAGGTCCATGTGCAAAAACATGGTATTACAATGCTACATGTCTGAAAAGATGGCATTACCATCTCACATGTCCAAAAACCATGGTATTACAATGGTACATGTCCAAAAAAACATTTCCATGGTATAATGTCCAAATTAAATATAGTATTTCAATTGTACATGTGCAAACACATGGTCTTACCATGCTACATGTCTAAAAAGATGGCATTACCATGGCACATGTCCAGAGAAACTAGTATTACCATGGTGCATGTCCCAAAAACATCAGGTTACCATGGTACATGTCCATAAATCATTTACACAGTATAATGTCAAAATTAAACAAGATTTTACAATGCTTCATGTCCAAAAGTTAGCAATACCATGATACATGTCCAAAAAACATGGTATTACCATGGTACATGTCCATAAATCATTTACACAGTTTAATGTCCAAATTAAACATTGTATTACCGTGGTGCACATGCCAAAATATGGTTTTAAAATGGTACATGTCCAAAATCATGGTATTACCATGTAGCATGTACAAAAAGATGGAATTGCCATGGTACAAGTCCAAAAAAAAAACAAGGTATTACCATGGTACGTGTCCAAAAAAAAAAATCCATTGAATAATGTCCAAATTAAACATTGTATTACCATGGTACATGTCCAAAAACACGGTATTATCATGGAGCATGTCCAAGAAGATGGAATTGCCATGGTACATGTCCAAAAAACATGGTATTGCCATGGTGCATGTCCAAAAACCATTCCATTGAATAATGGCCAAATTAAACATTGTATTAGCATGGTACATATCCAAAAAAAAATTTTTTACCATGGTACATGTCCAAAAACATGGTATTATCATGGAGCATGTCCAAGAAGATTGAAGTGCCATGGCACAAGTCCAAAAAAACACTGTATTACCATGGTACATGGTATTCAATCACTATATCTCCCATACCAAAATAACTTTGAGTTTCATGGGTGTAGTCAATTAGTAACTCTTTTCCCATGGCCGTGTCTGTGTGTCTGTCTGTGAGAGAGAGCATTTGCCTTGCCAGGGAAATAGGAACTGTGTGTTTGTCAAGCACCTAAACAAACTGACCTGCGTTGACGTACTGAGACTGGGAAACTGCTCACTCTGTGTGTGTTCTGTACCGCCTGTGGTAAATGATGTGGAACGCTCCAGTTCTGGGACTTTTAATTTGTTCTGCTTTTGAGAGAGATCAAGCATCTTAGATGCTCCTGAATTCTCCCATGATATAACCTTTGTTTGTTTGTGTATTACTGGATAATTAGAATTGCAAGTGTTAATTGTTGTTAATTGATAGGTCGGAAGGGCTAATTGGAACACTCTGAAGATTCCCCAGTGTGTGTGCATGTGTGTTTGTGTGAATAAGTTTATGAGAAGTATACAGTAGGTCTTGTAAAACAAGTGTCCTTGTTCACTGTTTAGAAATACATTGCTCCCAATAAACCTTGTTGTGGAAGTTTTCACACCGTAAAATATTGCATCACACATTGTTTAGAATATCATAGCTTTAAACATATTAGTTTATATATTATTTAAATTGTATATTTTTATTATGGATTTGTAGAATTTACTTCTTCCCAATCCTGTAAAATTAGCCTAAAACGCCTAATCAAGGCATACCCAAAGTAAATTTAAAGCTGTTCTTGAACCGTTTGGAGTACATGCATGGTTTTGGTCACATTTGAAAGGGGACACTCTGAAGTTTTTTCTCCAGCAGTCAGAATTACTGTAAGTGCTACTGATTTTGAGTAATAGAAGTTTGAACACAATGAAATAGAATTTTCTTTTTCCTGCCTGAAATTTTTTTTGCATACAGATGCCTGCAGATGACTATAACTTGTAGCTATTAGCTTGAGAACACAATGGGATCACAGCAT
The DNA here is from genome assembly GCF_025860055.1 of Xyrauchen texanus. Classification (NCBI taxonomy): domain Eukaryota; kingdom Metazoa; phylum Chordata; class Actinopteri; order Cypriniformes; family Catostomidae; genus Xyrauchen; species Xyrauchen texanus. The sequence continues at coordinate 35,242,966 of NC_068290.1, forward strand.
GAATCCTTACCTAGTCCAGGTTCAAATGTTATAACAATATCATAAAAAAATGAATATTTTACACATGTTTTTCTAAGGGTACACCCAGGTGTTTTATAAAAGTGCCTTTGGATACTCCAAAAGGTCACTTTGGAAACCTAGGACAAAAAGGCTGCAACTTTTGAACGCTTCAACGCACAGTCATAATTGTGGGCTCTAATGAAAGATGACACTTAGAGCTATCATATTCCATATCCAGATCCACTATTAGTTTTGCTGACACAGAGTAACTGATGCATAAACACATTAGAGTGCCTTTTCCCTTCTTGAAACTAAATGTTGTGCATATAAAAGAGTCAAAACTAGTGCTATGGTGGACAATTTGTTTATATAAAAAATACACAACAAACTATTTACATTAATTTTTACATAAAGTATTTACAAACCATTATAAAATTGTACATGTTTCTAGCAACATGCCAGTCATTGTAGCAGTCACATTTGTGTACAAAGCACATAGGCACAACACAGGAGAGTACTTCACTGGTGTCTTTGCATGACACTGCCTGCACTTCAGACCCACCAGCTGTGCAAGATTTGGTGATGTGCAACAGCCTGTGATGTGCTCTTCGTGGAGCAGGAGATACTGGTCTGGCTGTGGATTGAGACCCCAACTCTGCCATGCTCCTCAGCAAGGGTCTCTCTGAAAGCCCTCCTCTCTTGATGAGGTGCTGTCCTGCTGCTCCACTTTATGTGGCCGCTTGCTGAGTGGGGGATAATAAATAAATGTAATTTACAAAGCTAGACACAACTTCTCCATCTTTTCTGTATTCTATATATATATATATATATATATATATATATATATATATATATATATATATATATATATATTAGTTTTTCTTTTCGAGTGTGTAAAAATGTATTATTGTATGTATATTTACTGTAAATACTGTATACTTTGCCAATGTACTATGGAACAAAGAGATGGGCCTACACCTCCCCATGAATTCAGCACTGTAACAAATAGATGGCCCTACACCTCCCCACCTCCCCGCGATTGTAACAAATAGACTCTCAAACACAACATATATTCTTATTTTCAACTTATATTTATTGATTTATTTACTATATATATATATATATATATATATATATATATATATATATATATATATATATATATTTTACAGTAAATATACAAAACATCTATATAGCATGTCAATAGATCTGAAACAAACAATGAACTAAAAACACGCACAAACGGTTCAAACACTCACTGAGGAAACACACGGACAAAGGGTAATTACAAAATGTGTATTCATTATTCAAACTAAAGCTTATTTATGCGAATATACAGTAATATATGTTATAAACACAAGAAAACACTTACTTGTCCAGAGCCGTGTCTCATCTCTCCATCTGCCTCTGAATCATCTGTATTGTTTTCAGAAATTTCATCTCCAAACTCAGAATTTTGACAATGAATGCCTTCTTATATCACATCCTGGGGTGAAAATCCTGTTTTTCAGGTCCGCTTCACCATATTTAAATCGCCAAATGTGTAAACAGTTCCAAAGCAGCTCTGCATGCATTTACGCACGGAGGCGTACAGCAGTGGGTAAACTCGAGGAAACTTTATGCACAGGACATAACAGAGCCGCCATCTAATAGTTCCACTAAAGCCGCGATATCACTGTTTTCAGAATTTCATTGGCTATACGATGCGCCAGTCATTTCCACTCTTCAATGTAATTGGTTTGATCAGTAAACAAAGGAAAGTGGGTATGCCCTTACACTCGACACAGATGGTGGTTGGGTATTGAAGGCTGTGGACAGGACATGGAAGCTCCTATTGGGTCAAATGAGGTGTCAATCGAAAGGCCAGAGTGCGTGCTTCCATTTTGATACCGGATATAGGAAATGTTTACATCTGAACTGAAGTTATTACCGTAATATGTGAAAGATTAGGCACAGCTGCCAGGTGCTTTGAAATGATGCAACAAGAGTCTGTGGATATTTATTGATGTAATACTGTGATTTGGACTAAACATTTTACTTGATTTGATCATTTGGACATTTGACAATGAAACAACACCGCTTTTGTCGGGAAGTTATGGCTCAGTGTACAACTATGAGGCATCATAGGTGAGTTGCCTAAATTTTGTTATTGGTTGTTTATATGTTGGTGGTCTGACAAAGATATAGATTGTACCTGCTGTTGTGATTGTATCTTAAAATGGTTTATATCAATAGAAAATCAAGAAATGTAGCTTTCCAAAGATATGTGGCATGTGTACCAATGTAACACACAGCAGTTTTGTTTATCGCATACTTTTATTTTGTACATTCAAGGGCCCGTCCGCGGGCCTAGATTTCCATGGTGTTAAAAGAGCACAAAAAAAGAGGAAATCTGTTAATTTCAATAAAAATCAACCCCTGGCACATGAAAGTGCCTAGAGTTTAAGAAACACCCAGTTACTACAGTTGTTATACAATAATAATTGGTATTAGCCTCCACCAGTGTCAAAAAATAAGCAATTCATGGGTAATTCAAGGAAATCCCATATTAATTTAATAAAGGTTACTGACTTCTTTTTTCTTTCCTTTCATTCTTTTATTTTTTTCTTTTCTTTCTTATATAGACCAACATCACTGGGACGCTTCACTATTCGTATCACCCTGCTTCTCATTTTTCGCAGTTTTCCAAATATTGGTGGGGATTTGAATTCATTCTTCATTGTGATGCCTTTCCCTGATTTGTTCAGTGACCAGTTCTTGAAATTGCATATTTAAGGCTTTAGGTGTTGCCAATTGAGAGACTTTTATGTTGTGAGAGTGAGTCGCTCACCACTGAAACAACGGTCAACAATTCGTTCACTGAAAAGATTGATTCAGAAACACTGATTCATTTACAAACGAAATGCCACTAATTCAAAACTAGTGTAAGAAAGCAGGTCAGAGAGTTGATGCTTTGGCTTCTTTTGAAACTGTTTTCACTTGCAGAGAAAAATAAGAAAGACTGTTTTGTTACATCTGGCTAATCTTAACTGCAGGGGAAGCAAAGTGAAACTCCTCGGTCTTTGATGATAATCAGATAAACCCCCAACTCATCACATGACTGAAAAGTTGAGGGACTGTTCTATAAAATTATTATACTAATCATGAGGCCTGTTTCCGGCTCACCAGCTCAGATGAAGCTTAATTCATGAACATTTGACATGGACTTTGGACTTGTTTATTTTTATAATTTATTTAATTACACAGCCATGCGTAGGATTATACTTACAAAACTGACAGATGCATCTTATGCAGATGATAACCCAGACAATTATGTTTCTCATAATGTGTGATGTGTTATCCATTTTTAATACTAGCAAACTAAATATTAGGAAGTTTTATCATGCATTATAACTGAAATATAACTGTAATTTAATAAGAAAGTACAAGTGTTTGGCTTGTAATTTATTGTCTGAAAGATGATGTGAAATAATTTTGGGCTATTTGCAGTTATAGTTCTCTTATGATATTCATGATTAAAATTTTCACTTTTTGAGCGGGAAACTTACAAACCTTAGAACAATAGGTCATAAATTGATTATCTTAAGGGGAAGACAGAAATTACCATGTTACCTAGCAGAAGACACTTCTGATTTGCTCAAGACACCTTTGGGGTGTGGCCAACCTCAACTCAACAAAACCTCCCCACCTAGGATGAATGCTCTCTGTACTTCATTCTGTCTTGAACAAACGCGATGGGGAGTCTCGGGTCTCAATTGCGGGAGCCCTCGCTTGCGTGGATCGGCCTGGTCATTACATCACCCATCCATTGACGCAGCAGACAAAGACTTTTTGCGAAGCCAACCAAGGAACTAAAGCAACGTAACTTATGCAAGTACAAACCTCCAAACTTTTGCTGAAAGTGCAGGTGTTTTATATATAATTTCATACCCAATTGCAAATCGAGGCATATTAAATTAAGTAATGTTGGTTCACAAGGCATGGTCTGTAGACTCCATAACGTACATTTTTCACATTTCCCATTCATCATCTGTCAAAGCTCACTTATCAACCAGTGTTTATTTTGTCTGTGTGTTAGTTTAGTTGTATGTTGTGGATTAGTTAATAAAGTCTTGTTTGTATTCAAAGAGAATTTGACTGTATTTGATCAAATCATATCAGTCCCTAGAAATCTGTCAATCCTAAAAAGCTGCACTGCTCAAAAAACATTTTTAAATCTATTTGTGATATTATTTTCAATGGCCATGATAGTAGTATTACTGTAAGAATTAATCTTACATGCTGATTAACAATGGGGCATGTTCAGTTACAGACTTGAGTCTAACTGTTCATGTTCCCAGAACTCAGTTTGTAAGTTATTGATTGCTAGAGAATTATTATTGGGATAAAATCTTAGCTTTCATGCACTATTTTAGATCAAAATCAGTTTTATGACTAGGGTTTCTGTTCTGGTTGTTGAGTGGACAGTTTGGTTTTGAGATGTGTTTTCAGGTCCAATGCATAAATTGTCAGAATTAGATTTCACTCACAGTTTCGCAAAGACAGAAATCTGGCAGCTGTATATGGTTGGTATAGTCTGCTTTTTAAAGCCACCTGGCATTGTATGTACATGACTGGCTTTGGCTGTCAGTGAAATCACAAAGCCAGCTCAATGTAGAAAGTCTCCTAACCCACTTCAAACTAAAAAATAATAGTGTTATTTACACAAATCTATACTTTTGGACTCCTTTCATTGTTTTACATATTTTAACAGTGTTTTAACAGTAGGTAGTGGTCATTCAGCACGTTCCATCTATGGTAAAAACTCAAAATTGCCAAAAGTGGAGATACGTGTTTTTATTGGACAGCGACGATTGACTTTTTTGTTAAACCATTCAAAAGCAATATCACACTAACAATCATCCTGTTGATCTGTAAATTAGCACTAATGTGATATTGCATAAATGCATGTTCTTCTGTATAACTGGTGTCATTAAAGTGTGTTGAAGGGCATGTATACTCGTGTATGTGTGTTTGATTCACAATAGGATGTTTGTGTGAACTGCTGCCTGTTCCACAGGCTGCACAGCAACCGATTAGCATCTATGTTCAAATAGAGTAGAGGGGGGAAATTACCCCAAAACACGCTCCCACATTTGCTCATACACGCTTGCTTCACCAATGATATAGTACCTCAGTCATACTGCACACCCCACAACTCACCCTAGAACACTGTGTCTTGTCATTTCATTTTCCCTTTCTTTTGGCTCCTCTTATCTCACCTCCTCTCCTAGACTCATTTTGACTTCTTTCGGTCTCCGTTATCTTCTCCTTATTGGCTCTTTTCCCTATTCTATTCTATTCTTTTCATTTCTTTTCAAAGAAGCAGCGTCTCAGAAGCAGATGAAACACAATACCAGCAGTGCATTATGTATGTCAACAACATGCCGAGCAGAAAAATTAAGGTGCCATTAAAGAGTGTCTTACAGAGCGCCCCCCCCCCCGCTGCCTCGCCCTTGCATTAACTCATGCCGCTGATAATGCCTTCATAATTCACAAACTGGAAATTCACACCTGGAAATGGGAATTAAAGTAGTGCAGCACTTAATAGCACCAAACTCACATGCTGTCCCTTCCTAAGTGTGTGTGTTTGTATCAGGTACGTGTGTGTGTGTGTGTGTGTGTGTGTGTGTGTTCCTCCCATGGCTCTTTTCCTCTGGCAGTCTGGGATTGCTGGGCCTTTACATCATCTTGAGAGCCGCCGGCCAAGTATTCCCTGCCGAGACTGCCTGTTTCTCTGATGTATGTGGACATATTTTCTGTCCTACTGCTGGTACTGCCTGCCCTGTGCACGAGTCTCGAGCTATCATCTATCTCATCTTACAGCCATCAGTGACAGAAATTACCTTTTCCATTAAGGATTTGATTTTCAGGGGCATTTTTACCTTTATGAGGGGAGATTTTTTTCTAACTGTTTAAAACATTTTAATTTTACTTTAACATAAATTCACATCAATATATGGGGTAATTTATGGCTGTCTGTGGCATGTTTGCTCTAAGCTCTGGTTAATTTCTGAGTCTGAGCCAACACATATAGAACATTTAAGAACGTGATGATTGTTGTTTAGGTGCAAGTTCTCATAGCTTGCTGTTATGAGGAAATGCTATCCACAATATTCTGAATGATTAAAAAAGCCTGCTGGAAATGTGTTGGTGAAAGATAATACTACTTTATTTTTCCAAATGTTTTTTTTTTTTTTATCAGATAATGTGTAAATGACACAAACCACATTTATATCTGAAAAGCCAGTTAAACAGGGTCAGTCAGTGTTGTTAAGCAACACAATGTCAAACATGTTTTTAGAGATGACTGTAAGCCTTACACCACATGTTTTACCAAACACATTTATGTTATTGAATTTCTGTTTTTCACCCTTTGTAATAATTTGATGTCTGATTTTATATAGTAAATACAGGAAAATCACATTTGTTAATTTATTGTTTTGACATTCCACATGAACCTGAGCCATCACAGAACCATCAAGGCTTTGTTTAAAATGTACAAAAAGAATATTTCATCTCTAGGTACTTTTAATACAAGTGAATGGAGGCCAGAACTTTGAAGGTCCAAAAAGGACATAAAGGCGGCATAAAAGTAAAACATACGATTCCAGATCAATATTTAAGTCCTGTTTTAATAAAAATCTCCAGTTTCACATTCTACTTTTGAATTTGGCGATCCGCATTTGTTGTGCATGTGAGCTTTTTGGACCTTCACAGTTCTGGTCACCATTCACTTGCAATTGTATGAACCTACAGAGCTGAAATATTCTAATAAAAATCTTAGTTTGTTGTTCTGCAAAAGAAAGTCATACACATCTGGGATAGTATGAGGGTGATTTTTGTGTGAACTATCCCTTTAAGCAATAAGATATAAGACACTGTGCTATTTTGTGAATTACTTACAATTTGTGACTATATTCACAGTACTGATCTTGAATTATTGCCTTTATAACAGAGTTACTACACAATAATGATATTAAGGATACAAGTCTTTATTAAAGCTGATGTGTTTAATTTTTGTTCAGTGTTGAAATTATTTTATTTGTAGGTTGATTTGACCTAAAAGTGTATCAATGTGTCTCTGTGGGGTTTTATCAAAATATTGCTCTGTTTATTTAAGCAGCTCATCCAGCTCAACATAGCTGCAAGTTTGGAGCAGGACTATCTGTTTGTACAACCAATGGTAGACAGGGGATTTTCTGGAATCTCTATGAGAACAGAATAGTAATTATGTGCTTAACAGAACAGATGTACTTTTATATGTATATATATATGACATGCACTTTTTTTTTTCTTTCATCTGCGTTGGACTTTAGTCCTTTGCGCATTTAAATTCTTAGTTCATTCTGGGTTTGGAAATAATTGAGGGTGTGTTGACCTATTGTTCAACTTGTTCTTAACAGTGCCCAAAAAATGATCAGGTGCATGACAGGTCAGTTGACTTGAGGAAAGTAGTCTATTTGAAATTACTTGCCACGGTGCAGCCTCTTTAGTATTACAGATAGTGTTTCATTTAAAACATCTTCACACATTGAGGAAATGAATCTAGACTGAGTGTGCCCTGTAATTTTCATTGGCCAGACACAGACGACTCTAAAGGATAGAGGTACAATTTTAGTCACTTGATCAATGATTGAAACAGATCAATTACCCTAATGGGGGCTCGTTGAGCTGCTCTGTGTTGTCTGACTTCAGTAGACTGAGAAAATATTGTGCTGTGATCCATCATTGCCTTCAGCTGCTTTGGATATTTTTTCTGCACATTTTGAGATTTAAAGATCAGAGTGATAATGTTACACATGTGTTTCCAAAGCAGCAGCTTTGGCTGAAATACTCTAATCTTGTTATTTAAGTGAAGAACATGCATATGCTGAGTTTTTTGTGTCTGTGGCTATTTGTGTGCATATTTAGGTCATTACTGTGTAATCGCATTGTGGTCTTTCAGAATCGTCCTCTTTGATGCTGAGATCTTATCAGCGAGGCCCTGGGCTAATGTACATCATTTTGCTCTCTGTCATACACTCGCTCTGCGGAACTGAATTTGGATTATTCTTGCATACATGACATTACAGCTGTGGGGTGTACCAGGCATTAAATATTTGAGTTAATCTCTGTGCTTTAATGCATAGTCATGGAGAGATTGTCTGATAGAAATACTTTGATATGACATGTGGAAATGACATGACGAAATCCAGTTTATCTTTTTTTCCAGTTTTATTTGTTTTTTGTTCTGTGTTTTTTGTTTTCTTTTATTTGTTTTTGACTTTTTTGTTTTATTTTGGTTTGTTTTGGGCTTGTTTTTTATTTTTGTTTTCATTCTAGGCTTTTATTATTATTTTTGTTGTTATTTTTGTGTTTTATTTTAGGGGTTTTGTTTGGTTTTGATTGGCTTTGTTTTGTGTTTATTTTATTTGTTTTGGGCTTGTTTTTGTTTTCATTCTAGGCTTTTTTATTTGTTTTTGTTCTTTGTTTTGTGTTTTGTTTTTGGGGTTTTGTTTAGTTTATGTTGTTGTTGTTGTTGTTTTTTATTAAAAGCTTCAAATTAAACACTGAGCTGACATTCATGTTGACAAGTTTGTGTCCAGTTTGCTTAATTTCTTAATCCTTTTCTACTCTTATCTCCCCATTATTTCCTGTTCTCTCTTTGTACTGTACCTATCAATAAAAGTGGCAAACAGGCCAAAAAGCTTCAAATAATGTGGTGGGTGTCAAACACTGGAATAATTTTTATTTTGACATTAAAAAAAGGTGTCCTGTTCCTTCTTTCCCATGAAAATCAGAATGAAAATAATTTTCCATTTTAAGACAATCCACTGTTTGGATGTGGACAGTATTTATTGGGGTCTAAATCACCCATGGTGAAGTGTCTGAGTGAGACAGATCATAGGCAGAGCTCCAGTGTGTGTGTGTGTGTGTGTGTGGATTATCACCTCAGCCGGGTGGGAGATCATTCAGGCCTGGCTGGCGTCTGGAGGCCCAGCGGCCACGTCCTTGAGCCTCTCACCTCCTCTGAGCAGCCTATCACAGTCTATTGACGACCACTGATTTGTGTGTGTGTGTGTGTGTGTGTGTGTGTGTGTGAGAATGATGCAGACATGGATCAATGAGGTGTCTGGACACAGCACGCACTAGTGGTCACTCTAACTGACATTCATCAAAAGAGGAGAAAGAGCTGGAGGGAAAATAAGAAAGGTAGTGGCAGATGGTGAGAGTAATGGGAGAGAAAAAGCAAGAAATAGAGAAGAAAGAAATATTCTTTTAAACTATCTCCTACTCTTTGCCACCTAAATTGTGATGGCCAATGCTAGGCTGGTGTTTGGCCAGGGATCTGCAATCCTCTCTCAGAACCAGCCTGTGTTTCCTCTGGCTTTAGAGCTGAATGATGAAATAAAAAACTATGCCACAAAATAGCCTGCCAATAAAAAAATAATACAGCGCATCACAGTCTTTGTTTACGAGTCATATGAGTTTTGAGAACATAACACACTCAGTGATTTCATTTCACTTGTCATCACAAAAGGCTTTTGATGGAGCACAAGTTATTTAAATAGACACTCACTGAGCACTTTATTAGACATTCACATTACACATTCTTTTTCTTGCTATTATCTAATCAGCCAATTGTGTGGCAAAAGTGCATAAAATCATGCTGATACAGGTCAGGACCTTCAGTTAAAGTTCACATCAACCATCAGAATGAGAAAACAAAATTTGATCTTACTGATTTCAACCGTGGCATGATCGTTGGTGCCAGACGGGCTGGTTTGAGTATTTCTGTAACTGCTGATCTCCTGTGATTTTCATGCACAACCGTCTCTAGAGTTTACTCCGAATGGTGCTAAAAACAAAAAACATCCAGTGAGCGGAATGAACGGAAATGCCTTGTTGATGGGAAAGGTCAGTGGAGAATGGTCAGACTGGTTCGAGCTGACAGAAAGGCTGAAATAACTCAGATAAACCCCTATGTACAATTGTGAGCAGAACAGCATCTCAGAATGCACAACACGTCAAACCTTGAGGAGGATGGGTTACAACAGCAGAAGAGCATATCAGGCATGTTATTGGGACCATAATGTTCCTAGTAATGTGCTCAGTGAGTGTATAAATGCACATTGAATTACCTTTGAATATAATGGGAGCAATCTAGTTTTGTTTTGCACCAGTCTTGCCAGTTTTACATTGTACGGAGATTGCAGACATTATCCCACCTCTTGCCTCTTAAGTTACTTTTTTAAAACCAGCAGACTTTAGAATCACCTTTCCTGCCATTTAAAAGGACGGAACGGTTCCAAATGTGGCACCGGCCCGTCAGTGGAGAATGGGACCTTTTCTTAGCAGGGCTGTCTATGTTGCTGATTTGTCTCTTAAAGTTCACAGAGATTAGAAAACACAACAGTCTGGTATTCAGTGCACATGCAAAAATAGTATTTAAAAGTTAAGGGATTTTTTACACATCCTAATATGCAGTAGAAATGGATCCATGAATCCATCTTTTCAAAATGTTAACATCCAGAAATGATTTCAGGACATTTCAGAAATGTTTTAGCGCCTGCTCCACTGAGGTTTTACTGGGAATAGGATTCTAAAATACCCTCCCCTGATTAACCTCTCTCATCCTAGAGCAGATTATTTGATGAAAAGAGGAAAAGATGTAGGATTTGGAGAAGGGGTTCTCTGCATTGCTAGATATATGATATAAGCAATGGAGCATCAGCAGATAACTGGAGCTCCCATTTCCATTGCTAAGGAGATTTTATCCAGTAAGACTCCACCCGCATTCATCACGGGCTTCCGATGCCATGCCTGAGATGTGACGGGTGGCAAGTAATTGTATTGAATATCCGCTCAAGGAAGTTGAGCAGTAGAAAGACATTCTCCGCACAGCTGAAAGTTTTAATTCTCTCCTAGCAGTTCCTCTGCACTCTCCCGTAGTGCAGTCAGCGACTCTGGTGTTTTACATTACTTAAGTCTAACCTCATGTCTACTTCAGACATTCTTTAGAGCAGAGCGGACTTCGGATTATATTATTCATCACTGAAGACCCCCACAGCTCTGTACTAGGACCGTTGAAGTTGGAATGCAGGCTCAATGTATACCACCAAGAATTGAATTTCCACTTTCTCATTCATTGCTTTCTATAGTGAAGCCATAGCAAAAACAATTTACTTGTAAAATGTTTAATCTTTGAATGGGATATTTCCAGTTTAGTAGAAATACCTTTCGTTGTTAGCTCAACTCAGAAATTGTACAGCCCTGGATGTGCTTTTGTATGAATTCAGTAGCAAAGACTGGCTGCTTTCAGAATCTCTCAGCATGGATTGTGTTATTTCAAAAAGCTTAAATCTGCTATATCATGTTAGCATGACAGATTATCTCTTCTACTGTAGCAACAAATAGAGCTGAGGATGTTAAAGGCATGTGGGATTCAGGGGAGAATGCAGTGAATGACTCCGACTGCTCCCAAGATAGCCCTAGGACCAGGAATTGTGGGATACAATCCCAGAGGTGAGGTGGTGCTTGAATGGGGCACAGTGAGTCATGTAGGGCGTCTGTGGGTGGAGGTTAAGCAACACGATCCTATTCTTGTACTGTAAAGCACAATGACAACATTTTCCATTCACACACACACACACACAGCTGAGGAAGACACCATCTGGAAATCACACCTGTGACCTGATTCACACTGATACAGATGTTGCTAAAAGGGCCATGATACCTGCCACTCCTCCATGAATAAAGAGTATCACAAGCTTACCACCCACGCTTATGTTTAACATTCAAATGACCCATGTGCTCACTGAAGGCCATATCTTTCTCTAAATTGACTTGTGAGACATGAAGTCTCCTGGGACTGCAGTACATTGTCTTCTAATTTTCGAGTATTATTACTGGTGGAGAGATGTGGCAGCTTGTTTCAGCTTCAGATCGGCAACAGTCCAAAGCTTTACCTTACCTACCCTAATCACCAGTTCCAATCTGATTGGCTACCTTTACACAACCTTTGGGATTCGGGGTACACCACTCCACTTCGAAAGTAATTTTTTTCAAGATACAGAAATTACACAATGAGTGCTTTTGTGGAGGACCTAATCACTGGATTTGTTACCGTTTGCCATGTTCATATCTTCGTTTTGGTTAAGGTGCTTAGTAGCAAGTAAACTAGGTACAGTATATTCTCAAAGACAAAATGAACTGTGGTTGGTTCCATTAAATGTCTGACATATTATCTAAGAGGGAAATTGTTAGCTGAAATAAGCTGTAAAGTAGATCAGGCTTTATGCTGAGACCCAAAACCTGGACCCCTGATTTCCTACCCTACATTCCACACCCTGCAATGCTCTAGTGTTGGATCTTTTTTTATATGACTGATCAAGTCAAGTGGTCTGACCCAGTAGGTTTCCACCAGCTGATGAGAAGGGGAGTGGGGCATACTCACCCATATAGAAATAAGGAACCTCCAATCCATAAAAATTCCAAAGGTCTCAGATGGTCCTCTGGATGGAGAGGGAATAAAATAAATTAGCCATGAAGCACATGTGGTTGAGAGGAGAGGGAAACATTGAGATGAACACGTCTTGAATATCCCAGTGAAATGAAATTTGATTATGGAGGATGGGCTAGCTGCAGTATACCAACCTGACCTCACAGATATTCTTCCTCCAGGTTATTTTAGGGGACCATTTACATGTATAGAGGTTTAACATATTCTCCCACCTGGTAATGACATTTAATGACCCAAGGACGCTAAAGATAGTGGCCCAGGATCATCATTTTGGGTTTTTTATCATTTCCCGTATGGCCAAACGATGGCCACCAGTTTCTGCACTTCCTAAACCACAGAAAGGAGGTGGAATGTGCAAATATAGATCAAGTGGTATCAAAGAGCAATCCCTTCATGCATATCTGCATTACAACCAGATGGCTATTTCCACCATAGCACTCTGAAATATTGAAATCATGAAATGGCCATTCAGATTGAAGCTCTATATTTAATAGCAGGGATATATATCACCCCCTCTCCAGAAATTAACATATTATTGGGTCAGCTGCCAGGCCTGGCCTGATGGGAGACATTTCTCTATTACAATGTCTATTATAGATGAACCTTTAATGTTCCAACATATTAGAGAAGACAAGACTTCCTATTACAACCATTTTACCCTTTGAGTCTTTGATGTGCTAGTCAGTCTTAAATCTCTGGCCATTTTAGAGCATAACTGCCCTCTATCATTGCCCTGTCAGTTTGATGTTGATTGATGAAATCTGGACTCTACGTCGCACACTGGCTCATATCAAAACAACATATCTGTCAGCCAGTATCAGTCTATGCACCATTGGTTTTTAAGATGGATGATTTGGAGTTCTCATGGTCTGGTGATTGTGTCAATTTAACACCTTTTAATGCATACAACCAGTGCATAATCAGTTACTCTTCCTTTGGGCATCTTCAATTCATTGATTCATATGAGACCCTGGTGGTCAAAATGTAATTTTTTATTTTTGAATTATGAAAGAGATCAATGCAGGTGATGATGATAAATATGAGTTTGATATTTGAATCTTACAACACATTTGATGTATGGGGCTTTATTGCAGATGTTCTACCTGTGATTCTGGCTGAGCACAGGTGCTTTCTTTGCTTTCAGTAGTGGAATAAAGACATATGAAAGAAAAGAATAAAGCTATTGTGTCCTTGTGTTTGCATGAGCATAGTCCTAGAGACAAGCTGTAACATGCTTTAAGAATGTCCACACGCAAAAATCAGCAAGTAGCCTAAGGGATCTGGGCTGCTAACAGAATGGTTGCTTTTGCAATGCCAGCTGGGGTTGATCCATTAGCCAACGTTTTCCAAAGATATTCCATTCCTGTCACTTTTTTACTACTGATAGTTTAGATGTGGAAAAAATATGACGTGTATTTTCAAAATCGCTGTCTGAACAACTACTCAACTAATTGGTCTTGAGGAAGCCCTGTATTTTTAGGCTGGTTTCAGGTTCACTGACTCATTTCTTAGTTTGCATAAGAGGCACTCTTGCGTTCAAAACGAGACCGAGTGTAATGTAATGGAACCATATTTTAGACCTTGGATGGAACAGATTGCAGGGTTCCCGAGACACGTTTTCAGAAGTTATACTTTTTATGACTTGACACATCATCTTAAAAACGCAAATCTTGTGGCGAGGAAACTCACAAAAATGTCCTGAGACGTAAAACAGTGGCCAAAACATCCGTCTACATGTGTAAGGCTGTAGCGGTAGTGCTTTAAAGGGGATACATTTAAAGACGCAAATTTTCCTAGAGGGTTTTATTGTGCAAACTGTCTAACAGTTGAAGAACATTCAAACACTGTCACTAAATTATCAAAAATAAGAATAAATATAGGTAAACGGTCTGCACTTATATAGCGCCTTTTTAAGCCTTAACGGTATTCAAAGCGCTATACACTGCGTCTCATTCACCCATTCACACACCAATGGCAGCAGAGCTGCTATGTAAGGTGCTAGCCTGCCATTGGGAGCAACTTGGGATTCAGTGTCTTGCCCAAGGACACTTCGGCATGTGGAGACCTGTGGGCCGGGATTCGAACCACCAACCTTGCAATTTGTGGCCGACCCGCTCTACCAACTGAGCCACAGCCGCCCCATACATTAAACCATAGTCAACCATCTTGTCCAATTCTTTAGCCTAGGCATCCATCTATCTGGTATTTAAGTGTAATTGTTTTTTCTTTTACAGGATTTGAAGAGTTCCCATCAGAATGGCATCCATGCCTCTGTGGATTCTTCACTCATGGGATGGTCATGGAGATGTGAGGGTGAAGGACTCAAACTGCTCTCATTAGGACTGGCTCTAGCTGCCATAATTGTGGCTTTTGTGATTGAGAAGCTCCATTAACAGGCAAAATTCATCCTGATGCATCAGATGAGGCCTTAAAGAGTGTGCAATGACCCAGAGACTCTTTAAACTAATGCTTGAATGTTAATGTATTGTGTTTTAAGGTCAATTAAAGGTAAATGAGGCAGATAGGTTAGGGCAATTCATTTTTTAACTACTGATCTAGAACTCCAATAAATTTGAGCACAAAAAGATTTAACACATTTTGCTACCAAGTAATGGCATGCATGCATTGTGATGTATTAGAAAGGCTTTTTTGTGTCACATACTATTTGTTGTTTTTAGACATCAAAGCCTCTTTGCCTCTGTACAAGGACAGCTTGAAAGCATCTTTGGATTTCTGTTCATTTTCAATCGCAGCAGTCATTCATTTTCAAGCCCAGGTGTCTCACTGTTGGGTTTGGGCTCAGAGCAACAGACTCTTCACATCTTTGTTCACAGCATAAAGCAAGTCTAATAAATGAGACTACATACTCAGCACTGTCTCCTGGGTAGTATTTCTGGAATGTTTTCTCATGGATTTTGGCATGGGGAGGTCAGCCAGTTTATTTGGTGCACTTGTGAAACTTCAGTCTGTTTATTACCCAAGTATGACCTCAATGAGAATAACATGTGTGCCCCACATATATTTAGTAGCATGGCTGTGTGTTATCGTGTACGTTCTTATATGTCAGATTAATTGAAAATGTAATACACTTGTTGACAAGATGAAGTGTATAAAAAAAACTGGCTATAGATATTAGAGGCAAGATGTGTACTTTGCTGCCAAATATTACAGAAATATATAACAGTGACTGTAAATATTATGCCATAGCTTGGGAAGCATTCCTAAATATTTTCATGTACATCCTTTTTATAAAAAAAAAGAAATGTATACTCGTTCCCCATATTGTAGACTTGGAGTCATGTAGATTGTTAATAAGGGTATTGGGCAATTGCAAGACCTCTGAAATGAATAAACAGAACAGAAATAAAATCAATAGGCTAACTAAGTCACTCTCATATCTGCATTGTATCAAAGAATGTAAATATAAATCAGACTGAATTTGGCATAAAGCGAACCACTTTACACTCAGTATATCACAACATATTTATGTTACAAGCAAATATAATCAGTAGTTATTAACACATAACATCCAGACTCTAACATGTTCTAGCAATGGTATAAAGTACAACACTACTGTCTCATTCACTCATACATTGTACACATGGGAACATAAACAGCTAGACCTTTTTAGCGTAAATAAAACTGGAAATTAGCTGGAGCTACTCCTATCCGAGAAGATGGTTTACCATGGTTGACAGTTTTACAATGTTCAAATGAAACCTTGCTCCACTGCTTATAAATTCCCTAAGAATTGTAATAATGCCTACATGTCTTTGTGGTCAAAGTGTACAATGTTCAAGTGAATAATGATGACAATTTTCCTCACCACAGGAGGATCTGTTTTATGGTGTTTATGCTGTTCTTTACAACTTCAGCAGCGTTTTACACTGAGGCCTTGTCAAAACATCTCAAAGCTTGTAGCTTTTCAGCAACAGAGTCTGAGTCTCCAGCGCTAAACCCCATCGGCATTACGCGGGTTCCCAGCCTAGTGTCTCCTCTGATGGTGCTTTGAAATTTTCCACTCTTCCAAATTCTACCCGGCTTTGGGTCAGCGTGGAGACAGCGGAGAGATCCATGCAGGCATTTTGGAGTCAGTTCTGTCTAAATGAGACTTCGGAAAAACCGGACATGTGAAACCCTAAGCAAGCAGGGGATCCCTGGGTGCATTTTCAGTCAGGGCTGAAGCTTTAGCCGAGCTGACGCCAGTCCACAGGGATTTAGTCAACACTCCTGGTGTGTGCTTGGCATGAGGGGAGCTGGGCTCTCTAGACACTCCCTGGAGGACGTTCTGCCTCCTCAGAGAAAGCTACCATGCCAAATGAAAAGAGACGGCA
Organism: Xyrauchen texanus; assembly: GCF_025860055.1. Classification (NCBI taxonomy): domain Eukaryota; kingdom Metazoa; phylum Chordata; class Actinopteri; order Cypriniformes; family Catostomidae; genus Xyrauchen; species Xyrauchen texanus. The sequence goes on from NC_068290.1 coordinate 35,259,844, forward strand.
ATAGCTTCTACACTGTTGAGAATCCTGGAGAAAGAGACCTAGTGTATTACAGAGTGTGGAGAAGAAAACGTCCACTTTTTACGGTCCAGTCTATTCCCAATAGATAAAATCAAGTCCCATCCACTGTTTGTTTTCTTCACATTGAATATTGCCAGTTCACACTGCCCCAATGAACACCACTGTCGGATCAGTGTGTTCACTCTGTTGGTGTTTGTTGGCGTTTGTTGGCATCTGTTTTCACCAGCCTGATCACATGAATTACAAAATTACATGGCCATGGCCACATTTTTGAAAACCCAAATTACATTGTGTTTTAAACGTTTGGCTGCAGTTTTCCAATGATATGTCCAGCGGGTGGCGCCAAAAGGGAGTGAAATGACATCGTAATCAAAGGTTTTGATTAAATATACCTCCCTAACATAAAACTTTAGCCTAAACCTAACCAATAGTGATTTAAAAGGAACTGTGACATGGAAAGCACATTTTCTGAAACAACCATGTCATTTTGTGTTGCTTCTGACATTCATTTCAAATGTCTGTTTGAGTTTTTGACTGGGTTCGAGTCCAAAGTCCAACACTATCAGGAGAGCTACCTCAGAAGCTTATCTCATAGAATCATTATGCAAATGTTGTTGGGTCAAGCATAAAAATGTATCGTTTTATCAAATGTTGCATTAGAGTAAAAGTGTTTCGATATTATAACATGGCAGTGTGTGTGTAATAGAGCAAAAAATAAGTGTTAATAAAGTCATAATCAGCCGTTGTACTTGTGATTTGTATGAAAGTGAATAAAACGCAGTTGTTGTAGTGCCTCTAGTATTAATTTCACCAGGAAACTGCAGTAAAACATAGAACGAGGCAAATAAACCTCAAGAATGTAGTCATAGTAACGTTCATTCAATGAGACTAGGTTGGTTTTCACTCATGTTCTATCAGCGTTTGTCAGGTCTTGGAACCTTTGAGCAGTCCGGTGTAATCTGACTTCAACTCATCGAAAGTGAACACGCGCAGACGCAACTGCATTTGCAAAGCATTTTTGTTGCAAACTTGAAGCATTCCGTTTCATTCTGTATAAAACGGCATCAAATCACACAAACAATACAAACACTGAACTCACTTAATCTCAATTCTCCCACATTTTATGGACATATAATCTCATGTTTAAAATATTTTTGCCGCTGGATTTCTGTCCTTCGACTGAACTCACTGATTGAAGTTATACCTTAATGACACATTGAATACATGCTTATCATATTTAATCAATGAAGCATATATACAGTATTTATATATTCAATTATGCATGTTCGGCTTCATCCACAAACTCATTTACATTTACATTTATTCATTTGGCAGACACTTTTATCCAAAGTGACTTACAAAAGAGGAGGAACATCAGCGAATCATCTTAGGGAGACAGTGGTACAAAAAGTGCCACATTACAAAGTTTCACTATCATCATAATAGTATACAAAACAGATTTTTTTTAGTGACCGGTTAAGTGCTTTTGGGAAAGATGTGTTTTTAGCTGTTTTTTGAGTTAAGATAGAGAGTGAGTTAGCTTCCCGGATTGAGTTGGGAAGGTCATTCCACCACCGTGGTATGATGAAACTGAAAGTCCGGGAAACTCATCCTTGTTCAACACGCAAATACGATTGGTTTTGTTGGATTAGTGTGAATATGACAAATATGTTTCCCAACATTCTAAATACAACATCCAACTTCAGAATGTTTGAAGAGTCGGCATCTGTTGGTGTTTGTTGGGGCAGTGTGAACTGGTCTATAGATGGACAATGTGTTGCAGATGCCATTTCACCTTGACTTTGAGAAAAGATTAGTTGTCCTTGCACAAGTTGCTACAAGTTAAAACAACATTGTTGACAGTAGAAACGTATCAATGGAATTTTCCTATTTTGTTTCACTCATTTGAGTCCATCGGTTTTGCTTTTAAGCTGGCATGGGAGGCACCAGCGCAGGATAAACGACCTATAGCAGATGCCTTGCTGCTTTTGATCTGTAACACAGCAGTTTTCATCCACAACCTAGTGAGTTTTGTAGTTCTGATTGACAGCACAGCATATCTGAGACCTCCATGCTCAATGTCAATTCAATTGAATGGGAAAGTTCACCCAAAACTGAAAATTTTTATTATTTACTCACCCTCATGTTTTTCCAAATCCAGTATGACTTATTTTCTTCCATATAGCACAAAAGAGGATGTTAGGTATTCTATCACAATTTATTTTAATTACGACTTTTTTCTTTACACTACAAGTGAATGGTGACTGATGCTAACATTTTGCCTAACATCCTCTTTTGTGCTGAGTCATACAGGAATAAAACAAGTTTTGTGTTTTGGATGACTTCTGCGTCCTTTCAGGCTTCTTGGAAAGGGGGGTCCACAGTTTCATTTAGCAGGAAAAGGGTTCAATTTAATTGCAGCCTCACACATGATCTCATTTCTTAAAAGAAGATGAGGTACATGGAGCTCTGATTGGTGATCTGATCGATGCTGGCGTGTGTGTGAATATCAAAACTCCATTTGTTCTTGGTAAACACAGCCAAAGGGGAATTGTTCAGTTACAACAGGACAGAGAGAATAACTCCAGCTGTACCGCCACCATGAAGACGCACATGCATATGCATAAACCATTTGTCTGGGAGCCTTTGAAAAGAGGCTCTGCTCTCGGGATGACCCACAATTCCGTGCTTGAGTGCTGCCAGCTCACTGGCTTATTGGAGGTGTTGAAAGTTCATTGCCTCAAATAGCATTGTGTTGAGAGCTCCTGTCAGTTTAGCCTGAAGGATGTTCTGCTCATAAACAAAGCCGTCTGCATGTCAGCAGCGTTTAATGCGTGATATTTTTCTTTTTGTGCTCATTGAAGTTTATTACATTTATTTAATCAGCCAATGGCTAGCAGTGAAACCGTTCGCTTTACACTCGTTACTGAGTTATGTGGTGCAAGTTTAGTGCAACTGTATGCCATTTAATAGTTTGTTTTCTGTTTTTAGCCTTGTATATGCGTACTTGACGTTGGTGATGGAGCATTGGGCTACAATGTTTTATTTTAACAGGTTGAGACAACACTGAACAATTACAACTTATTTAGTCATCAAAGACAATAGGGTAAAATGAGGCTAAAGGCTCCCCTGGGGGTAAGGTACTTTTTTATTTTCCCCCAAACCACTAAATAACAACAAAAATGACCTCGGCCCTTTCCTGAACACCTGTTTGTCACTATGCACTGCAAACATTTCCTGATCCATGAGGTCATTGTGTGCAATGTCTAAAGTACGATTTAGAGGTCATTTAAAAGCTTTTGAAATGTTGCAAATTTATGTAGCTATTGAGAATCCCTGAAATTATCACTTTTATCTTGATGTAAAATACTTTATTGCCATATTCAAAGGATGATATTTGGGATAGAAAAAAAGTTCCAGGGATAAGGCCCCCCATAAAAAGACCCACTCTTAAGTGGGGGAAAAGTGGTCTAAAGTGTGGTGGTGTAGTGGTCTAAAGCACATAACTGGTAATTTGGTAATCAGAAGGTTGTCGGTTCGATCTCCACAGTCACCACCATTGTGTCCTTGAGCAAGGCACTTAACTCCAGGTTGCTCCGGGGGGATTGTCCCTGTAATAAGTGCACTGTGAGTTGCTTTGGATAAAAGCGTCTGCCAAATGCATAAATGTAAATGGGAATGGAAATGGAAACGGCAGATTTGTTATGAAAAATGAGTGGGTTCTCTTTGAGATGATATGAAATGCCAAATGTGAAATTAACAGGAAATTCTGTCCCCTTTTCTGAAGTGTCCATTTTAAATAAGCAATAACTTAATTTGGTACTCAAAAAAAGCATCTTGTTTCAAATGAATTTGTCTAAGTTAACAATGTTATCCCTATAATTATTGTCCCTATATCTGCACTACAGTATATCACTATACACCCTTGAAGGGCTTTTACCACAACACATTTTTTTAATGAATTGTAATCAACCATTTGTTATTCTTTATTTTCACACTCCATCAATATTCAGTAAAAATGTTTATATTTTTTCAATCTTAATACAAAAAGCTAATTTTCCTTAAAGGGCACCAAAAATTTAAAAGTATCCCATAATTAACTCACCATCATACCTTTAGAGCTGTGTATGACTTTCTTCTGCTGTACACAAATAAAGATTTTAGAAGAATATCTCAGCCCTTTTTGTCCTTTCAATGCAAGTGAATGGTGACCAGACCTTTCATGCTCCACAAATCACATAAAGGCAGCATAAAAGTAATCCATAAGACTCCAGTGGTTAAATCTATATCTTCAGAAGTGATATGATAGGTGTGGGTACGAACCAGATTGATATTTCAATCCTTTTTTACTATAAAAGATTGAAATATTGATCTGTTACTCGCCCAAAGTAGTTGCATCGCTTCAGAAGACATTGTTAAAACCACTGGAGTTGTATGATTTACTTTTATGCTGCCTTTATGTGATTTTTGGACCTTCAAAGTCCTGGCCACCAGTCACATTGCATTGTATGTACCAACATATCTGAAATATTCTTCATTTGTGTTCTGCACAAGAAAGTAAGTCATACACATCTGGGATGGCATGAGTGTGAGTGAATGATGAGAGGATTTTAATTTTTGGGTGAACTGTCCCTTTAAGAGTGGCCTTTAGCCCCTTTGTACTATACATACATTTTTAATCTGTTACTACATTACATTAAGGACTACAAGGGTTGTCTGTGTTATTACATGTCATTTGACAAGCACAACGTTTGTTTACGTGTATCTGCATGACTGTGTTCAACTGTTTTTTCAAGCATTGTGAACCACAGACCTTCTATTCCTAAACGAAACCTATTTGAAATTCCTGAGGGAACACATGGTTCGAAAATGCTATTTATTCCGCATGTTATAAGACTACGATCTGAACCACTCATGGAAGGCAAATTCATTTTGCTTTACACCTTTGTTTTTTTACATTTTATGTTTTAAAGATAATACAGTTGCCCATAGTATGAATCCACACATTTCAAAACAAGTTCATTAATTCATGAACTTTATTGATATATTTTGAACCAGCTATGTCAGAAAAGAACATTTGATCAGTTTGCTGATATTATCCCATTACCATTGTAATGGGGAAGTGAGAATCTCGTGGGTTTGTTACGCACTTGACTTTCATGTAAACAGGGTCTGAATACTTAACTTCACTCCCGTCCTGAATCATCTCTCTGTATTTGACACAATGCCCTCTCTGTCGACGTCTATAACCCCAAACTAAGCTCTATGAGACGGAAACTTTATTTGTTGGCATGAAATTAACTCTTTTTCACTGAAGAAGCCTTAATTTTTTTAATGTGTCTTGCACTAAATTACATTAAGAGTTTGACCATTTTCTCGGTAAATCCACTAGACTATATTTGATGCATTTTTTATTCAAAGCAGAGATGGCCAAACCCAGGAAATGAACTTGGTAGTGGTTTTCATGAACGTATGGAGTGCTTGCAATAGTTTTTCATCCTCTCATTTAGCTGGGTGGCCCTTGTGTCTTGGATTAGAGAGTCTTGCTTTATCTAATTCACACACACACTTCTGTTGTTGCAGTGCATCCTGGGAGTCCAGGAGTCATTGTGTCAGCAAGTGCTTTTGTTGAGTTTAATGGTCTCCTGCCAGTGTCGCTTGTGTTCGGGCTTATGCCTTTGACTTTCAGCAACTAAGGGTATTTGAATACGTTAGGGAGGAACTATAATAAATATTTAGTCTGTCAACATGGTCGTTTATAACTGCGCTCTAATGCTTTGAGCAATTGTACAGCTAGGTTCTAAACAAACATTACATAAAAATACTTTAAAAGATGCATGAAATCAAAATGTACATTTTGTGGCTTTTAGTCCATGTGTTAGCTTCAAGGCTATTGCTATGCTTGTGCACTCCTAAACATTCACTTTTAGCAAAAATCTATGTCTAATAATGACTAATCTTGCACTGCACAGATTATTATCCAATCAAATGTGGTCTTAAATTAATATGTCCCTCACCCTACTACCACCTATAACCAACTAGCAAGTAGCAAATCATAGTTCATGGCACTCATTGAAAATAAACTGTCCTGTAGAGTAAAACGATCTCTTCCCATGCTACACTTCCCTGCTCATTGGCCCATCCATTTTTCTTTGAGATGCTCCTTTTAATATGAGCGGTTCCAATTTCTTGTTTCTGTTTCAATTATGCTTAGCGTGTTCTTCCAATACGGATGCTACAGACTTCCGCTTCAAAGCTTATTCCCATTACCAAGCACTGAAATATCACTAACAACAGTCAAAACGAGCGAACGGTCTGTATTAACATAAATCCCTTTCTCACTAAAGGCCACGCATTGACTTTTGGTTTCGACGGCAATAGACTGAATAGATAAGTACACAATCACACACAACTCTGTCTCTCCCTCATTCACATACACTCACAGCGTGACATGAGATATGAACCTTGAAAAGATGATTAATAAAACAAAGGCTTGGTTGGTTTAAATGTTTTTTCATCTTTATTGTCTTCAAAAATGACAGACATCATTTGGAAATATCTGTCAATGTTTTAAAAAAAAAAAAAAGGCAAGTGACAAGAGAATTAGTTTAATGCAACTTCTGATTATTACATTTGGTTTGACACAAAATGTTTCAGCATTGGCAGCTTTTGTGGGGGCTTATTGTTGTGACATTCATTTTCCAGTAGTTTTTAAGCCAGCTGTAGTTATTATAACACCCTATAACATATTCATCCAGAGCCTCCGCCGCTCGCTGATAACAACAACTATGTGGAAGTGTGGAGCATCTGAGAGGAAGTCTCTCGCCGCAATGGCGCCGCCCATGGAGAAGTCAGGAAAAAGGTGGATAAGAAACTAAAGAGTATGTATCTTGTGGTGCACATTACATTCACATTGTATTAAGGTTAAATGCAACATAACATAACACAATCTTTATGTCTTGTTTTTAAATGTTATTCATAAAAAAACAAGACATTAATGCAGAAGAAGAGCAGTATCATTTTACAGCATTATATTGTTGTCTTTAGCACTTCTGTATGTTTTTGTGGTAGACCAATCCAATGTTCCAACAGTATGTTATGCTAACCCAGTAAGCATTGTGTATTCCAGTTATTTACTGAGGAAGTATTTGGTTGTGATGTACAAGAAGACCAAAGAATTTAGAGTACACTGGAGAAATTGTGATGCTTGCTCCTAATCACAAGATGAAGAAAGCAGTTGTTGGGCTTTTTTATGCTACTGGTGAGACACAATCTTGTTTCTTTGTGTAACATTTTCCTATCAATAAAGGAGTGGACAACGTATAATTCAATCATTTTTATTTGACCAGAATTCTCTTGCTCTGACTAGAGGCATCAGTCCCAGACAACTGACACAACCACACACATGTCTCAACCAAAATACCAGAGCTCCAGCCATCATGTTGTATTCCAGTGTGTGTAAAGTGTACCCAAATGTGTTGTCTTTTTTTTTCTCTCCACTTTTCTATCCCCAATTTGGAATGCCCAGTTCCCAATGCGCTCTAGGTCCTCGTGGTGGCATGGTGACTCAATCCGGGTGGTGGAGGACGAACCTCAGATGCCTCTCACCTCATCTGAGACAGTCAATAAGCGCATCTTATCATGTGGCTTGTTGAGCACGCGCTCAAGCTACAGCGGAGACATAGCGCGTGTGGCGGCTCGTGATATTCTCTGCAGCATCCACGCACATCTCACCACTCGCCCCACTGAGAGCGAGAACCACATTATAGCAACCACAAGGAGATTAACCCAACATGACTCTACCCACCCTAGCAACCGGGCCAATTGGTTGCTTAGGAAGCCTGACTTGAGTCACTCAGCATGCCCTGGATTCCAACTTGTGACTCCAGGTGTGGTAGTCAGCATCAATACTCGCTGAGCTATACCTTGTGAATAAGCCACACCCCACGTGATGTCATCAGACTTGAAACTCTGCCCCATGTCAAAACAGTGCCACATAGTGAAGCGCAAAGGGAAAGAGGAACCGCAAATATTAAAAGGAGCATCACAAAGAAAGAATACTTACCGCACAGTGAAACTCAAAGAAAAAGTGTTGCAAAAGAATTGATGCCAAAAGTCTGTTGCAGATTAAAAAAGGATCTCAATTCTTGGGTTTCATTTACAACATACATTGTTTTTTTGCAATTAAACACAACTCGGCATTTTGCAATACTTTATTTTTTGCAAATATGTAAGGTAGCATATTGAGCAAATTGTAACTAAAATATTTCCAGATTAATCAAATTCAATTTGGAAATCAATGCCAATACTTCGCCCCACATTTGTAAGTTCATTTTATTGGTACTAGTCTACAGTATCTCATTATTATGCAAATTTAATTTATTTATTTTATTAATGAGTCATTTTGTAAAATTAGAAAAAAATTGTCCCTTACAAAGGGAAAAAATGCCCCAGGAAATCAAATATTGCCCCCGAAGGAAAAGGTGTTACACATGCCACGCCTAAACTTCAATAGGGTGTAACAGTGCTCGCCCATTTAAGCTGTTTTAGATTCGGAAGTATTTTTTCCCTTTCATTTCTTACATAGGGATTCATACAAATCCCTATAGTTATAAGCCATGAACCAAACCTACCAACTTCAATAAAAATCTAAAATTAAATATATAAATATATATATATATATATATATATATATATATATATATATATATATATATATATATATATATATATTTTATTACTTATTTTAAGTTTTTTTTATTTCAGAAAATAATACAAAGGTAAGGTAAAACTGTACTTAATGACATAAGTGAATTAAAAATGAGGGAAACATATATAATTCTTGCGTTGCTTTACAGTGAGGGAAAAAAGTATTTGATCCCCTGCTGATTTTGTACATTTGACCACTTGTTGTTATTCTGTCTCTCACTGTTCAAATGAACCTACCATTAAAATTATAGACTGGTAATTTCTTTGTCAGTGGGCAAACGTACAAAATCAGCAGGGGATCAAATACTTTTTTCCCTCACTGTATATGCACAGAAGCAACATGTTTTAATTTTATTATAGAAATACTGCAATTGAGATATTTGGCATTTGTTTGGTGAACTTTATTGACCATGATTCTCTGATCAGTGTATCTTTCTGTTCAGGATCATGGGACGTGTACATATTCACCAGAAATTGCACAATTGAACATGATTTCTAAAAAAAGTTAAAAACTCAGAGCTCACGATTGGTCTGCCTTTAAAGGTTTATAAGGTATCATTAAAAATGTATTTGCCTATGGAAAAATTAGACTTTTACTTGGCTCTGTTAAAAAAAAAAAAAACAGAAAACTTCAACACAAAAGAAAACTGCTCATGGGGTTTTTAACCTTCTCTTCGTGTTAATTGCAAATTATTTTGTTTTACTGGACCAGGGATCGTGGGACTCTAAATTTAGTAGAATCAATTTTGATGTTAAAAATCCAATCAGAACATACTTACCTTTCAAAAGCAATTGCAAGTACAGGGCATCACCACGGAAGTGACAGGAACACATTAACATCTGCTTCCAGGCCATATTCTTGAGACCTCCACTGATTTGGGGGTAATTGTAAATTATATCTTCAATGATGTTTAGATGTCTCATGTCAAATAAATACATAAAATCTTTCCGCGGATGTACATTTTGCCTCCAAGTGGGCACCTGTCAATAGAAGTGAATGCCTTCACACAGTCATTGCGGCCCTTTACCACTGCAACCTTATTCAAGCTCCATTAATTTGTTTGGCTGATCCTCATTTTGTGTGTGCTGGCCTGTGAATGGATGTCATGGCGATGTCATTTAATCAAGCTGCTTGCCTGAAGCATCTCCTGCGTTTATTATGGAACAGCATCTCTTTGTCTTTGTTTGCACAATGAGTGATGACAGTGGGAAAATTGATCACTTGGAGTTTCTGTGAGCACTAATGCCTTTGATACAAGCACTTCAAAACAACACAATTACACTCCCTGGTGACCAATCTTATCAGAGAGTCTGATCGCAATAGGAGAATGCACAATAGACAGATGTTTGAAGGAAATAATAACATATGCATAACTAGAGGTTTATAGCGTTATGTATAAATAAAAAATGTAGTCTTTACTTTTAGCATCTACAAGAGATATTAATATTATCTCTACTGTCTGAACTGAGTAAAGGGATAGTTCATTTTCTAGACTTAATGGCGTTCCAAACCTGTATGTTCTATGAAGAAAAAAAGTAATGCAGTCCAATCTGGTCTTTTCTATAGAGTGAAAATTTGTTAAATCTCACTGGCACTCTCTAAAAAAGCTCCATAAATGTACTATATACACAGATGAGCCAAAAATGTATGACCACGCACATGTGAAGCAAATAACTTTGACCATCTCCTAACAAGGCCACATGTGAAGGTCTGGGTAGATTAGATGTTAAGTAGACAATTAGTTCTCATAATCAATATGTTGAATACAAGAGAAATGAGCAGGGGTAAAGACCCGAGCGATTTTTACAAGGGCCAAATATGTAATTGTGAGCATCTCTGAAATAGTTTTGACAATTTGACACATGCCATTAGATTTACATTACATTTATGCATTTGGCAGACACTTTTATACAAAGCGACTTACAGTGCAATTATTACAGGGACAATCCCCAAGGAGCAACCTGGAGTTAAGTGCCTTGCTCAAGGACACAATGGTGGTGACTGTGGGGCTTGAACCAGCGACCTTCTGATTACCAGTTATGTGCTTTAGACCACTACATCACCACCACTCCACTATGCCACCTCCCTAAACATCATTGCAGACCAGGTACACTTCTTCATGGAAATGGTATTCCCTGATGGAAGTGGCCTCTTTCAGCAGGATAATGTGCCCTGCCACACTGCACACATTGGTCAGGAATGGTTTGAGGAACATAATGATGAGTTCAAGGTGTTGCCCTGGCCTCCAAATTCCCCAGATCTCAATCTGATTGAGCATCTGTGGAATGTGCTGGACCTACACATCAGATCCACAGAGGCTCCACCTCATAACTTTAAGGACTTGAAGGATCTGCTGCCAATATCTTGGTGCCAGATACCACAGGACACCTTCAGGGGTCTTGTAAAGTCCATGCATCGGCGGTTTGGCGGTGATTTGATGGCACGCGGAGGATCAACAGCATATTAGGCAGGTTGCCATAATGTTTTGGCTCATCAGTGCATGTAGTCCATATGACTAGTGAGATGCCAAGTTTGAAAATGTCCAAGTGTGTATGAGATTTGAGGACTACTGTGGAAGGGAATATTTTCAGTATATAATAACATACATTTTGGTCTGTTCCACACATGAAGCGATTGTATGGCTTCATGAGACTTGACTTTATCAGTCACTCTCCACTGTCGTTATATGGAAAAGTTAAAAATAGTTTTTTTCTGAAAATATATCCTTTAGTGTTCCACAGAAGAAATAAAGTCCTGTTGGGTTATACCCTAACCTTTCCCTAACTCTAACCCTAACGTCATGAGTAAATGGGATAGAATTTGTATTTAGCATTAATTATTTCTTTAAAAAAGTCAAAGCCAATTAAGAATGAGCTACCACAATGATATGCAGATGTTTCATCAATCTTTGGACCTGCTTGCTGTGCTATTCTCTCAGGTGAGACCCATGCATGTTTTTCATATAAAGTATGCCACCTAAGCACCATAGAGACAACTTCTAATACAGGACAGAATATCTTGGTCTAATCAGCCAAGAATGAGACCGAAACCCTGTTTATCCACTGTGAAAGTGAGCCGTCTAATTACCGGTGACATACAGCCCCACAGCACTCAGCCCTACATCCAAATCTGCCCTAATGACCAACAACTTAGACTAATTGAAGATAAGTTACACTATTTGGAGTGGCATAATGATGTTACTAAGGCATAATGGGGGACAAAATGAAGTGAATGTGGATGCTGAGTGATGGTTATGCTGGTCTTCAACCAGCTGAGTGCAGCTAATTAGCTTTGTCCTCCATTGCATATCCTTTGTTTAATTTACCAAACTGTTTTGCTTGCGCAAGAGACAAATTAGCAATTTAGCTCTTAGATGTAATCAAGAAAGTGTCTTGTTAAATGGCTAAAGTCTGGTGTTTGTCAGCTCAGGAGTGTCTTGGGATTTCAAGTAGTTGTAGAAGCAACAATAACCTCTTCTTAATTTAATGATGGTCTGAAAATCTCGCCTAAAACTAAAGCCACCTCCAATTGAAAAGTTAAGCATTCCCGTTCAGCATTTGTCTACCAAAATCTCTTTCCAAGACACTCTTTTTCCATTGAAATCTGATTTGATTTGATTTTTAACAATCACTTACTGGGCTTAATGGAACACCTACATTTACATCCTCCCAGTTTGGAGATCTTTGGGGGAAGTGTTCCTCCAAACCCCAGTGTGGACTCTCCTCACCATTCTGCCTAGGTAGGACAATATGGACCAACGAAGAGCAGAACAATCTCTTTAGGGTGCAAATGGGAGTAGGTGTTAGCAGGCAATGCAGTGTGATTGATGCTACCTTCTGATCTTGCACCTCTGTTTGGTCCCTCAGAGGACAATATGCTTACAGCACTGTAAACATTATTCTTATCTTCACCAGGTCTCTCCGGGACTCTATTAAAGATACACTCTGAGCTGAAGAAGAGTTCTTCGTCATCATTGCTAATTAGCTACTGTTCAACTCTGTATTTTCATTGCCATTTTTTTCCCCTCTCTTTTTCATCTTGTTGCTGTGTGATGGGATGTCTGTTGACAGGTCTCCAAGCAGGAGGTCCTACATATGAGACACAATTACAGGCATTTATGCTGCTGCCTCACAGCAAGAGGAGGAGAGAAAGAGAAAAAGTGCCACACAATAAAGAGAGACAAAGTTAAAATATACCCTGAAGAGATATTCATCTTATTTTGTGCTGCACCCCTGCTCTGAAACAGTCCCTTGACAGCTCCAGTTAATTTAGTGTCAACTCTACAGCTACAGCTGCTGTACACACTCACAAAGAGAGATAGAGAGAGAGGAACTTGGAAAGGAATCCACAAACTGTTCAAGCAAAGAGACAGACAGGGCTTTGATACAGAGAGAGTGAGAGAGAGGAAGTCATACAATGTAGCCCTGAAAGTATTATACAACGTCTGTTACCGACAATCCTCCAGTGCTGGCTAGAGATGCAGTTACAATTTCACAGGTTAAAATTAAAATCCCCTGTGGTGTGTGATAGAGTAACACAGGCTGTCAAAGTGATTTCAAGCTGTTTATCTCTCACTGTGTTAAGACCAAAAACTGATTCTTATTTATTTCACCCACTCAATCTTTTAAAAGAGGAATTTAAATTTAAATTGCTAGGATGGTAAAAGTGGTGTGTATTGTAATGATCCAACAACCCTCTTTTGTGTACCGTTTGATACAAATGTTTCTAGGTTGCATAGTATAATCAAAATATCACATGATTACGGAGTCTCCAGAAGGCAAATAGTGCTTTATTTAAAGTGTTTATTTCTTATCGCTTTTGTGCCTGGAATTTATCTAGTTTGAGAAAGCCCTGTCAATTTTGTATAAGCATAAAATAATAGTCCAATAAATCGGTGTAAAGGGAATAAGGGAAAGGACGAGGCGAGAACCGGCTTGACAATATACTGTAAATAATAGTTTAATGAAAAATTTAAACAAAAGACCCAAAACACACACATGACGTTCAGCTGCTGTAAATGATATCTCTCTCTCTCTCTCTCTCGCTCGCTCGCACCACCATCCGCAGTTGGCCTTTATCCCTCTCGGAGGCTTAATTAGCCTGATAAGGGACCGGGTGTGCAGAATTACCAACCGGACACGCCCACCGCCCTGTCACAATTGGTTATATAAAGAGTATTATAGGCAAGACTGAAAATTAAAGCAATCACATTTAATTAAGCATGCCATTTCAATATATTGATTATTGATTACTACGTTATTTTATCGATATATTTTTAAGGCATCGATATATTAACATTAACATTAGTGGACATTTACATTAGAAGCCTGATTTGTGTGCTTTCCAATTCACTTAGTTGGGCTTCTGATTAATAACTGGGTAATATCTTTGGGAAACCACAAGGGGGTGTTATAATATTTGCATAAGCAGGTCACAAGGTACAGATATCACAACATAGGATGGGTGTTTTAGAGGTTCCACAGGACACATAAACACAAATGCTACAAAGGCTTTTGTGCTTCTTCAAGAATAAACCGTTATGTTGATGAGTTTGCAGTTTAGTGTATGAAACCAGCACAGCACAAACTGAACTATTAGAAATTAGAAAATAGAATTAGATTAGATATAATTATGCAATTTCTCTGTGTGTAACCTTGAAGAGGTTTCATTAAAGCTGTATAACAACAAAAAGACATACTTGTAACTAAAAATACTTTGTGTATGCTACAGTATATTAACCTTGTGTGACACCATGGCATCATGCGAGGACTTGCTATTTTGGATTTGCTAAATGCAACGCATAATTTTAATTAATTTAAACGCATTGCATACTGTTCAGGACACTCTAATGAGTCATTTAAGGGTCCCAAGTCACGTAACCAAACACCATGGCGTCGATTTACGTGAACTGCTTCTATGGGTGCAGCGCCAACAAAAGTGCCTCTGTTAGGAAACGTCTTAAATTTTTTTTAACTCAAACATGCTTGGTTGTAAACCCTAGCGTCTCTATTTTCATCTTATATGCGGCTTTAAATATATTGTTAATTTTTCACATATGGTGTACTGATAAATGTAGAGGATTTCAGACAGACGTTCCAAAAACATGTTTGTTATTTTGAATAGCTTTTCACTATCTAATCTGTGGGTCATTTCCCTTCATTTTAATTGAAATTTTGTTATATTTTTTGTTTGTTATCGCTGTCCAATCAAGTGCCATTCATTAACATTAGTAAATGCATTCCTATTTATTTACTCTCCATTTTCGATTTGAGAATAAATGTATTCAACCAAAAGCTGAACAATTTCGAAAAGATTCAGAATATTAATTAATTAATTTGAAAATGATTGGCAGAGATTTGATGATGCTGGCCAATACTTTTAATCAGAATTATGTAATCATCTTTCTAGAAAATCAGCTGTAATGTATATAATGCCTCAAAAACATGAATAACCAACACTCCTGGACACATAAACTATTCGATTAAATAAATCAGACTTTCTATAGCTTGGTATTTCTTAACCAAGTCCCTCTGTCAATATGAGAACATCAATTCTAAGGAAAACTATTAGCTAGAAAAGCATTTTACATTTTTTGATTGTTTATTACATGCTGCTAGTTACAAATCAAAAAATGAAATGGAAAATGCACGCAGAAGACATTCGGGAGTCTCATGAGGTTAAATATGCATATATACAATATATCATCCAGCAATGGCTAGAGTAAATAATCTTTGTCCTTTGATAATATTTTATCAAAGGATGGACTTTAATGAAAAACTATGTGAGTTGAGCTCTGTGGCGCTGCAGAATTTTGAGCATCCTCCAGAGAAGGTGAGCCTGTGCCGTTTATGAAAATAATTATTTCAAAATTTAGAATGTGCCAAATCATCTGCCAGACAGGTCTGGTGCGTGACCCACTTTAATTTACCCAGCCGCTCACACTTTACAGAAGTTGCGCTGATAAATATGTTTATATAGACAAAGAACATTGTGCAACAGGCAGCCCTATTTATATATGAAAAAATCCCGATGTATATGGATAACCATCGGCAAAATATTCTGATTATCGATGCCTGAAAAAGGCATGGATCCCAAGTCTAATTTTAATAGTTGACCCAGTAGAGCTGCATAAAATTCTTTGTGGGACATGACCAAAATGATTTATAACCAATCCATTTTATACAGCATTTGGGCTTTGCTTAGGAATTTGTTTAGCATTCTGGATGAGAGTATTTAAAGAGAAAAGTGCGTCTGGTCTTGGAAAACGGACTTATACTCACTTTGCTACTGTACAACCATGCACAGTAAAAATCATACCAAATGACTCCCATGGGATTGCCACCCAAACATTACAGATCCCTTGCCTAATTTAACAGCTGGCAACAGACATTGTGGCTGCAGAAATGTTTTGACCTTCTACAACTGAGCACTGACTATTTGGCCTCATTGGAACTCTAGACACCTCATGCAACTTGGAAAACCAAACTTGTGAAAATGTTCACGTCTTGAAATCAAGTAGAGTATATATTAATCCAAAAGTTATTTAGCCACAATAAGAAATTTTTAAACGGCAAATCAAGAGGCAATTATCAAATATATATAATTCACAAAAAATTAAACAAAACATTAAGAAAACTGAAAATTGTAAAGTGTCAAATGATAAAATGATATATATATATATATTGTGTAGAAAAAAAAATATTTGGATGTTTTCTAATTGTAAAACTTGGTGGAGCATGTTCATAGTTAATGTGATACACTATACCTGTGGTTACTTGCAAAAGAGGTCTGCACAGGCCTTAAAATGACGCCGAACATGACCCTTAACGAAGACCAGGTGACTTGTCCCCACCAGGACTGTCAGATTTTAAGTCGGAGCCCAACCCGATCCTGAAGTCAACCTGCAGACTTTTACTCTGCAAGGACACCAGTGTGAACTTGAGGGAAACTGACTTCATACATCCATTCAAAAGCATCAGAAAAAGCTGTAGCACCATTTGTTTGCAGATGAAAAATTATTTGTATTTTTATTTTGTATTTCATTCATTTTAGTTGTGACTTTAGACCTCTAGCCTCTTTCTACTATCTCTCCTCTTCTCCTGTTCGAAAAGAAGAGTAAAATCTCACTCTGACTTCTGCCACTCACTTGATCTGGCCTGAGACCCACTTCTGCCCCTGACACATTAAATAAGCTTGGTCATGGACACGCCATTTGATCCCAGGCCATGACATTCAATAGGAGACAGTACAGTGAGCCAGTTAGGCTTAAAATCCTCCCTCTCCCCCTCCCTTATTCGAGCACACCTGATAAGAGAGGCCACAGATTCTCCTTTTGTGAGAACCTTGCTCACCGTCGCTGCCTAGGGATCCAGACTGAATACTGTATCTCTACTGTCCACAGTGCTGAGCATCTGCAGCAGAAACAATTACCAACAATAGACTTCCATACAGTGGGAGAGAAATATTGATTGTACATGTGCATTAGATACTGCCCTACAGGGAGTTTATAGTTCAATACATGTCTTGGAGTATCTTCTGTGCATCTGCATTGCTTCAAGCCTTGGGAGAAGGCAGTGTAAAGGGAGTCTGTTTATGGACTCTTCCTTAACATCATTGTTTATTTCCTGCCAGGCAATTGCAACCTTCATGGGAGTGTTTCTGGTAGAGTTGTTTTAAAAAGATTCAGCATTTGCATGGTCTCACTTAAACAAAATGAGCTGGCGTTACATTTTGCATGCCCTCCTTGATAATAGGAATGCTGAAGTTCCCTCCTGATTTCCATATGAACTTACACTGAAAACAAAGAAAGGACTCCCCACATGAATCTGATGGAGGGAGTCGAAACAGACCACAGCTGCTCCTGCTGCTAACCTTTATATGTGGGCTCTGGGGCTCTCCAAGGCAGGAATTTGTAGTTTAAGATGCTGACAGTGAGTTTCTACAGAAAGAAGATGGGACTCATTAGTTCAATCAGATCAGTATCTTGGCTCTTGAGTAACTTTTGGTTTTATGAGCTGCTCCCTGAGCCACTGTCTTGGCTGGAGGAATTGGACTCTTAGTGAAAAATAAAGAATATATGGAGGAGGACATTAATCATTGGGTGCAGGCAGGTGCAGGCAGGTGCAGGGCCCATGCTTGACCTGGTTGAGCAGTTCCCTTCTGACAAACAGCCCAGCCAGATTAATAGAGCAGTGTTTATCTGGACATCAGAAAAGAGAGACAAATACAAAACTGTTGTTATTTCACACAGACTGGCTCATCAAATAATAACTAATGGACATCTGACAAGAATATTAGCTTGGCAAACCTAGAGCAATATTTTTAAATAATATAAAGACTTTTAGTCAAAAACTACACCAGTGTCCATAATTTGTGTCTGACGCTATTTCCTGTCAATATCATATAATGTAAATGGTAATCTATCTTAGTCAGTGTACATTTTTATTCATAATATTGCAGTTTGCTCAATCCTTTCCTGTAGTACCACTAATGCTGCGTTCCATTTAAAGTTGGATGTGGGAAATTCCTACTTGATATCTCCAATCTCGGATCATAAAGGCATTCCGTTGCCAAATACCTGGAAATTATAAGGAAACAAAACTGCAACGCTACCCTTTGCTGACTGTCACAGAGACATCTCTTAGAAAACCAATTGATGAACAAAGGGAGACATCCAAACAATTTTGTTTTAGTGGTACACCAGGAAATGATTGAGAATATAGTGACATAGTGACGTATGCAATCATGAAATCAGAGAAACTTTCCTCAAAATCTGAACACAAGAGGTCACATGGAGATGCATTTAAACGACCAGGTGTAAACGGCCATGTGTCTCCCCTGACCACTTGTGATCGGATCTCCAGAGACTCTCCTTAAGACCAGGTGTAAAGGGGGTCATAAGGTCCTAGGTCAAATCAAACTTTGGCTGAATTCCAATCGAAAGTGATCATCCCTGTTCCCTCCGATGGACAAAGCACTTGATGTGGGCACTCTGAAGTGAGCATGGCATTATTGTATGAATGTACCTTTTGTATGAATGTACCTAACAGTTTTGTGGACGGACCCTTCATGAAAAAAATATATTCTTACTTAAGTTTGGAAGGACCCTTGAAGTCGCACCCCTTCCCGTAGGGGCTTTCAAGGGCACAAAAATGCAGTTTGGAAAATCTTTCTTTGTTCTTTGTTCTCTAGAATGTTTTTATAAAGATGTTCAATGTTTCATTGGATGAACAAATGATACCCAGGTACAAAACAGTACAACATATTGAACAGGTTGTATTTCTATTCCTCCCAGTCTTAAATATACTGTCATACACTAACATGATGATGAGCAAGCAGCCAGGTAAGTCATTAGTTAAAGTCAATTTGTATACAATTGGAAGAGCAAAAGCTTGCTGTTGCTGCTGTCTTCTAACCTTTCTCAATTAGCAAAACTTGTTAACATCAGTCCTTGATCTGTCGCACTGTTAATGAGCATATTATTAGAGTCTGTGGAGGAGGAAGAGTTCCTTTGCTTCTCTATGCCCTGTCATGCTACTTCACACCATATCTATTCATACTTTCTGTGTTGTTGTCTTCTTTGCAAATGAAGATTCAGACTTGTGTAGGCATGCCTGATGAACATCCTTCTCAGCAGGATCTCCAGCACTTCCTCCAGTGTGCTGATGGGCAACGTTCTCTGCTATGCGGAGGATTGATTCTATATGCTTCCTCTCACTGTAAACTGGCCCCTAAAACGATAGATGCAATCATGGCTCTGTGCAAAACAGCTCCCAAATTATTGTCTTGCAGTAGGGTACGGGTGGCAGATGGTTGCCAGGGGCCCGTGCCGGCTGCTCTTTGATTAAAAAGGGAGCTCCTTGGTAGAGCTGTGAAACAGCAGGGGCCCATAATATCCCTCCATGGCCACCCATTGTTGATTAGCCACAGATCAAGCACAAGCCAGAGAAAAAGAAAGGGGGATCAGAGACAGAGAGTGTGGGATGGAATGAGACAGAGACAGAGAGAGAGAGAGAGAACAATAGAGTTGCATTCACATTGCATCAGCTCGCAATAACAAGATTGGGAGTTGTCAGATTTAGACAGGCTAATGGATTTTGCTGACTGTCGAAGCTGATGGTAATGCCTTTTTGACTCTGACATTCTCCAGACTTGTTCCACTGTCACATTACCATGATACACTCACCTCTGCCAACGAATGGCTTATCGACACTTTTAGATTTCTCTTCCCATCTCTCCCGAGCCCTCTCAAAGGCCAGGGTCAGTAAATAATGTTAATTAATGGAGATGAGGCAGAGAGAGAAAGAGAGAGTTCATTTCAATGAGCATCTCATTTCTAACACTTCACGTTTTTGCAGAAATGTCAGCATGGGTAAATAACATAAGCATTAGAACCAGGAAGTCTTAATTGGTCAGACTAATAGAGGTAATGTCCAAACATTTGTTTGGAGTCACTGTACCATTTTCCCCTCTGAAGTTGCAAACTTAGTTAAGCTTGAGAATAGTAATAGATTTGTTATCTTGTGTTTTAATAGATAAGGCATTTCTCTGGCAAGGGACAGTTTGATGTAATCATTGGTATGTGGGTGTTAGGGAGTTTTTGTTGTTGTTTTCCATAAATAACTCTACCACTCTGTATTACTTCTCATTGCACCAGTGTTGGTATTCGAGCCCAAGCAATTACAACCCCCAGAGAGTAAAGACTGCATCATAGCTGCATTTCAACAGCTGTTCAGAGTCTTTGCTGTCACACAGCAGTTCATAAAGATGTAGGAAGAAGTTTTCACAGTTTTGCTGGATGTTCAAACAATGTTCGTTTTGATTCACTATGTTTTGCTGAAGGCTAAAGAAGATATAGTACTTATATATTTGTTTTCACACTTGGTTTGTTTCAGGGGTCTGAGCATGGTCCATTGTCTTGCCAGAGAGCAACTAACATTTTGACACTCAAAAAACTAAGAAGCTTACCCTTTGATATTACAAAGGATTTAAGTTTGAAGTCTTTATTTTGAACATGGAGACATTACTGCAAAAAGTCTCTGATCTACTCTTGAGCGGCCAGGATGAAAACCCTGCTACTGGAGACCAGGCATTGGTGCTTAAAGAGAATGCCTGATTGCTTATTTTTTGAGCATGAAATGTATTGTATATGTGGTGTTTTGGGCTTTCAAATGCCTCCTCAATGAGATTTATACTTGAAGTAATGTGAATTGAATGGATCACTGGATGGATGTAAGATCTGCTTTCTTTCTGGTTACAATATATCTCAAAAACAAACATGTATTGTTAATGTCCTTTACATTCACAGCTGAAGAGACAAGTTCCAGCTCATTTCATTTGTTCCTGACAAGTCTTTCTTCTTGATGATTCTTCCATCTTCTTGAAAGAACAGGTATGCTGTCAGTTGAAGGTGATAACATGCATCTTTTGACCAAGTTTTTTAAATCTTTCCACAAAAACATGTGGCTCTGTCAGTGTGAGCTTCCCCAGGAAATAAGGTGTCTGAGATCATATGGCACATGTAATGAGGGGCACTAGCAATGCCTCCCTCTGAACATAGCAGGCAGACAGACAAGCCACCTCTTCATCTTGACACCTTCCATTGAAGGCATCTCCCCTGCCTCAGCCTGCCCAGAGATCAATGTGACACGTGTTGCTATTGACTGAACAGCCCACTTCTCTAAGGATGTCAACACCCAGGTTCACATGGACACTGATATTTGATATTGACTAATCAGTCTCTCACTTTGGACCTTGCTCCCATGTTACTGATATGATTGGCAGGTTCAATTCGATTTTGACATGTTACTTTAACGTCTCCCCCATTTTTTTAATTCATCTTGCGAATAGGTTATGTGTCCCTGTGTGGGTCATGACAGCCATTGGGGTCTCATGAGTCTTGGCCAGTTAGAGGCCAGAACGATGTTTTTTCTTCATTGTCATTTTTGATATATAGTGGAGCAAAAGGTTATGAGTCTATTTGCAGTCTTTTTTTCATTGCAAACAATCAAACCCCTACACAGCAAGGAATCGTTGATAGCTAATTAGAAAACTAATTGGATCTGACACAAAAACAATGCCCTTTCGATTCTCTCACTTAAACGAATGTGCCTTACATTACGATAATTAGCTCTCACTGAGGTTCATGCCATAGCAATATACTCTATGAATATCCATGATTTTGACAACTGCCTAAATTGAAACTGCCACAAAAATTATTAAATATCACATTCATTTTAATTTTAGTAACATTTATTTTGGAACCAATTGAGATTGTAATGGGAGTTATGGAAAGGAGGCGGCGAGAACCGGCTTGACAATATAAGTAATATTTATTTACATACTTAAGACACAAACACACAAATATATGATGGACAACTGCCCATAAACGCTTTTTCTCTTTCACACCACCGTCCGCAGTCACCCTTTATCCCTCTCAGAGGCTTGATTAGCCTGATAAGGGGCCGGGTGTGTAGAATCACGACCCGGCCCCGCCCTCCAACCTGTCAGAGGGATCTTTTCTTAGATTATAGATACTATATATACAAAAACAAAGTGGAGAATTCACTAAGAATAAATTGCAACCAGTAAAAGTGTTGGTTATTTGCATGTGCTGTCTGCACTGGATTAACGCCCAGTTCACTATAGAAATTATACAGATCAGGCAACTGTGCAAACACAGCCACTAAATTTGTGGTGAATGCAATTTTCTCGCCGGCCAGTTTTGAGCGAGGATATTTTGGAATACATAGCAAACCACCACAATCTGCCTCACTGTGTTGGAATAGTACAGCATCACCAATACTGTGATCCAGACACAATGTAAATTGCACCGGGCAATTTTTTGGAATGAAGTGCAATCTACAGTGTATTAAGCCTAATTTACACAGTGTGTTTGCATGGAGAAGAATGGCAATTCCTTTTTACTATTAATTTTTTATAAGTTAATTACTTAAGAAACACTGCTATTTCAGCACTGATTGCATTACCTTAAGGCCTCAATATGCTGTACTCCCGGAGAAGTTCTTCATTCTTCATTCAGGGGTAAAAGGAAATTCGAAACCGCTGAGCAATGGTATACTATTTGCGAACATTCAGACCCATTCACATTCACACACACACACCACTGTGGGAGGCATTTAGAAGTACATTTCTATATGAGGAATCTACGTGTAAAACCTTAATTATGTGTTATCAATTATTTTTTGCCTAAATAGTTGAGTAAAATTCACATGAGGTTAGTAAAAGATGCTGTTTTAACATATGTGCTGTATTAACATTTAATATATATGCAGTTGAAAATGTTTCATTTGTCTTTTTAACATTGTGAACGCATGGCGCTAATGCGCTAACATGTGGCCATACTGTTTACTCAGCAGGGTTGGGGAGTAACGGAATACATGTAAAGGGATTATGTGTTTAAAATACAAAATATAAGTATTGTATTCCACTACAGTTACAATTTAAATCATTTGTAATTAGAATACAGTTACATTCCAAAACATTATTTTTTTGATTACTTTGCATTTTATTGTCATTTGTTTCATTTAATATTTCAGATGGAAAACATTTATCCATATAAATGATGCAATCCAAAGTGCATTTGAATGCATGGTGAAACACTTTCTTATGATGTGTTACATTCACACGAGCAGACAGAGAATTAAGTTTGAATTAAGTTTGATAAGATATTTAGGTTTTTCAGAGAATGTATTTTTAAGATGTGTATTTTGTCTTACTGAGTTTTTATAGACAGAACATCTACCAGATGCTGAAGAAGTAATCCAAAGTATTTA
Source organism: Xyrauchen texanus (assembly GCF_025860055.1). Classification (NCBI taxonomy): domain Eukaryota; kingdom Metazoa; phylum Chordata; class Actinopteri; order Cypriniformes; family Catostomidae; genus Xyrauchen; species Xyrauchen texanus. Next base: position 35,283,367 of record NC_068290.1, read on the forward strand.
GAATACGTTACTGACCTTGAGTAATTAACGGAATATGTTACAAATTACATATTACAGTCTGTAATCTGTAATCTGTAGTGTAATACATTTCAAAAGTAACCCTCCCAACCCTGCTCCTGGGTAAATATATTTATGCGGGTTTTAGTGGGACAAACTGCTTTACGTTATTTACACTATCGTTCAAAAGTTTAGGGTCACTCACTCATTCTATCTTTATTATGTTTTTGTTTTTCTCACATATTAGAATAATAGTAACGTCATCACAACAATGGAATGATAAAAATGGAAATATGGGAATTATGTTGTTACTAAAAAAATCCAAAATAAATCAAAACTGTGTAATATTTCAGTATCTTCAATGTGGCCACACTTTGCCTAGAATTTGCAGACATGCACTCTTGACATTTTCTCAACCATCTTCTTGAGGAATCACACTGGAATGCTTTTTAAACAGTATTGAAGGAATTTCCATCTATGTTGAGCACTTTGTGGCTGCTTTTCTAAATGATTTGGTCAGACATCAATTTCAAAAACTTACAACTTCAAAAATAAATAAAAAGAAAATAGTTTTGTAATTAAATAAATGAATATGGTGGCACAATTATATTTTTGTCTACAAAACTAATTTCAAACATTTAAGTATACGCCTTCAGATCAAAAGATTTTTAAGATTATGAGAAACATTTCAGTCAAGTGTTTTAAAACTTTTGATCGGTAGTGTACATGAGACCGCAATGAAGATACATGGAGGAATGTGGAAATACAGATTGAGACTCATCCAAAATAAGTCATGAAGAACAACAACAACAAGTAATCACTTCGAATGTGTCTCATCTAATCTTGAGTCTTTTGAACCTCAAATGTTGCATGCAGCATGCGTTTGTTTATATTATGAATAATCCTTTGGTTTGCATCCATCATGTTACAAATAATAGAGAAAATAATTGATATGTGTAAAGTACTTAATTCACTGAATTATTTATATATAAAAAAATTACCCCATGGTTATTTAGGCTATAAAGCCTTGTTTGTTTAAACATGCGGGAAACCTAACTATATTGTGATAAATAATATTAATCATACCATAAAAAAAGATTTTGCTCCTACTGTTCCACTGTTTTCTGTACATGATTAGTGTTCATACTCTATTACATTGAGTGGTGGTGCACATGTGGGTTGACACGCTCTAATTGTATTATCTAGCCTTTTCCTTCATATCATTTCTGTCTTCTCTTAATAATCTCCATTAATTAATTCAATTGAAGGCTAAAAGATTCATAGAAATTTATATTGTTTTACTGATCTGTAAAAGCTTTTCGTTCAGATGGACAGGGTTGGAGAAACGGTGATACAGAAGATGCCCTGAAGCTCTGAGCTGATTAAGTTAGTTGTATTTTTACCTGGGTCAGACCATACTGCCCTTAACACCTGTCTACTGGCCGCCCACTTACAAACACAATGACATCTGCTCTTAAACTTACTCTTTCTCATAAACGCACATATTCACTTATACAAAACCATCATTGTGTGAGTTTCCACAGAGAGATCTGCTAAATACTGGTACCTGTGCTTAATCAATAGTGCTAATATTTATGCTGAATTCCATTTGTGCCTGCTACAGATGCTGGGTTATGTCTTGTACCTTTCACACGGACAGATGGTGATCGATCTGCTAGTTAACAACCAAATAAGACTTCTGTTATATATACAACGGCTTTACCTTATCTGATATAACTACTGTTTACCTTCTGTCATTTTACAGGAGAAACCATATACTTTAGCTGGAACTGCCAAAATGAGCACACATGATAAAAATCTCAATGTCAACAAAGAGACAAACAGGAATCCACAGGCATATCAGCTATGCACCTGCTTTTTTCATTAAAACACTCTAGCGGAGAGAGTATCAATCAAGGTGAGACACTGTCTTCTGTGATAGGTTTACTAGTTATAAAAGCTCCCTAGTTTGTATAAACCCAGTAAACTGTTTATAGATGGGTAGTTAAAAAGGTGATGAACAGATAATGTTGATTTTGTTTTGGAATATGGCTTGCATGCAAGGGATTCTAATAAACCTGGAGAAAGTTATCTGTTGCATTCACTCATCTCAATGCCAGGTGCTTGACTGGCGCATGCTGCCCTGGAATTATGTGACATTGATGCTGCTGTCTATGTTTTAGCACTCAGTCCTGAACATTGTTTGAGTCTATCACCTGAGCCATAAATCCTATGTGACTAATCACTCTGTATTATACCTTCAGCTGACAAAAAAATTATAAAAATAAATAATGTTCCAATATATAGTTCACTGGGGAAATATCAACTATAATATAATTGTTTGCCAAAAAAATGCATCTTGTCAGAATACATGTCTAAATTGCTACCAATGTCTAAAAAGATTTCTTTATCCCTATAATTGTGTAGTTATGGAATATAACAGTAGGAACTATCTGTTAAAGCTAACCTTTGAAAACCTGCAGACAAATTCATGTCAGATTTAAATAAGTGCAGCAATTACGTTATCATCATTTAATGGAAAGGAGGCGGCAAGAACCGGCTTGGAAAATTAAAGAATAGTTTTAATGATAAACTTAAAAAGACACAAACACACACAACGTGTCTGTAAACAATCTCTCTCTTGTCGCGACCACCGTCTGCCATCGGCCTTTATCCCTCTCGGAGGCTTAATTAGCCTGATAAGGGACTGGGTGTGTATAATCACAACCCGGCCCCGCCCTCCACCCTGCCACATACGTATTGTACGTAAAACACGTGTAATTAGCATGATGGTAATTGGGCGATGATAATCTTTGGGGTTTTGGGTCAGAATCCTGGTATACATCAATGCAGCCAGCTCCCCTTGTAATACCCCCACACAATGAAAACCTTGTTTTGAAGTTTAATAAACTGTCGTAAACACACGTACAAAAAATGTACTCCCTGGCCTTGAATTTATATTCACTTCAAATAGTAAAAACCTTCTCTCTGTAATGAAGCCTCAGGCAAGTTGGGATCCATCTGCGGTATTTATTATAAACAGAACACAAGTCGTACTGGCAGGGTCAAAGGCAGGCAAACAGGGAATGTAGAAGGCAGGCAGAAGAGTAACTAGAACAGGCAGAGGTCAGGGCAGGCAGCAAACAATCGAAGAACTGAACAGGCAAGAGATAAACAAGGCAGGCAGCAGACTAGCAGGGTTTAAACAACAGGCAGGAACGGTACACAAAATAACTAGAAGGTAAACCAGAGATAAACTTGCTTTGTAGAGTCGCCGGAGCAAACAAGACTTCGCCAAGAGTGAATGAACTAAACAGTTAATATAGGGTGGGAAATGGAGAACAGCTGTGGAGTAATCAGACCTAGGTATGCGGGCTTATGGGGAATGTAGTCTTTAGCGGTCAATACTCCGGAGAATCAGATCTCCGATGACTGGAGGGGGAGGCGTTCTCGGTGTTCATAACAGAGCCCCCCCACCTGTGAGCGGCTCCGGACGCGAGGATGCGACCTGCGTCGAGGTCTCCCCGAGGTCGAGGGGCCGGTCTCGGTAGATCTGGTGGAACTCAGTATGAGGTTGGGGTCCAGGATGTCATTGGCGCTGACCCAGGATCTTTCTTCCGGGCCGTACCCCTCCCAATCCACCAGGTACTGGATCTGACCTCGGTGATGCCTGGAGTCGAGCAGGGTGCGCACCAGGAAGGCCTCCTCACCGCCCACAATCATGGGGAGGGGCCCAGGAGGCGCCCCCTCAGTCCTCGGAGCATCAGCCGGTTTGAGCAGGGAGACATGGAAAGTAGGAGAAATACGGTAATTAGAAGGGAGTTGCAAACGGAAAGAAACTGGATTGATCTGTCTAAGAATCTTGAAGGGACCCACATACCTAGGACTGAGTTTTTTGCATGGTAGATGCATGCGGATGTCTCGGGTTGAGAGCCAAACCCATTGGCCAGGGACGTAACTGGGGCTGGGACGACGGTGATGGTTGGCTTGCTCTCTGGAGTGATTCACCGCCCGTTGAAAGTGGACTAGGGCCTGGTCCCACACTGCCTCACTGCGTTGCAGCCAGTCGTTGACTGCAGGGACTTCGGAGGGTTCGTCGGACCACGGGATGAGAGGGGGTTGATAACCCAGGATACACTGGAATGGTGTCAGGTTGGTCGAGGGTTTGAGGAGGGAATTCTGGGCATACTCGGCCCACGGAAGGTAGCGACTCCAATCCGCATGATTGTGATGGCAGTACGTCCGGAGGAATCTCGTTATTTCCTGATTCAGGCGTTCTGTCTGACCATTGGACTGTGGATGGTACCTGGAAGTGAGACTGACATTGACGTTCAGGCGGTGGAAGAAGGCCCTCCATACCCGGGACGTGAATTGTGGGCCCCGGTCGGAGACGATGTCCTCAGGGAGTCCATAGTACCGAAAGACATACTGGAACAGGTGTTCGGCGGTCTCCAGGGCAGAGGGCAGTTTGGGCAGCGGGATGAGACGGCAGGCCTTGGAGAAACGGTCAATTACTGTTAGAATGGTGGTATGGTGTAGAGAGTTGGGTAGGTCCATGATAAAGTCCACAGCGATGTGCGACCAGGGACATCGAGGTATGGGGAGCAGTTGAAGCGGGCCGGCTGGCGGTTGTTTGGGGGTTTTGGTGACGTTGCAGGCTTGGCACTTGTTAACAAAGTCGGCCGCGTCATCCGACAAAGTCTCCCACCAGAAGCGGTTCCGCAGCAGGCGGGTGGTGGCTGTGATGCCCGGGTGATCGGAGTGCGGTGCATCATGTACCCAGCGCATGGTCCTCTCCGGCAGACTGGGAGGTACAAAGATCCAGTCGGGCAGACATTCAGGTGGTGACGGAGCGGAGGCATGGGCCTGGGTGATGTCTGCCATGAGGTCCCACTGGATGGGTGCCAGAAACAACTCGGGCGGAACTATGGGTTCGGTGCTGCAACGTGGAGGTGTGGCTTCGTGTTGTCGAGATAGAGAATCGGCCTTGACATTCTTGGATCCGGGAAGGTAGGAAATGGTGAAATCAAACCGAGTAAAGAATAGAGCCCATCTGGCTTGCCTGGGGTTGAGTCTCTTGGCAGAGCGAAGATATTCTAGATTGCGGTGATCCGTGAAAACTTGGAACGGATGTCTGGACCCCTCCAACCAATGTCGCCACTCCTCCAGCGCGGCTTTCATAGCCAGGAGTTCACGGTTGCCGACGTCATAATTTTGCTCGGCTGAAGAGAGTTTGCAGGAGTAGAAGGCACAGGGAAACAGCTTAGGAGGGTTACCTTGTCACTGGGAGAGGATCGCTCCAATGCCCGTGTTCGAGGCGTCCACCTCCATCACGAACGGTAGATCAGGGTCTGGGTGGTGCAGAATGGGTGCAGAGGTGAAGCGCTCCTTTAGCTGAGCGAAGGCCCGGAGGGAGTCGGGGGTCCAGTGGAGCTTGTGTTGACTTTCCTTGACCAGGTTGGTGAGGGGTGAGGCGACTGTGCTGAAGTTTTGGATGAATCTTCGGTAAAAGTTGGAGTTCCTTCACCGTGGTGGGTTGGGGCCTGTTCAGTACGGCTTGGACCTTGTTATCGTCCATAGCCACCCCTTCGGGGCTAATGATGTACCCCAGGAAGGCAACAGATCTTAGGTGGAACTCACATTTCTCAGCCTTGGCATATAACTGGTGCTGGATAAGACGCTTCAGGACCGCTCTCACCTGGACGATGTGTTCCTCGAGGGAATCAGAGAAAATCAGGATGTCGTCGATGTACACGATCAGGCACTTATTGAGCATGTCCCTGAAGACGTCGTTGACATAAGATTGGAACACTGAAGGGCTATTGGACAGGCCAAACGGCATGACCCGGTATTCATAATGGCCGCTGGTGGTAGAGAAGGCAGTCTTCCACTCGTCCCCCTCCCGGATGCGGATCAGGTTATAGGCACTTCGGAGGTCCAGCTTAGTATAGATCTTGGCCGACTGCAGCTGTTCCAGGGCAGAGGGAACCAAGGGCAATGGGTATCGGAATTTTACGGTAACGTCGTTCAGACGACGATAGTCGATGCAGGGGCGTAGCGAGCCATCCTTCTTGCCCACGAAGAAGAAGCCAGCTGCGGCTGGAGAGGTGGAGTGTCTGATGAACCCCTTGGCCAGCTCCTCCTCTATGTAGGATATCATGGCGAGGGATTCAGGTTCTGACAGGGGATAGATTCTGCCACGGGGCGGTGAAGCTCCGGGCTGGAGCTCAATGGCGCAGTTGCTGGAACGATGTGGTGGGAGTTGCGATGCCTTGGCCTTGCTGAAGGCTTCACTGAGGTCGGTGTATGCTGGGGGAATAGCGGGAACTGTGTCGGAGTTGTTCATGACGTGGGCGGCCCCCACGGAGACAGGTCGAATAGAGCGTAGGCATTTCGTAGAGCAAGTGGGACCCCACTGAGTGAGTTGATTGTTCTGCCAGGAAATTCGTGGGTCGTGTAGTCGGAGCCAGGGAAAGCCAAGGATTACTGGATTGCGAGGAGACTGGATGACGTAGAAGCGAATGGTTTCAGTGTGAAGTACCCCCACCTGCAGGAGGAGGTCACGGGTGGTGTAACACACTTTACTGGATCCCAGGGGGCGACCATCTAGCGCTGCCACTGTCAAAGGAGGATTACACGCCGTCAGGGGAATTTGATACTGTTCACAGAACGATTCATCAATAAAATTCCCCGCCGCCCCAGAATCAATCAAAGCTTGGGTGTCAATATTGGTTGCCCGGAAGGTTATTGCTATGGGGACCTCAAGACTGGTCCCAGGCAAGGTAGAGGAAACGAGCAGACTCACCCCTGGGTGTGAAGCTTGTGAAGGGCGCGTCGGGCAGCTGACGCGTTGATGTCCAGCCTGACCGCAGTAGAGACAGAGGCGTTTGGCGTAACGGCGTTCCTTTTCCTCGGGGGAGATGTGCGACCGGTCGACCTGCATGGGTTCTGAGGTGTTGGTTGGCTGGGGCACTGAAGAGAGAGGGGTCGACCACCACGCAGGACGTCTGGAACAGATGAGGTTGTCTTTGCGGATAGCCAAGGTGATGAACTGCTCCAGAGAAATACCCTCGTCACGACAAGCCAGCTCGGACTGGAGATCTGCATCGAGGCCCTGCCGGAAGAGGAGTTTGTGGGTGGATTCGAGCCAGCCCGTTTGGGCCGCGAGGGTTCGAAAAGAGAGTGCGTAGTCCACAGCCATCCGTGTTCCTTGGCGGAGAGCCAAAAGCTGCTCGCCGGCGTTCTTGCCGCCCTCAGGGTGATCGAAAACGTCAATGAAACCTTGTCGGAAGGAGTCAAAGGTAAATTGAGTGAATCCTTGGCTGGTCCAAAGTGCGGTCGCCCAATCTAGGGCTCGGCCAGTGAGGACGGAGTTCATCAGAAGAATTTTGCTTTCGTCCGAGGGGTAAAGCGCCGGTTGCTGAGAAAGGAACAAGGAGCATTGCATGACGCACCCCTTGCATTTCGACGGTGAACCGTCAAACTTCTCCGGCAGCGCGAGTCGTGGGCTCGCGGAGGTTACTACGAGGGGCGTGGCAGTCATTGCCGAGCCGGCTGGAGGTATTGCGGGAGCCGGTGCAGGTGTCGGCGGATGCAGTACCTGCATGGAGCGCATCATCTCTTCAACTGCTGCCGTAAGCCGAACGAGTTGTTGTTGTTGGGCTGACAGCTGATTAGCTTGGGCTGTGAGCTCCTCCGTCATGCGTGAAATCACCGCTGGATCATGGTGTGGCGAAGTCTTCTGTAATGAAGCCTCAGGCAAGTTGGGATCCATCTGCGGTATTTATTATAAACAGAACACAAGTCGTACAGGCAGGGTCAAAGGCAGGCAAACAGGGAAGAAGGCAGGCAGAAGCGTAACTAGAACAGGCAGAGGTCAGGGCAGGCAGCAAACAATCGAAGAACTGAACAGGCAAGAGATAAACAAGGCAGGCAGCAGACTAGCAGGGTTTAAACAACAGGCAGGAACGGTACACAGAATAACTAGAAGGTAAACCAGAGATAAACTTGCTTGGTAGAGTCGCCGGAGCAAACAAGACTTCGCCAAGAGTGAATGAACTAAACAGTTAATATAGGGCATGGGAAATGGAGAACAGCTGTGGAGTAATCAGACCTAGGTATGCGGGCTTATGGGGAATGTAGTCTTTAGCGGTCAATACTCCGGAGAATCAGATCTCCGATGACTGGAGGGGGAGGCGTTCTCGGTGTTCGTAACACTCTCAAAGTAGCTCGAAGTTATTTGGTAAACACTACATTGTTTAAAAGAATGTTCCAGGTTCAATACAAGTTAAGCTGAATTGACAGCATTTGTGGCATAATGTTGATTATGATTAAAAATGTATTTCGACTCATTCCTCCTTTTCTAAAAAAACAAAACAAAACAAAAAACAGGTTACAGTGAGGTCTTTGCAATGAAATTGAATGAGGACAATAAAAGTAAACGTGACCAATATTGGTAGAGTTTAAATATAGAAACGTGCAGCTTATAATTTTAGAATGCAAAGGCCCGGCACGTTCAGCACCGTTCAGCACCGTTCTATGCCATTTCCCGGCCGGCCCACCAGGAAAAGTCCTAATCTTATCAGAAGAACTAAACCCCACCTTATCTATATGTATAACAAATGTCATAACTTATCGGTTAGCCAGAATTTTTTAGAAAATGTTTACATCTAGCTGGATCAAGGAAATTGAATGGTAACTTTTACACTCGATTGGATCTTTGTCCTTTTTAAGAATCTGACTGATCCGGGCTTGTGTCATGGTTGGAGGAAGCTTTCCATACTTTAATAGTTCCATATAAACTTCTAACAAACGTTAGAAGCCAGTTCTGAGCCAGTTCTGTAGCATAATATCTAAAAAATGTATCGGCAAAGCCATCTGGCCCCGGAGACTTACCTGTAGGCAGGGCCCTAATTACCTCATCAAGCTCCTCCAAGGTTATCTCAGAATCAAGAGAATTTCTTTGCTCAGTCATCAATTTAGGGAGTTCTTAATGATTCCACATAGTCTCTCTGTTTTATATATCTAGCCAAATGTTTTCCTGCTTTGTCCCCGACTCAAAGTATGACTGTCTTGCCCTGAATAGCCAAAATAATATAAAAAAATAGTTTTATATCTGTATTTCAATCGGGTCAATTCTCTGAGGCCATCAGACAACATTCTGCGCTTCAGTTCTGCTTTGGCACTTTTAATATTTCCTTCCAACTCCACAAGCTCTCATGCTTTGGATTTTTGGATGAATGAGGCATACTGTAAGATCCAACCCCTATGAACCGCCTAAAGTGCCTCCTGAGGACCAGTTGTCTCCATATAAATACTGATTTCATCTTTAACATTTGTTGGAAATCAGGATTTTGCAAAAGGGATACATTAAAGCAACAGCTGTGTAATTTATTTTTCTCCATATGTGGTAACTCAACAAAACACACCAGGGCATGATCTAAGACTAAAATGTTTCCAATTGAGCAATCAACAACAGAAGAAATGAGGGATTTATATATATATATATATATATATATATATATATATATATATATATATATATATATATAAATCTATTCTTGAATAAATCTTATGGACTGGTGAAAAAAATGTATAGTCCCTAGCAGATGGGTTCAAAAGTCTCCAAATATCTGTAAGACCAAGATTTTTACACATCCTGTGAAGTATCAATGTTATTTTAGGGGGCTTGCACACTTATGCTCCACTACGATCAAGGACTGAATCCATCAAAAGATGAAAGTATCCTCCCAATATCATGAGTGGTACCAGCGGAATGCAACATCCTTTCAAGATCAATAAAAAAAAGCCCTGATCATCAGCATTAGGTGTGTAAATATTAGCCAAAACCAATCTTTGCCCCTGAATTTCAGAGTAATAATAATTACTCTTCCTAATTTCTAATTATTCTGTTTGAGAAAATTGAATTGTAGATGTTTATTTATCCAACATAATGACTCCCCTGCTTTTACTTGAGCCAGCACTAAAGAAAACATATCCACCCCGTATCTTCCCAAATTTTCCAGCTTCCTGCGGGGAAAGATTATGTTCTTGAAGAAACACAGTATCATATTTATTACATTTAAGAAAATGAATAACCTTCCTTCTTTTTATGGAGTGCCCCAACCCATTCACATGCCACGTGGAGAGAGACAATCCACTCATATTAACATTTGACATTTTGATGTCATAGCAAAAGTTAATTGTGTGTCAAAAAAGAAAAAGCAGACTCATCCACAGCTGTCTCAAAGGTATGTTCCTCCACAGAACAAACTCCAGCCGCTAGGCAGAACCAGCACAAAAAGAAACAAAACAGGCGTCCCGGTTCCTCGGACGGTCCAGTATATTTAACGAGTCGTGTTGTCTCAGAGGCCACATAAGAAAAACACCATGATTTCCTCAGTCCATCAACTCTATTAAAGACATCGCTTGTTGTAGGCATGTAGATATTTTGCGGTCATCCTTATCTCTAGCCACGAACTTCAGTGTAAAAGCGATCTTCAGTCAATGCAAAAGTTTTTGAAGGAGTATCACTCCAGCCACTTGGCGTAACCAACACAAAAAGAAGCAAAAATGGCGCCCAGCTTCCTCAGACAGCCAGAGTAAGTACAGCGAGTCAATCAACTCACATAAGAAACACCAAATGGCATACCTACTCTATGAAGGACAGTGCTTGTTTGACTGGGCATAAAAATACTTTGTGGCCATCCTTATTATTTATACTCAGTTTGTCCGGGAACATCAGTGCAAAAGCGATCTTCCGATGATGTAAAAGATTCTTGCATTCCTTAAATCAATCACGTTTCTCTCTTGTTGAATTTGCAAAGTCTAGGAAAAAGAAAATGTTGTGATTCTTCCAAGAAAGCTTTCCTTTGCTCCTCGCCTCGTGTAACACAAGATCTTTATCGAATGATTAGAGGAATTTGTCAAGAATTGATTGGGCCTTTCTCCCTCAACAGATCTCCGAGCCGGGACCTGTCATGCCGAGAAAACTTGGGAAGAGCTTGTCTAGGAATTTCACCAAATCTCTGCCCTCCTCATGCTCAGGAATTCCAACAATTCTGATGTTATTCCTACGGCTCCTATTCTCAAGATCTTCAAGCTTTCCAAGAACGTGTTCCAAATCAACTTTGGTCGCTGGAAGATTATCAGATAATTTCTTCTTCGATGACTCCAGATAATCGATCCGTTTCTCATCATCTGCCACTCTTGTAACCAACTCAGAGAATTTTGTTTCCATTGCAGTAATCGATCGATGTATTACAGTGAGATCTTCTAATTCAGCAATAACTTTCGTCTGCATCACAAACATGGACAGTTGATGCTGAATTTCTTCTCCCGCTGCACCATTCAAATCGAGTACCCAGTCCGCAGGCCCGTCAGAGGTTTCAGCTTTAGCACTCAATTCTCTATTAATACCTCCAGAACCTGAGGATTTACCATTTTTTGACATATTGATTTCAAAGAGCATTATGAATTAATTCCTTTTCCAAGTTCTCCGGATACAAAGTCAATTGGTCTATATCCGAAGCTTTGGCTCTGACAGCATACTGTCCAGTAACTGCCTTCCAGTGGACCAAACAGGGCATTTAACGAATAGTTCACCCAAAAATGAAAATTTGCTGATAATTGACTTACCCCCAGGCCATCCAAGATGCATTTTGGACCGTCAAAAAAAATTATATTCACTTGCTTTGTTTAAAGGAGGAGGCATGAAATGAAATCCTAAAAATCTTAAATTCTATTTTGATGAAGAAAGAAACTCAGATACATCTTGGATGGCCTGAGGGTGAGTAAATTATCAGCAAATGTTCATTTTTTGGTGAACTATTCCTTTAAGTATTTGGGTATTTTATTCACATAAAATGTGTTAGATTTAGTTAGTTAATTTTGATCCTTTAATAAAAAGGCTTCATTAAATGTATCGATGATTAGGATGGTCAATGATATTAAAATGAAGGGTATTCCAAAATTCAACTACCTGCTACAGTCACTCCCTATAGATGTCCCCCTCTCTTATTTCAAACAATTTAAGAGCATAACGAAGTCTTTCATTTGGATTGGTAAATGCCCCAGATTACATTTTAGTGTAGCCGAATGACAAATGTGGGCTAGGCCTACCCAAAATTTAGTTTTATTATTATGCGTTCAGTCTCAGACATTTGGCTCATTGGTCGCTTCCGTCTGAAAGAGCCCCTCCCTGGTTCTGTATTGAACAGGAATATCTTGTCCCTATTTTGCCATTGCAAAGGCTTTCTATCAATCTATTCAGAGATGTTAAATCACACCCCATTATTTTGCATTTGCACTCGGTATGGACGAGTGTTTAATTCAGATATTTATCTAAATGTTGCCTTGAGCTTATGGCTGAACCCCAAACTAGTCCCCTTTCTGCTGGCCAGAGTGGATTGTGAGGGGGTTAATACAATCGGTGACCTAGATGAGAGCAATGTGTTGAGATCCTTTGAAAATTTGGTCCCAATATCTCAGTTTTTTAGGTATCTGTAGCTGCGCCACTTGCTCTGTACTATTTTGGGGAATAGCATATAGCCCCCCTAAAGCAGCAGATACTATGAGAGGGGTGATTACTGCTTTTTGAAAAGGTCATGAGGCACCAGTGTATTGCTCCTTGTTAATTCAGAATCTGGGGGACGGAGCCTCTACCACTTTCAAGAGATTATGGTAGAAAGATTTAAACGTAGAATTGGACACTGGCCTGGGAACGCCTCGGAGTCCCCAGTCAGAGCTGGTTAATGTGGTTCGGGATAGGGAAGTTTGGGGCCCCTTGCTGGAGCAGCTGCCCCCGTGACCCGACTTCGGATAAGCGGTTGAAGATGGATGGATGGATGGATGGATTGGAGGAGGGAGAGTGGGCTAGGATTCTAAAAACCATCTAAACTTAATCTAGAGGAGCAAGGGTGCACCTTATACAATTCAAGATTTTACATCGGTTCTATTGCAACATCTCTAAATTGTATAAGCTTGGTCTTAAAGACACACCCACCTGCTGGCGATGCCATTGAGAGAATGGTGACATAATCCATGTCTTTTTGGGGGTGTGTTGAGATACAGAAGTTTTGGTTAAAGGTTCAGAGTCTGGTTTGCAATGTAGTAGAGACTTGGGTGATAGGGCTGTCATCGACATTGAAAGTAGACACACACAGAGTTAACACCAATGTCATGATCACCAGGCAGATCATTTTAAGGGGCCGGAGGTCGGCTGTAGCATCCTCTTTTCAGGAGTGATGCTCAGAGATGGGAAGGGTGGTGGCCTTTGAGTAAGGGGCATTTAGAAAAATGTGGAGGTACAAAATGTTTGTGGAGAAGTGGAGCGGGTATATGTCATTTATGGATATGTGATTCATTTTATTATATTTTTTATATGTTTATTTATCTATTTACTTTTTATTTTATTTAGTCATTTATTTAAATTTTTTGTGCGTGTGTCTATATCATTTGAGACCACTGTAATGATGTTGTGGTCAGGGTGGGATTGGGGGGGGGGGTTTACTATTGATTCTGTGTACATATGTTTTTTTTTTACAGTATTCATTTATGTGAATCAATAATGTTGTTTAATCTGAATTAAAAAAGCAGTGAAACTTTTTTATATGATTAAATATTATTTATGAATTATTATTATATACAGTGGCAAAAAAGTGTGTTAACCTTTTCTCTGTATTAATTGGTCATAATATGTGATCTCATCTTTATCAAAGTCACAAATATAGACAAACACAATATGCTTAAGCTAACAACACAAACAATTATAATATTTCATGTCTTTATTGAACACATCCCATTAAACATTCCCAGTGCTGTGGAAAAATAGATGTGAACACGTGATCACTCCTTTGGCAGCAATAATTTCAACCAAGTGTTTTTGATAGCTGCGGATTAGACCTGCACAATGTTATTAAGGAATTCTGGACCACTCTTCCTTGCAGAACTGCTGCAGCTCAGCCATATTCTTAGGATGTCTGGTGTGAACTGCTCTCTCGAGGTCAGTCCACAGCATCTCTATTGGGTTAAGGTCTGGGCTTTGACTTGGCCACTCCATAAGGTAGATTTTATTTTTTTAAAGCCATTCTGTAGTGAATTTACTTCAATGTTTATGGTCATTGTCCTGCTGCATCACCCAACTTCTACTGTGCTTCAGTTGGTGCACAACCACCCTGAGATTATCCTGTAGGATATCTTGATATCTTGAATAAATATTTCCCTCAATGATGGCAAGCGGTCCAGACTCCGGAGCTGCAAAGCATCCCCAAATCATGATGCTCTCTCCACCGTACTTCAATGTTGGGATAATGTTTTCATGCTGGTATGTGGTGCCCTTTTTACGCCATACGTAGTGCTGTGTGTTCTTCCCAAACAATTCAACCTTAGTTTTATCAGTACACAAAACATTTTCCCAGTAGCGTTGTGGAGTGTCAATGTGGTCTTTGGCAAACTTCAGGTAAGCAGCAATGTTTGTGCTGGAAAGCAGTGTTTGTTGGAATGTTTTCCATATAATAGACTCATGAACAGAGATGTTAACCAGTTCCATTGATTCCTTCAAGTCTTTAGCTGTCACTCTAGGTTTCTTTTTTACCTTGTTGAGAATTCTCCATTAAGTCATTTTGGCAGGACGTTAACTTCTAGGGAGAGTAACCACAGTGATAAATTGCCTTCATTAACAGACAGTTTGTCTAACTCAAATGAGCTTTTGTTGACCTCATTAGCATGGGGTTCACATACTTTTTCCAACCTACACTTTGAATGTTTGAATGATGCATTCAATGTACAAGGACAATACAATAATTTGTGTGTTATAGTTAAAAGAGCAAAAGGCACAAAATATGTTTATATGTTTTTTTAAATGAAACTTGTGCACAAGTGTATTTAAAGTGCAAAGACACCACATTGTTGTTGTAAAAAATGTTATTAATATTTTTCAAAAATGTATGAAACCAACATGAACACAAAGATTACATTTCTTCAAACATGACACTTGTGTTTTAAACTAAATTCTTAAAAGATTTCTCATTTTTATCATCTAAAATTTGTCAATGACCAATGTAAAAGAGCAATTGAGGGTTTTAAATCCAAGGGACTCTCTTAAATTACCTCAGGTTTCAAAATGAGTCATAATATCTTGCCAATAATATCATATGATCATAAACTTCAAAATTACTTCTTTGAAGTCCCCATAATATAAACCCTTCACGATGGTCTTGTGGAAGGAGCATTCGTTAAGGGACTTAATCACTTTCATTTGGAACGACTCTTACTTAACGTCCCCTTCACAGATGGAATTCCCCACTGTTTAGCGCTTAAAGGTTAAATTAAGCATTGATGTTGAATTGTTTATATCCACAAACATATAGGCATTGTTCATTGTCTGTATGGAGCAAAAACAATTAGCTCAGAACTTTGCCCCATTTCCACCAACTCCAACTGTTGTTTTCTACAGGAATCAAACAAAAGATTTGTTGTTATTTTTTTCAGATAGCTGTGATAAATGTACCATGCCTGTTTGGAAATTCTGTTCATCCTCGAGGGAGCGCTTGGACAGATGAGGAATAACTGCTTTGGACTGCTGTTTTTTGAGAACAGCAGAGCACACCATATGGAATCTTCTAGTATATACGTCTCTTTTGTGTTTCCCAGCATCTGTAGTGCAGACTACAGCACATTAAACTCTCAAAAGCGAATTGATTTAAGAGTCAAAATAAGGAGAGGATCCTATAGCACAGGTCTTTCTAAACATCATTACACTCTGACACTATTATGAATATAATTTATCTCTAGGAGTTGAAAAAACTCCATATTGATTCAAATTACTCCAGAAAGAAGGATAACATGCCATGATAGTCACAGAAGCATTCCTACGCAAAGAGGCTCTTACACAACGGAAAAAAAAATTATATTTTTTTGAGTTCTGGAGTAGGCGCCATTGTTTAATTTTCCTCGTTAAAGATATCATTAAGAACTAATTAGCTCATTTAGGAGCTCATTTACCTCATTAAATATGCTCTCTCATTCTCATATACCATCTATTAGTTCTTCAGAACACTGTAATCAAGAGCATCAAATAATGGATTTGATTCTCATCTATGCAATTACTTTATAAAATACCACAGCAGCACTTTGGAGACTTTAGATGACCTTATGACCTGACTGCTCCATTCCTACGCTGTTCGAATGGCCTCATCTATCCCAAAGAGTAATTACAATCAATGAGTTGTGTGGCTCTAACAGTTTTCTTTGAGGAAGGCAATCTTAAGTGTTATAATCCCTATTGCAAATGACAATTAAACGATCAAATACAAGTGTGTGTGTGTGTGTGTAATCCATTATGTTTTTTTTATTGGAATAAAGCTAATAGACCACCAGTATCTTTGATTAGAGCATGTTTGACTTTATTGTGCACAATCTGTCTAATTAGATTGTGTGTGTGGTATAAAGAAATTCTGCTGCATGTTATATTCAGACTTGATGTTGGAGAATTTCTACAACGTTTTGACAGGTAGCCTAATGTTTCTCAGTCAATTAGTCTTGACTGGAATGCATTTACATCACAGTCAAATATGGATAAGTCCTCCTGGAAGTTCCTGCTTAAGAGTATGAAAATCACATATATGCCATTTAATTTAATGCAATACAATTTTAATGTTTAACTGAAATTTCATATTTATTTGTTTCCGTTACACTTTCCGAAACCTTTTTCAAGCCAGTTCAACAAAATTAAGCTCAAATGTGAAATTGATGCTTTGTGTTTATTTTATCATTCTTTTGCCAACACAGAGAGTCATGGGAAATGCAGTTTTGTCACAAATACTGTACCTGTTGCCACATAAATTGGTGAAATGTTTAGCATTTGTGCTAAGTCTAATAGCTATGCTTAATCACCGGCATCCCAAATGTTAAAAAACTAAATTGTAGAGACAGCTTTCACATTTACTACTTTTTTATATAATTATCAGTCAGCTTCAGATCATTCCAACATGACTTGAGGGCAGCAATGGTGAGCAGTGATCATTTCAAGATCTGAAAACAAACCATGATCAAAGCGTACTCATATGGGCCTAAAAGTACTTATAAGCCTGCTAACTCTGAGCCTCTTTAAATAACAAGTGGCTTTCTTTACTATCATAGAACTTATAATATTTGTTATATGTGTATTTGGTCACACTTTATATTAGGTGAATTTTATTAATATGTACTAACATTAAAATACATACAATACAATGTACTTATTGTGTAACTACACGTTGTTCTACAATATTGTCACAAGATTCATCTTCTGCTGCTGTTGAGGTATGGGTATGTTTAGGTGTAGGGTTAGGGGATTAGGTTTAGATTATGTTTACACAACAATGATGTAGTAAAAACGGAAACGTTTTTCCTTTGGGTTTTTTAAAAGTTTTGCTTAGAGACGACAACGTTGTCAAAATGATCCCGTTCACACAGATCTGCAAAAACGACTAAAAATGCTGTATTATGCATGCCAGGCCAGTAGTTGGCGATGTCACTTTGTAAAGGAACACTACATGCCTCCCCACATAAGCATTCTTCCACAGAGCAGTGAACACAAACAATGAAGATGGTGAAAGGTCCCGAGACTCCGCCTTCAGAGCAGGCGATAAGGCAGCCCTAAGAACAGCTAGGGCCAAACTGTCACGGGCAATCAGAGAGGCAAAGCGCGCACATGCCCAGAGAATCCACAGTCACTTCCAGGACAGCGGTGACACGCGGCGCATGTGGCAGGGCATCCAGGCCATCACCAACTACAGGACAACATCAGTTGCCTGTAACAAAGATGCCTCCCTTCCAGATGCGCTGAACGGCTTCTATGCTCGGTTTGAAGTGCAGAACGACGTGGTGGCGAGGAAGACCCCCCCTCCTCCCAACGACCAGGTGCTCTGTCTTACCACGGCAGATGTGAGGAAAACTCTACGTAGAGTCAACCCACGGAAGGCTGCTGGACTAGACAACATTCCTGGCAGAGTGCTCAGAGGATGTACAGACCAGCTAGCAGATGTTCTTACCGACATCTTCAACATCTCTCTGAGCAGCGCCGTCGTTCCAACGTGCTTCAAGGCCACCACCATCATCCCCATGCCAAAGAAGTCTTCAGTGTCCTGCCTCAACGACTACCGTCCCGTCGCACTTACACCCATCATCATGAAGTGCTTCGAGAGGCTCGTTATGAGGCACATTAAGACCCAGCTGCCCCCCTCACTAGACCCACTACAGTTTGCGTATCGTCCAAACCGTTCAACGGACGATGCCATCACCACAACCCTCCATATGGCCCTCACCCACCTAGACAATAAGGACTCATACGTTTGCTGTTCATAGATTTCAGCTCAGCATTCAACACAATCATTCCCCAGCACCTGATTGGAAAGCTGAACCTGCTGGGCCTGGACACCTCCCTCTGCAACTGGACCCTGGACTTCCTGACTGGGAGACCTCAGTCAGTCCGGATCGGGAACAGCATCTCCACCACCACCACACTGAGCACTGGGGCCCCCCAGGGCTGTGTGCTCAGTCCACTGCTGTTCACTCTGCTGACTCACGACTGTGCAGCAATGCACAGCTCGAACCACATCGTCAAGTTCGCCGATGACACGACCGTGGTGGGTCTCATCAGCAAGAACGACGAGTCAGCATACAGAGAGGAGGTGCAGCGGCTGACGAACTGGTGTAGAGCCAACAACCTGTCCCTGAATGTCGACAAAACAAAAGAGATGGTTGTTGACTTTAGGAGAGCACAAGGTGAGCACACTCCGCTGAACATTGACGGCTCCTCTGAGGAGATCATCAAGAGCACCAAATTCCTTGGTGTTCACCTGGCAGAGAACCTCACCTGGTCCCTCAACACCAGCTCTATCACCTTCGAAGGCTGAGGAAAGCACATCTCCCACCCCCCATCCTCACTACATTCTATAGAGGGACTATTGAGAGCATCCTGAGCAGCTGCATCACTGCCTGGTTTGGAACTTGGACCGTTTCGGACCGCAAAGCCCTGCAGAGGATAGTGAGGACAGCTGAGAAGATCATTGGGGTCTCTCTTCCCTCCATCAAAGACATTTACAAAAAACACTGTATCCGCAAAGCAACCAGCATTGTGGACGACCCCACACACCCCTCACACAAACTCTTTACCCTCCTGCCGTCTGGCAAGAGGTACCGAAGCATTCGGGCCCTCACGGCCAGACTGTGTAACAGCTTCTTCCCCCAAGCCATCAGACTCCTCAATACTCAGAGACTGGTTTGACACACACACGTGTCCTGAGTTGCACTTTAATTACTGTCACTTTATAACTGTCTGCTACCTCAATAACTGCTATGTGCATAGAACACTATCTCATAGTATGTTATGTTTACGTTTTTAGAAACTGTCATCTTTTTGCACTACTGAGTACTGGTCGGCGCTGCACTGTGTCTATTGTCCTGTTCATTGTCAGAAATTTGTTGTACTGTCCCGTACTTTGCACATGTTTGCACGTGCACTTTATATAGGTATATATGGGTATTTTATATAGGTTGTCTCATGTGGTCCTGTGTTGGTCCTTGTTTTTTATGCACCATGGTCCTGGAGGAAGTTGTCTCGTTTGCTGTACTGTACTAATTGTATGGTTGAACCATAAGTGTGTGTGTCTCATGGTCCTGTGTTGGTCCTTTGTTTTTTTTATGTAGCACCATGGTCCTGGAGGAAAGTTGTCTCGTTTTGCTGTGTACTGTACTAATTGCATATGGTTGAAACGACAATAAAAAGCACTTGACTTGACTTGAAAGCATTGAGCAATTTTGTCTGGATGGACGATTAGGTTGCTTTATTACTACAAATGACCCTGGACTATAAAGCATGCCACCTTTTTAAGGAGTCCAACTGGTGATCTCATGTTGGTCTGTTCGCCCTGGAGGTTAGGACGAAGTTCATGGCTATAGAATGAACACGTAATACGCGTGCCCATGACGTCATTGTTTTCACAAATTCGCATATTTGTGCGTTTACATGGAGACGATAACGACATTGTTTTCAAAAACGTACACTTTGAAACCCCTTTTCAAAAGTTTGTGTTTTCAGGCCCCAAAACGCCGTTGTCATGTAAACGAACAGCCAAAACGCATAAAAGTTTTCCGTTTTTAGTTGAAAACATTGTCGTGTAAACGGCCCCTTAGTGTAAGGATTGGGTTAGGGTTAATACAGATGTAATTAATTGCAGGTACTTTATATGAAGTATATTGTAACAACATGTATTACGTAATAGACCTTATTCATAGTAGCGTCATCTTTGATTTTGAATGGGAATGACAGTGAGGCTGTGAGGGATAGACTTACCGCCTCTTCAATGGGACGCATGGTATAAAGCTGTAAAAAGCACTTAGATCACATCTGATTTTCCACAACTCATGTTGTTTGGAGTTTTTTGTTAACTGAATGTATGAAAACATGTTTTTTTCAATGTTTTGTCTGTGGAACATTCCAAAAACACTTAAAGCTGCAGTACAACCCATTGAAGACTGTTCATCTATCCCTCACAGCCTTGTTGTCATTCCCATTAAAAATCAAAGATGGTACTACTGTGAATAAGGTCTAAAATTACACTGCATAAAGTACTTAAGTACATAGTAGTTTAAAAACACCTAATATAAAGTGGGTCCATGTATTCTTTTAGAACCCAATGCTCCATATATCTTATTATAAAAGTCCCTAGCTGTGATCCTTTTCTTGTTTCTTAATGTCCCTTGTGCTTTCAGTTTGACAAGGCCTGTAGAGTACTTTCAAACTCTCTTTTACATCCAAGTCTTTGTGCCATTGACTTGCTACCTTTCTTTGATCACTGTATATGTTGTTTGCTTTGTATGAATTGTTGACATAAAGTGACTCTAATGCAAGCTTGACCTTTGCAATTTTTTTCAGGGCAAAAGGAAACTATAAGATGATAATATCAGTTCAAATTATTCTATCTTGACATTTCAGGCCAGTAGCAAGTTTAGCATTCTGGACCTGGACGGCAGGCAAAATATCACCTTTTTTATTTACTTGAGGGAATTCTCCAATTAAATGTGACTTTAAGGCCACATATCGCCTGTGCGTTGGATTTGTGTCAGTGAAACGACAGTGTCCATCTCATATTGGTGACATTTTCAATAATGCTGATGTTTCCACTCCATTTAGGATTACCTCTCTCTCTCTCTCTTTCTCTTTCTTTCTTTTTTATCCCATACCTCCTCTTATACACTCTGTAAATCCTTTTGACTGGCCAAGCGATTAGTTTTGACGGGACCAATATAGCCAA
Organism: Xyrauchen texanus; assembly: GCF_025860055.1. Taxonomy (NCBI): domain Eukaryota; kingdom Metazoa; phylum Chordata; class Actinopteri; order Cypriniformes; family Catostomidae; genus Xyrauchen; species Xyrauchen texanus. The sequence goes on from NC_068290.1 coordinate 35,304,660, forward strand.
AATCTTAAGCTATATATCCACAGGATATTGGGTCATCTCAACCTCTCTTCGAGGACCTCTCTCCCTCTTCATTCAGGAAGATATATATTCTTTATATAGGCTTATTCTATTGTTTATCTACTCATAAATCAGAGGTTGTCAACCTTTTCCAAACTATGGACCCCACACCCAGACGGTCACCCAGACCCCTTAATATAATAATGCCAGGTTTTATCTGTAACACCATATAATAATGTTCAACAATAACATTAACAAACCATCAACCATTAATTTAACAATAGATGTAAACGACATTTGAGAAATTTAATTACAAAAGGTGTTATATATTTTTTTACATATTCATTATATTCATATATATATATATATATTTACATTTGTTCAGGATTATAAATCTGAATATGTTAATATAACTATATATTTAGACTTACATTTATATATTCAGGAATTACATGGATATTCATATTTATAACTATGTATTTGGATTTATAACAGTATATTCAGATTTAAACTATGTACTGCATATTTTCACATTTATAACTTTACTTTCTTGATTTATATACAGTACACTCACTGAGAACTTTATTAAGTACACCTTTACACATACTTATTCATGCAATCATCTAAACGTAAATCGTGTGTCTGCAGTGTATAAAATCATGTAGATACGGAGTCAGGAGCTTCATTTAATGTTCACATCAACCATCAGAATGGGGAAAAGCATTTTATCTCAGTGATTTTGATCGTGGCATGATTGTTTGTGTCAGATGGTTAACTCAGAATAGCAGCAGAAGACCATGACAGGTTCCATTTCTGTCAGCCAAAAACAGAAAACTAAGGCTGGAGTGGGCCTACCATCTGTGTACCTCAGCAGAAATCCAGATTCATCAGACTAGGCGATGTTTTTTTCCAGTCTGAACTGTCCAGTTTTGGTTAGCCTGTGCCACTGCAACCTCAGCTTTCTGTTTTTGGCTGATAGAAGTGGATTGTGTCGTGGTCTTCAGCTGTTGTATCCCATCCACCTCAAGGTTCGATGTGATGTGCATTCTGTAGGGTACACAGGTTGGTTAGATCAGTTTTACTATCAGATATAATTAATAATGTTTATGAATTATTAATTCAATTAAGTAATATAATTGAATTCACTAAATTCTATCCCCAGGGCAGCACTCTTTGACAAGATAAAAATGACAGTAAGTGACTGATCAAGTCTCATAAAATTCTACCCTGAAGATTGAATATCTTGATTGATAATCAAAGTAATCAAAAGGGGAAGAAGTTAGTCAAATTATTGCCATACGAATCCAACAGCAATCTGGTTACAGTTGGCTTCTAACAACAACAATTTAACAATACTGAAGTAATACTGGAGTTCTTGACGTGGCAGAGGCTGGCTTCAACACAATATTCAAACAAACATCCAGGAGTACTTATTATAATATAACAAGATTTATTATAATCAAACAGCAATGAACACTGCCAATACTAGATGAATATAACACAAAAACATAAGGTGGAAATCCTCACTAAATGGTGGAGCTATATGCTAGAGTATGTGTGTGTGTCTCGATTCAGTAACAAAGACACAAAATGGTGGACTAAACTCCATGTGTGGAACCAGTTAAAAATGGAGGACTAGGTTTGGAAAGGGCGGAGCCAACGATTATTTGAATGTGTACGGAAAGAAAGATGGCTGGATCAGATCCAGCACAACGGAGCTAATACCACGTGTGGGTGATAATGAGCAGACACACAAAGGAACTGAACGAAACAGGCGGGATAATTTGAAAAACACCAGCCTGATTCGTACATAAACCGCGGTGCTGCTCGCTCTGTGAATTTCAGTGTGTGAGAGAGATCGAACAAACAGGGGTTCATGCAATTTAACAGAGGATACACGCTGGTAACAGCGTGACTGAATCATTAATTCAGATCACTCAATAAAATAAAATTTCCACAAAAATGACGATCTCACAAAACAAAACAGCAATCAGCGATCGTAGTTAAATGTACAATTGTAAACAAAACATCAAACGTTCAGCGATCGTAGTTAAACATACAATTGCAATCAAACATCAAACATTCAGCAATCAAATATATATGATTTCGTTTTATAAGAAAAGTCACAGTTTCTAAACTAAATCTGCCCAGATATCAAGCCTTACTTGGAGAAAATCCTGTGTGATTTCAGCAGGGTTGTCCGTTTGAATTCTTGTTGCATTGAGCGGTCAGGAGAAAACGATCTGGATTTGGTCCTTTGTTCGGTTTCCTCATCAGCGAGAAGCTGCGTCTCTGCGTTGTTTCTCGGGTCCGGTGATTGAGAGAAACACGGGAGGTAGTCAACATTGATAGAAAACGATTGAGAAGGGAAGCTGGTCGCCTTCTCCGTCTTCTAAATAAATTCATTGTTGTCTCACAGTGAAAATTAAATAAACCGATTGTAAATAGGATACTACACGACTGGAACAAAGCTATGTTAATCTTACTCTACTGAAGCCAGGTTAGAAAAACGTGGTCTCTCTTTGTTCAGAAGGAGGGAAATTCCTTTGTGTAGATATGTCTCTTTAGAGCGCAGCGAGGCTGGAAGCAGAGAGAGCGAAATCAAATCGGACCGCTAGTTTTGTTAAGAAGATAACGTCGCTTTAGACCCATGACATCTGAGATTGAGTCCAAGGGCGGGATTCCTGTTCGGCTGTGAAGCATTCTGGGAAACCGAGTTCAATGTATCCCCTTCGATCATAGAACAAAGGGCCATGCTGTTTCTGCTGCCATTTTTAGTGGGGCAAGGCCCTACAATTCTGAGATGCTATTCTACTCACTTCAAATGTACAGAGTGGTTATCTGAGTTACCATAGCCTTTCTACAGCTCGAACCAGTTTGGCCATTCTCCATTGACCTCTCTCATCAACAAGGCGTTTCTGTCCACAGAACTTATGCTCACTGGATGTTTTTTGTTTTGTTTTTGGCACCATTCTGAGTAAACTCTAGAGACTGTTGTGCTTGAAAATCCCAGGATTTTCTAAATCACTGAGATCAACTTTTTTCCCTATTCTGATGTCAACATTAACTAAAGCTCCTGACCCATATCCGCATATAATCCATTGCACTGCTGCAATTTGATTGGCTAATTGGATAATTGCATGAATAAGTTGGTGTAAATGTGTGCCTAATAAAGTGGTTGGTTAGTGTATGTGTAGATGTCCCCCCTAAAATCAGGAATGACCACATTGCAATCTTACCATCATAATTTTGAGTGTGAAAACTTTTACAGAGCAGTTTTTTTTAATACTAGGCTAGATCATAAGCATGAGAAAGAATATTCTTTCATAGGTACCAAAGAATATTCTTGAGGATTCTGTGTATCATTTTCATGAAATCTGGTTTATCAGAACACACCCTCTGGCTAGTGTATGATGAATATTTATCTACTTATACCATGTTCCTCAGAGGGTTGTCTCTGTCCAGCTCAAACAAAATTTGGTTTAAAATAACAGAGTTTGAACAGTTAAAGCACTGTTTAAAACTGCTGGTTGGTTTTTACCCTTGGCATGCCCTCCCTGTGTCCTGCGCAGGTGTCTTGTGTTGACCTTGAACTGGATCGGGTTAATGCACAGAAATGAAACACCAACTTATGACCTCGTGTCAGTGAATGAGAGGAAACAAAGGGACACCATCAAGCTTCTGTCATGATTTTAGCCTCTGTAGGTCTACAAAATCTTACTTCCAGTTACAAGATAATTACCACAAAACCATAAGATACCCATACAGTACTATAGCTAAAAGTACTATAGGGGTGCTTGCTGTCCTTTTCAGCATATTGCGGCATGGTTTTGTGGTCTGTTCCACATAACGCGGCGGCTCATTTTAGTTTATCGCGGCACATGCGGCTGACCCACTGGACCCCTTGGTTGTCCCCATGACCAATCCTCCCCATACCGGGCATTTTCCCCATAGTGTTGGTCAACCGGGAAAATGCCGGTATGCAAGATTACCAGTCCAGCCCTGGTGGCGGCCAAAAGTTGGGAATAATATACAGATTTTGCTGTTTCGGAAGGAAATTGGTACTTTAATTCACCAAAGTGGCATTCAACTGATCATAAAGTATGGTCAGGACATTCCTGGTGTAAAACAGCATCATCACTATTTGAAAAAAGTCATTTTGATCAAACCATGACAGCCCCCATATCCAGCAGCCATCACTCCAACACCTTATCCTGTAGTAATCATACTAAATTGCTAATTTGGTACTAGAAAATCTCTTACCATTATATCAAACACAGTTGAAAGCTATTTGGTTTGTTTAATGAAGCTTAACATTGTCATTGTGTTTGTTTTTGATTTGCCACAGTATGCAATATACTGGCATGTCTTAAGGTCAATATTAGGTCAAAAATGGCAAAAAATAAACTGTTCTCTCTAGAAACTCATCACTTAATCATTGTTTTGAGAAATGAAGAATATACAATGCTTGAAATGGTCAAAAAACTGAAGATTTCATACAAACGTGTACAATACAGTCTTCAAAGACAAAGCACAACTGGCTTTAACAAGGACAGTAAGAGATGTGAAAGGCCAGATGAGCAACTAAACAAGAGGATAAGTACATCAGAGTCTCTAGTTTGAGAAACGCCTTGCATGTCCTCAGCTGACAGCTTCATTGAATTCTACGCGCTCAACAGCAGTTTCATGTACAACAGTAAAGAGAATACTCTCAGGCCTTATGGGAAGAATTGCAATGAAAAGAACACTTTTGAAACCAAAATCAAAAAGAAAGATTTAGAGTGGGCAAAGAGACTTTGGACAAAAATTAACTGGAAAAGAGTGTTATGGATCTTAACCCCTTTGAGCTTTTGTGGGATCAGCTGGACTGTAAGGTGCGTGAGAAGTGCCCGACAAGGGCTACAGGAAGTGTGGGGTGAAATGTTACCTGAGTATCTGGACAAACTGATGGCTAGAATGAAAAGGATCTGCAAAGCTGTCATAACTGCATATGGAGGATGTTTTGATAATAACTTTTTGAAGTAGTTTAAGAAGTTCTGAATGTTTTTTTTTTTTTTTCAAATTTTAATAGTAATTTTTCACATTATTAATGTCCTGACTATACACTTTGATCAGTTGAATGCCACCTTGGTTAATAAAAGTACCAATTTCTTTCCATAAGAGCAAAATCTGTACATTATTCCAAACTTTTGGCAGCCAGTGTATATTTTTTTATAATTTATACTTAAATTGGAGCAATGGCTGAAAGGAACATTTCACCAAAAAATGAAAAGTTGCTGATAATTTACTCACCCTCAGGCCATCCAAGAGTTTCTTTCTTCATCAAAACAGAATTTAAGATTTCATTTCAGGCCTCTTCCTTTAAACAATGCAAGTGAATGTACTTCTTGACGGTCCAAAATGCTAATTTAGGGTGCATCAAAATAACCAGTCGACAAATAAAGTTCTTCTAAATCCAAAACAATACTTAGGGCCAATCTCATTTCTCCCCCTTACCCCTCCCCCTTTGTCTGCATCTTCCCCTTGGCCCTCAATATCGAGTGAAGGGGGATAGGGGTAAGAACGTACTCTAAGAAATGAGACACCACTTGATTACCGTTTGCGTCATCTTCCCATGCCGCTAGCAGGCTGCTACGTCAACAGAGGCGACAAGCGCTGACATAAACAAACGAAGATGCCGTCATCACTTCACACTGATTTCAACTAAAAAACATAAATATGAAGTGTCATGTCAAGGATTATCAGATAGCTCAGCTCGACAAATAGCACATAACTGCTAGCTGGCAGTTAAATAGCGATTCAAAACAAAAACATTATAATTAAAACCGCTTGAACATTTTATTAAAAGTATCATAAAACACGAGTGTCATAATTATAATATCAGTTAAACTGCTGAAAATACTTACATTTGTGCGACTCAGTTCGCCGTTCAGCCATGAAAAAAGTTTGATGCCGGCACTATTGAGAAATTCATATGTTGTAACCCCTCTCTTTGAAGTGTAGTCCTCTGCAAACTTCATTTCAAGGGCTATGTAGCCCTTCGCCTTGGCCCTAGCCCTTAATCAAAATGAGAATCGAGACACCACTTCACCTCACATGAACGCGCAAAACCGAGGGGGAGGGGTAAGGGGAAGGGGTAAGGGGGAGAAATGAGACGCAGCCTTATATTCTTTTTAACTACAAATGTTCGCTTCAGTACATCTCTGTGACGTGCGCTCATGAGAGAGATGACTTAAGCTCGTTGGTAAGGTCAATCGTGGAGGAGGCAGGAAGTGTTATCGGAATATTTTCATTTTAGGGTGAACATTTCTTTTAATGGTGTCCAGGACTGGACTGGGAAGAGAAATCGGCCCAGGATTTTACATGGCAACTGGCCCAAAACTTGTTGAGTGGGGTGAGGGGAAGGGGGGGTGTTGATGGTGATGTGAAAGCGGTGTGATTTCGCTGTCCTTTATCTGCTTATCGCGGCGCCATTCTGCAGTTCGTTCTGCAGAAAGATTATCGCGGGCCATTCGGCATATTCCGCGGATGACTCGCCGGGCTGCTCGGTTCTCCCGATGCCCAGTCGGCTCCGAACTGCGTCGGCCCACTGAGAAAATGCCTGGTATGCCAGATTACCAGTCCAGCCCTGATGGTGTCCAATGGTCATAACAATAAACAAAAACTACACCGAAAACCAAATCCCACAGAAAATATAAATGATCAATTACAAATCTCAAAATACGTTAACCCTGACAGGATGATCAGGACTCCGGCACAAAGAGGAATGAACTTGTTTCACACTGCAGGGCCGTTATGACCAGCTGACTGTAAATTATCCCACTTATTACACAGCTTCTTACCAAATAATTAAATAAATTCACATGAAATATTGGACAATGGTCAATGATACAGTTTAGAGGTCATTATACAATAAATAAATACATAAAAAACATTTAAATGCAGAATGCCACCATTCCAAAGAGTCATGTAAGAAATACTGTACATTTATGAAACAGCTTTGAATGGGTTTACTGTTATATATCAGATCCATTTAATTGTTAAGTTATTTTCTTTAAGTTTGTTCTTGTGTCTTTTCTCATCTCTTCACCATACTTCTCCTTTGTCTGTCCTTTTAAGTCAGGCAGTCTGTGAGGTTGTTAATTGCCATAACCTTCAACGGTGCGAGCACCAGTGGGAAAATAGCAGCAGTTGGCATAATTATAAAAGACTTTCAAACTAGACAGTGGCCTGAAATTAACGCAGACAAAGCCATATCATTGTATTTAATGAGCACTGATCATGGGCCTCACTGTTTGAGGAGCTTATATAATTGCTTTACAGTGGCTTCAGAACTGAGTTTATCTTGGCTGTTTGTGACAGGGTAAGTCCAGAGAATTAGCACCAAGATGCAGAATTCTGTAATGTCAGGGCCATTTTATCTTTAACTCTCTCTCTCTCTCTCTCTCTCTCTCTCTCTCTCTCTCTCTCTCTCTCTCTCTCTCTTTCTCTTTGTTCTCAGGCCATATCATATGCCCACTATCATCTTTCTCTTTATGTCTCTCTCGATTTCTCTTCGGCTGTAGATATTCCCGCTTGGTACATTTCTTCCACACTCCCCTCCACTAATGAAGCCCACCACAGATCTGGCAATTTGCATGTGTTTAAAACGGTTTAATTATTTCAAGTCAATGTGCATTCTGCACACATCTTGCGTTATTTTATTGTTATAAATAAGTTTGATTTTCTGCAAGTGTCCAAATAAAATGAAGTGAAACAGAGGCTATAATGACCATGAGTAGTTGTGATATTGACGATGGATTGAGTATGGCAAGACATGAGTATACAGGGCTAGAAAAAAGCTGTTTTATTTGTTTGATTTTGCTGAACAAATTATCTTGACTTATGTGGAGTGAATGTTGTTTTAGTGATTAATGAGAATATTGATTTTTAAAGCAAAGCGTAACAGATTATGCTTGCAGTGTGTTTCTTGTTTGTATCAAACAGCATTTGTTTGACAAGAAGACAGAAATATAATGGAATAGTTCTCCCAGGGCGCCATATGAGCTAGAACCTTCACTGGGTGCTACACAACACACGGTGCTTGCGAGAGCACCCTTGGGTGTCAGAGAAAAGGAAGAGACGAAGATGAGACTACACATGGACGATGTATGGCAAGTCATTGACTCTTTTGGTAGAACTTTACACTAAGTTTCCATTTGTTAACATTAGTTAATGCATTAGATATCATGAACTAACAATGAACAATATACTGTATTTTTTGGGTTGCAGCGTTCCATTGATCATGGTCTAAATATCGGTAAACTTGAACTTTACCAAAATTCACATTTGAGCAGATTCTAATTGAGATGACTGTATTTTGCCTCACTGATATTCACTGCGCAAAGGAATCTGAGATTGCGTATTAAGTTTGTCGCCTTATGATGCTCTAAGCGCTTAACGATTACTCCAAAGAACTCGTAAATCTACAAGCAATTTCAATAACTACTTAAGTTACAATGGTTTTGGGAAATGGGCCGGAATACTAAGATGAACTGTAAGATGGATTTTTAAACACTAACCGCCCCACACACACACACACACACATTCTCAAACTGTATCTAAAAGGTGATACAGGGGGTAGCAGTGACTATGAACTGTCCTTGTATGGAAGAGCTACGTATAAATTCTGAAAGTTTCTCATTTTGTGTTCCACAGAAACAAATAAGAGCATAAGTGGCAATTCAGACCAAATGGGTTCTAGTGTTCTAGGGGCAGCGCAACAAATGAAACAGAATGCAGGTGTCTCGAGATGCAAGTTCTTTTAACTCGACACAGCATCTAAAAAACATGATGCTCCTGCTCGAGACAAACAGCGAGATGGAGCGCAACAGTCAAAGATGTCCATCTTGCACATGTATACATAAACAATTGAAAAACCACATAAAAACGTGTTTGGTGTGAATGACCCCTAACAGTGTTTGGAATGTCATGAGGGTGAGTAAATAAAATGACGTCATTTTTGGGTGAGCTATTCCTTTAAGGTTTTAAACATCATTTCAAAAGGACTTCAGAATGCAGATAAATGACTCTTCATAGAACAGTTTTTCTTTTCTTTTTTGTCCCTAAGGACTGCTGACTTCTCAGCTGCTCAGTACCACCTCTGTTTAATACTTAAGATTGACAGCTTTCTCATTTACCAATACCCGTTTCTTACTGATAGAGATTTACTGGAGGCATATTATTTGTCATAATACGCAGGGTTGCTCAAGGCATCGCAGCCCAAGGAATGGTTTGCCATAAACCGAGGAACCATGATATTACACCATTCCACACACTCACCTCTATCATACCGTTCACCTGGGTAATAACATTTATTACTCAGTGTGAGTGTAATACTTCACTAGTGAAGAATGGACAGAATGCTCTGTTATTTATGGAGCTCCCTATGTTCCATTACTAATAAATGACAAAGACATGGTGTGGGTAAAAACAAAGCTTCTCTCCTTGAACTATATTTAATCAAAGCTTATTGCTATTGAGGCTGCTTGTCATTGGTTGGGGCAGCTTTTGTTTGGCAGATAAAGGTGTAAAATCGGCCACAGATTAAGTTGTTTTTTGTTTTTTTTTCATTTTCTCCTTTGTCTTTTATTGAAAATAGCGATCAGCTTTTTCACTGTAAAGGACATTTGAAACTGGATACAGAACAATTACCGTCCAAATGTATCTTCATTATATGATAGATCTACCTGAGGAAAAGGATGTGAGATGCATGAAATGTGGATTGTGTAATTAAGGTGTAATTTGCCTCTGGTTAATTGGACAGAAATTAAGGATATCTTATTTGTTAAGCATCTGTTCCTGTCTCAAGTCATTCAGAGACTCTATTTTTCAATTCACTGTGAAGAGATGCAAACAGCCCCCTCTATATTTAAGATCATGCCTCATATATTTTCATTCCTTCAGAAATACATTTTTTAAATTCTTAAAAACAGATTTTATTTTTCAGTATGAATAACCCAAGATTTTCATATTCACACAACATGTGGGGTATTACCAGACACATTCAATTCAGTATTTGGAATGCAACCTATAAGACTTTTTAATAAATGTATACAGTATATACTGTATATTTCATTATATTTAATACATTAATTTTACCTCAAATATTCGAATCACATGAAGCAGGCTTATAAGACATGTTAAACAGAATAAAACTGTACTTGTTCATTTTATTGTTGTCTTCAGATGAGGTCATTTAGCTGTTGTGTGACTTTGAATTGCATTTCTGTAAATTCCCCTTTCTTGGCATTCCAATTCATATTCTGATTCAACATCCTGTTGGGCATAGCCAGTTTGGTTCAAATTAACTCATGAATTTAAAGGGATCAGTTCATAAATGTTTTTATTTTTATTACTTTCATTGGTATACAAGAATATGTTTTGTTTACATTAATGTTCCAATTTTACTGGGTTTATAAAGGGGCTCATTAATGAGTAATGCTGTTAGTCATTTACAGCTACATTATAAATCATTGATATGCAGTTATAGCATCTTGCATAAAATGGGCAACTTTCATCCAGTACTTTTCCAAATGGTGAACATTTTAATGAATATGTTATAAAGACTTAATATATATACACTTATCCATACTTCTATTAATCAAAAACTTAAAATGCCCTAATTCATGATTTATGACACAATATAGCAAAATATACTGTTATATTGAGATTAAAAGCAGAGATTATGTCATTTTGCGACAGTCTGCTTTGTATTTACATTCTTTACTTTAGTGTCTTTACTTACATTTGTCACTTTCCTTTTCACATTAACAGTACCGCCGCTCCCTATAAGCAGACTAAACAGTCTACAACTCCCTAGGGGAGCACCATCTTACCCTAGGAGGGCACCAGAAAGTTCACCGGTTGCCCATACTCGCACGTTATATGTTATTCAAGGACAGTTGCGGAACACAGATGATTGATTAACCCCCAAACACACACACAAACACACACACAACTGGAACTCTGCGTAGGGCGTCACAACAAATAAAGCAAATAAAGGATTAATTTCCCCAATAAACAATTCATTTGATTTTCAAATCTGCATTTCCACATACAACCAATCGGACAACCAACCAATCAGCTTCCACGAGAATTTCTTCAAGTTTGAAGATTGCGCATTCAAGGTGGACACCTACGGTAATATCATTTGGAAATAAAGATACAATATTGAAGGCAACAAAAGGATTGCAACATGTATATGTGGTTTAAAAATTACAGATGCTTCATCAACAACGTCCAATTTTGTGAGGCATCTGAAAACCCACAGACAGAGGAAAGTTGGGATTGTTAACTGTTAAACATCATCTATGGTTCAGTAGCATTTAACTTATAGTTTTAGCTGGGTTAGCTAGCTAGCTACTTCCACAGAGCTCAACATGCACTGCAATATCAGTTTTGGCGTGAATTGTTTTGTATGCCTCATTGCTGAAACCAGCTAAAAGATACAATGTGGACCATCAGTTGCCACCTGTCCCATATTAAAAGATGAGAAAAGATTTGTCCAGTATTTAAGATGGTCAGATGGTGTCATGGTAACATTGTACAAGATCGTTCATTTGGACATAACATTAAAAAGGACATTTTGTCCACGGTGGGTAAGGGGTTGTCTGAAAAGTCCACACATTATGCTAGAATGTGCTGATGCTGTGGAGGGTGTGGTAAGGGACTGTCTGAAAAGTCCACAGATTGTGCTAAAATATGCTAATGCTATGGATGGTGACACTAATTTGGGCAAAGAGCACTAATTACTTATTTAAGACTTGATGCTTAAAGTTGAGGACTTGTCTGTCTTGACTTGGGACTAACTTGTGCTACCAAATATTTTAGTGGTGAAACACATTTCACATGTCATTGTTTTCTAAATGTACTGGTGACAGAACATTTGTATTGTTTAAAGAATACATTTGTTATTTCTCCATATTGGTCACGTTGGAGAAAGAGCTCTATCACTGTATACAAAGATTGCTGTTGGGGGAAGGTGTGTTCAATCAATTATATCTGTACAATCAGTAAAACAAGTTTTATGTCATTTTAGGCTCTGGTTTACAGTCTTTGGTATTGTGGATGTTTTGTTTCAGGCTCTGGAGGTGTAAATTCTCTTTGGTCACGTCATGCTTCCAGTCTGATTTTATTAGCTGTAATATGTAAGGAATTAGTCACTTTCCTCTGTAAGGGAAAGTCAGCAACACATCAATGCACCCCCCTGTTTTAACACCTATTTATTTGTTCTGTTTATAGCAGGTAATTAAGAGCTCGAGGAAACGGCAAGACGTTGTGTTTATAGCATTGTACTGTACACTCACCTAAAGGATTATTAGGAACACCATACTAATACTGTGTTTGACCCCCTTTCGCCTTCAGAACTGCCTTAATTCTATGTGGCATTGATTCAACAAGGTGCTGAAAGCATTCTTTAGAAATGTTGGCCCATATTGATAGGATAGCATCTTGCAGTTGATGGAGTTTGTGGGATGCACATCCAGGGCACGAAGCTCCCGTTCCACCACATCCCAAAGATGCTGTATTGGGTTGAGATCTGGTGACTGTGAGGGCCATTTTAGTACAGTGAACTCATTGTCATGTTCAAGAAACCAATTTGAAATGATTTGAGCTTTGTGACATGGTGCATTATCCTGCTGGAAGTAGCCATCAGAGGATGGACATGGTCAGAAACAATGCTCAGGTAGGCCGTGGCATTTAAACGATGCCCAATTGGCACAAAGGGGCCTAAAGTGTGCCAAGAAAACATCCCCCACACCATTACACCACCACCACCAGCCTGCACAGTGGCAACAAGGCATGATGGATCCATGTTCTCATTCTGTTTACGCCAAATTCTGACTCTACCATCTGAATGTCTCAACAGAAATTGAGACTCATCAGACCAGGCAACATTTTTCCAGTCTTCAACTGTCCAATTTTGGTGAGCTCTTGCAAATTGTAGCCTCTTTTTCCTATTTGTAGTGGAGATGAGTGGTACCCGGTGGGGTCTTCTGCTGTTGTAGCCCATCCGCCTCAAGGTTGTGCGTGTTGTGGCTTCACAAATGCTTTGCTGCATACCTCGGTTGTAACGAGTGGTTATTTCAGGCAAAGTTGCTCTTCTATCAGCTTGAATCAGTCGGCCCATTCTCCTCTGACCTCTAGCATCAACAAGGCATTTTCAGCCCACAGGACTGCCGCATACTGGATGTTTTTCCCTTTTCACACCATTCTTTGTAAACCCTAGAAATGGTTGTGTGTGAAAATCCCAGTAACTGAGCAGATTGTGAAATACTCAGACCGGCCCGTCTGGCACCAACAGCCATGCCACGCTCAAAATTGCTTAAATCACCTTTCTTTCCCATTCTGACATTCAGTTTGGAGTTCAGGAGATTGTCTTGACCAGGACCACACCCCTAAATGCATTGAAGCAACTGCCATGTGATTGGTTGATTAGATAATTGCATTAATGAGAAATTGAACAGGTGTTCCTAATAATCCTTTAGGTGAGTGTATATCCAGAGCCCTGCAGTAAGAAACCCAAATAGGTTATCCCAAAATATAATTGTGAGCAATCCAGAAGACAGATAATGGCGTATGAGATCACTAGGAAAGATTTAGCTATTTTACATTGAATTACAATTTATTTTCTCAGCATAAAAGTTTGGCGAAAAAGGGAATTGAAAAATGTGGTTCAAATTCAGTATTTTCTCAGTAGCCTAATTGGTATTTCCCGCTTTTTATTTTACAGCATGCATTCGAGCTGGCACGGACTCCATAAGTTTGTGCCTGATGATCCATGTTATCGAAAAAGATTTGAGAACATTCCAAAGAATATTTGTGTTTGAAAATAAGCAAGAATTGCTAATATGATAGAGCAGAATCCTAAATGATTGTAATCGATTTTGTCATGACTTTTTTTAATCCCTATAACAATGCTTTTTTACAGATCTAAATCACATTCTGAATACCAGATTTTCAATGTGGTCATAAACTTTTGGACCCCATGCTGCTGTGTGTGAGACGCTTTGAAATACAAAGTTAAAAAGGATGGATATGTGCCTGAAAGCTCTGACTAATTGCACCCAGCATGTGGTAAACAGTTATTACAACTTGACAAGGCTGGATTTTATACTTTTGTGGTTGTAAAAAAACAAAACAAAGGCAAACTGACATGAAACCCATTACATTAATTCCCATCTGCTTTAGACAATCCTTTTATGAAACCCCCATTGCTTAAAATTCCAATTTATCTATTTCTGTCGAATTCCCCTCCCCTTCCTTACCTCCAACACCCCCCCCCACACACGAATCCACTCTCTTTGCGATTTTAGTTTCAATTTTCTGCTTTAAACAATCTACAAACGGCAGGCCAAATGCTTATTTGGAGCTGTGGTGCATGCTTTAAACAGAATGTGTAATGATTGCCGATGGGGTTCTGCATTAATCCCGTTTATTTGTGAAACCTTCCAGATCTGTTGGCACTGTGGCCACCCGCGCGGGGGAGGAAGCCAATCTCTCCGACACATGACAGATTCCATCATCCCCGTTACCCCAGATCATCTGCTTCCCCTTCTCAGTGTTTGTGTGTATATATACACGTCTACTCCCATTCTCCAATCAAACCTCCGAAATGCAAGTTAAAGCCTCTGAGGTTTTAGTTTTTTTTGGATCTATTGGCTAGGGTTGAAACTTCTCTCTTCTGCTGTACTTCTAACAAACTAATTTCTTTGAGAGAACGTTTACTTCTGTTTTCCTCTCCATGCATGAAGTCTCAAATTCAGAGTGCTCAACACAACAGGGTGGCACATGACAGGTTTGTTTGATGTGCTTTGATTAGTTGTTGCATTTTAGAAGTTCATGTCTGAAGGGCTGTCATCTCATTATAAATAACAAGATTTTTAAGCATGACTTCAACATTAAAAAAGGGGGAAGAAACATTGCATATGTACATGCAGTGCTGCTGTCTATGGCTGCCTCATCTCACAAACATGTATGATGTTTTATGAGGTGCTTTAAAAATGACACTTATTGCTTATTTCATATAATGTATATAATAATATGTTAATATTATTTATTTATTTATTTATTTTTTTCAGTTACTGATTTGACCCATTCAATCAGGTTTGCATGTTTACTGCTAGGCACAATAATACACTTTCTTAAAGATGCTGTAGGAAATTTCAGCCGTTTTACTTCCATGAGACTGAGCCATTGGATTAGCCATGCCCCCTCTTTCCAAAACACTCCAAAGATACCAAAACGAGTTTTTGAGAGAGTAAACGGTTGTTAAAAACAACAGTTGTAGAATAGCACCCTCAACTGACAACCGTTATGAACAACATGGCATAAAAATACATTATGACTCGCTGCAACTACTGTACAATGAAAACACGTAAAATTATTGACAGGCAATTTGACATTTGAATGTTGATCACGGACACATTTTTGTTTACAGAGTCTAGAGTTGTCACAAAGACCGGTGAGATATCTTGGGACACTTATTTTATTAATATCATTTGTATTGCATACATTTCCATGAAACAATCGCTTACAGCACCTTTTCTAATAATTATCTAATAATAATTTTAAATTATATTTGAATATTCCCGACCTATAGACCATTCAACCATTACATTTCAAATCTACATCTAATGTGCTCTTGTACAATATTTATGTCCTGTGATATATTGCAGTGTATATAGTATGTTATATATGGACTGTATATAATTGGCTGTATCACATATATTTATATAGTAAATTATTCATTTTTTTTAATCCAGTTTTACAACACAAACAACACAATCAATTACAATCTTTTTTTTTTTTTGGGCTGTTTTTGTAGACATAAAAAGTAATAAAAAGTCAAAGTAAAAAGGTTGAAGATGCACTAACAGTATGCGAATCCCAAAGATCAGTGTTGGCTTGATTACTACTATAATATGATATATTGAATATAATCTTAATGTAACTAAAATCATGATATAATCTTTTAGTTAACACTTGTAGGTAATCTAATCAGATTATTTTTGGATTATTTATTGCATTTTTAAGATGAATATCCCATTTTAAGTTTTCACTTCTTTCAGGAAAATGTGTGCTTCACAGGTGCACTTTGACACTTTAATCCCTTCCCAATCAAACACGACTGTGTTTTTCTCACACAACCTCATTAAAAAAATAACAGATTACCAACAGTTTTTGGCTAACTTTAGAGACTTCTGAGAAATGTTATCCTATACGATTAGGAATGTCTAATTGCAGTATGTACAGGTGCTATTTGCACCTCAGTGCAAAAAATGGCAGATACTATTTACACTCCTAAATAAATACTTACAGTATAGTGGCATCACTATAGCATGTTTATGGTGTTATTAAGAGTCCCACAGACACCCTACACAACCCCTAACCCTACACAAAACCAACAACATGGTTTTACTACAGTAACCATACATCACCATGGTATTTTGAAGTAATATCATAGTAACCACAAAATATCATATTTATGATTGTAACACCATGGATAATTGCATTGAAACTTTTGTATGGTTTCTGACAAAAAAAATATTACTGCAGTATTACTATAACAAGGGTCAATTATAGATTAAATCAACTGCTATTTTGCCCAAAACTAGCCAAAAAGGACTAAATCTAAAACAATTTGCTCCTGGCAGTGCAACAAGATATTTATCATTAGTTCTGGGGTTTGACAAAGATCAAAATATAGGAGACACAAAAACCAAAAAAAAGTATATACAGGTGAAACTCAAAAAATTTGAATATCATGCAAAAGTTCATTAATTTCAGTAATTCAACTTAAAAGGTGAAACTAATATATTATATAGACTCATTACAAGCAAAGTAAGATATTTCAAGCCTTTATTTGATATAATTTTTATGATTATGGCTTACAGCTTATGAAAACCCCAAATTCAGAATCTCAGAAAATTTGAATATTACATGAAATCAATAAAAAAAAGGATTTTAAATACAGAAATGTCGGCCCTCTGAAAAGTATAATCATGCACATGTACTCAGTACTTGGTTTGGGCCCCTTTTGCATTAATTACTGCCTCAATGCAGCGTGGCATGGATGCTATCAGCCTGTGGCACTGCTGAGGTGTTATGGAAGACCAAGATACTTCAATAGCGGTCTTCGGCTCTTCTGCATTGTTTGGTCTCATGTCTCTCATCTTTCTCTTGGCAATGCCCCATAGATTCTCTATGGGGTTCAGGTCAGGCGAGTTTGTTGGCCAATCAAGCACAGTAATACCATGGTCATTGAACCAGGTTTTGGTACTTTTGGCAGTGTGGGCAGGTGCCAAGTCCTGCTGGAAAATGAAGTCAGCATCTCCATAAAGCTTGTCTGCTAAAGGAAGCATGAAGTGCTCTAAAATGTCCCGGTAGACGGCTGCGTTGACTCTGGACTTAATAAAGCACAGTGGACCAACACCAGCCGATGACATGGCTCCCCAAACCAACACAGACTGTGGAAACTTCACACTGGACTTCAAGCATCTTGGATTGTGTGCCTCTCCATTCTTCCTCCAGACTCTGGGACCTTGGTTTCCAAATGAGATGCAAAATTTGCTCTCATCAGAAAAGAGGACTTTGGACCACTGAGCAACAGACCAGTTCTTTTTTCTTTAGCCCAGGTAAGACGTTTGACATTTGAAGCCCATGTCCAGGACCCGTCTGTGTGTGGTGGCTCTTGATGCAGTAACTCCAGCCTCAGTCCACTCCTTGTGAAGCTCCCCACACATTTGAATGGCCTTTTCCTGACAATCCTCTCCAGGCTACGGTCATCCCTGCTGCTTGTGCACCTTTTTCTTCCACACTTTTCCCTTCCACTTAACTTTCTATTAATGTGCTTTGATACAGCACTTTGAGAACATCCAACTTCTTTTGCAATTACCTTTTGAGGCTTTCCCTCCTTGTGGAGGGTGTCAATGATGGTTTTCTGCACAACTGTCAGGTCAGCAGTCTTCCCCATGATTGTGAATTCAACTGAACCAGACTGAGAGACCATTTAAAGGCTCAGGAACCCTTTGCAGGTGTTTAGCTGATTAGAGTGTGACACTTTGAGCCTACAATACTGAACCTTTTCACAATATTCTAATTTTCTGAGATTCTGAATTTGGGGTTTTCATAAGCTGTAAGCCATAATCATCAAAATTATATCAAATAAAGGCTTGAAATATCTTACTTTGCTTGTAATGAGTCTATATAATATATTAGTTTCACCTTTTAAGTTGAATTACTGAAATTAATGAACTTTTGCACGATATTCTAATTTTTCGAGTTTCACCTGTATATACTTTTTTTTTGTTTTTGTGTCTCCTATATTTTGATCTTTGTCAAACCCCAGAACTAATGATAAATATCTTGTTGCACTGCCAGGAGCAAATTGTTTTAGATTTAGTCCTTTTTGGCTAGTTTTGGGCAAAATAGCAGTTGATTTAATCTATAATTGACCCTTGTTATAGTAATACTGCAGTAATATTTTTTTTTGTCAGAAACCATACAAAAGTTTCAATGCAATTATCCATGGTGTTACAATCATAAATATGATATTTTGTGGTTACTATGATATTACTTCAAAATACCATGGTGATGTATGGTTACTGTAGTAAAACCATGTTGTTGGTTTTGTGTAGGGTTAGGGGTTGTGTAGGGTGTCTGTGGGACTCTTAATAACACCATAAACATGCTATAGTGATGCCACTATACTGTAAGTATTTATTTAGGAGTGTAAATAGTATCTGCCATTTTTTGCACTGAGGTGCAAATAGCATCTAACACTATTTGCACAAGATGCTTTTTGTTGCACGTAGTGTAAATAGCCTCAGCTAATGGAAAAAGATCATTTTAGTAAAATCACTTTTCTAGAGGCAGAACAGACACAGGTAGGACAGCGTTAGCAGTTGTTTTTTGTTTTTTTTTACAGATAAAACCATATTTAGGTGGCTTCACGCTTTCTGCTGTTTGTATGTGTGTGTTTGTGTGTGTGTGCATTTGAGAGAGAGCTCTGTGATCTTGTGAACAGGTACTTTTCAATGCAGAAAATAGCAAAAGCAACTTATGACAGATAAAATTAACCAAGACGTAAAATTTACAGCTAATATTAATCCGATAATGTTCATTTGTATCCAATGTTCTGACAGGAATGCACATTCTGTACCATGTGGTGATGTTTTACAAAGCAATTTGTACCGCTTGACACATTTTTACAGTTAGGCCTATATCATTTTAACCAGTAAATTGATGTATGAGCTAAATTCCGTAACAGCGCACAAACATTCTGACCAATGAGGGGACAGTTTGTTCACATGTTGCTTTTATGAAATCAGTTTTGGTCCAATTTGAAATGTTGTCTTGTCGAATCGAAATCAAGAAGAAAATGCAACATTGTAACAATTTTAGCCCCAGTTTCGTAACAAAGCAAACGGGCTAAAGATCTGAAAACTCCCTGAATTTAGCCCAGCAATACAGACAACGTTAAAAGACACATCTACAAACTGTTTGTACTATTCTACTCAGTCTTAACATTTAAATGGCCGCTCCTCAATCTAGTATCCCTCGATCAATGTCACTGGGGAAACAACTATCCTGAGTTTTTCTGTACGTGGGTGCAATCCCTTTTTTCCTGTGTGCTTTCATGAACATGTGAGACCTAACAGTTATTTTGTGTAAAATTTGTATGAAAATCAAAACTTGATTTGCCATATGCTAGTTTACAGAGGAAAATACAATATGTTGGGAAATTAAGCTCCAATCACCAGGAATTGTATTTTTCATATTATACCTGGAATCAAGGTAAAGTATTGCATATTAATTAATATAATTAGTTCAATAAGCCCTGTAATTACTACGTAATGGACTGCGTTCCAAAGAGAGTTTGTGAAAGTACAGTGTGCCACACCGGTGAACAGATCAATTTTCCAGTCCCTCAAAATAACAATTTAATTAGTCAGATTGTGTTTAAGTCACGTTATCTTGTTAATGATATTTAAAGACAATCTGTTGCAACATTAAACAGCTGGACTATAATGCAAGTACAGAGGAAAAATTAGATTTCATGTAATAGCTTTAATGTAAAAATAAATAAGCTTTTAACATAGCCACAATGTTTCAGCAATCAAGGATCATTTCTGAAATGGTTTTGGGATAGCCTGGCCTGCGTGTGCTTTTTTGCTTTTAATCTTGTGCTTTTACTAATATTTTTTAGTCATTTCATGTTTATTTGATGATAAAAGCTGAACTGCAAGTAATCAACATTAAATCCCCAGGATTAACAAGCCTTTCAGATTGGATCAACCACGATTCCTAGTTTGGGTACCATTTAGTCAGTGGTAATCTCAGCATGAACATAATGCAAACGGGTTCTCATCAACAGCAGCCTGATCTTATTAGTATTATATACATAATGAGCAATACCTCATATCCTTTGCACTTGCAGATGATGTGTGTGTGTTAATGTCTCCCAGGAGCAGAGGTAGAAAGTAATGAATTACAACTACTCTCGATACAGTACTTGAGTGAATCTTTTCAAACGATTTAAGTAAATAAAAAATTAAGCATTCCGCTTCGCTACAGTTAATTTACTCCACAATTACAAAGTAAAAAAAAAATACATACTATTTCAGAATTTTTCGGAAGAAGAAAGTTATAAGCGCTAAATCTGCGTGGCACGATGGAAGTCCGCAGGGCACAGCATCATGACCACACTACTGCAGCTCTCATAAACTGCTGTCGGTGTCCTCTCTTCTCTAGCTTCTCCAAGACTTTCTGCCCAGTCACAATACAAGAACTGTATTTTTTCTGCATATTTCATTTTATTCTGGAAAAGAGCCGTTCATTCAGGGATGAGGGAAATATCTGAACACGTTTAACCACTGATCTTTAAAGGTGGGTGCACAGTGTATGATTTTGGCCATGATTCTGCCATCTAAGACACATTTCGGGAATCCTTAAGTATTTCACAAAATTGGAAATCTTGCTGTGTCACATGTTCATAGAAGGCCGAATAATAGTCTTTGCGATGATCTTCAACCTCCGATGAAGTTTGGGCAGTGTCTGAAATGTATAATCGTAGTCGTATAGTGTGACTGATATTATGACAGCCAGATGAGATATTCCACTCCTCTCTCACACCCCAATTCACTTGAAAAGAAACCCGCTCTGTGTTTGCACCGTATCAACATTTGTGTCCTGTTGTCGCTCTACTCAAGCACTTTCAATGTTTTTTTCTTCTTTTCATTTTATATAAAAAGTTTTAATAAATACTTGGAGAAAAGTATAACACATCAGCAATATGAAAGTATTATTCTCTGAATTAAATAAATACAGAGCTTACAAAATGATAATAAATAAATGTTTGCATTTTCTCGTTGTTTTTCTTTACATTTATCATGTATTTTAATTACTATTTTACTTTTAATACATTTACTTTAAACGTCTGTAAACTTCTTTAGTTATGATTCACAACACTCCAATTTTATTTATAAATAAATAAAAATAAAATGGAAAGATTTAACAATTTATACTGGTAAGTATTTATGGGACGTTTTAATCCAAATCAGCAAATACAGTTCGATACAATTATAGAAATCTATGTCTTGTTTTTACATCATCCATAGTGTATTTGCAAGCGTGATATATTATCCATTTATCCATATATTTTCTCCAATTTGAACATAGAAGTTTGTAATTTTTCGTTCTTAAAGTCTTTTTATTTCCACAATGAATATTTGCTTGTGGTAGCTCATTATTACTGTAGGCCACCTCCCACACTCACATTCATTCTCAACATCTGTCATTTTCTGTATTTGTGATCAGGCTGTCTTATTATAGGCCTATTTGACACAATCCATCTTTCTTGTAAATGTGAGCCTATGCTCGTGATGGAGTGGTATTGAAGCAACGGAAATGCTGATGTCCTGACTTCCAGAGAGAGAACAAAAATGCTCCTCCATGGTGGTTAAATTTCACCGTTTCGCTTCTATTACACACCCGTACGTGAGCTACGTTCGCTGATTGGGACAATTGGGACCACAATCAGCTACAATGTGCTGTTGCATTCTGGATGATTTGCAGGGATCTAATTGCACATGCAGGGAGGCCTGCAATGTGAGAGTGTTACAGTAGTCCAGTCTAGTTGTGACAAGTGACTGAACAAGAAGTTGTGTGGTATGTTTAGAGAGGAAGGGTCTTCTCTTCCTGATATTGTAGAGTGTAAATCTACCCTAGAGAAGAGAAGTTGCCCAAGCACCGAACCCTGTGGTACCCCATTAAGGCTGATGTGGTTTGAACACCTCACCTCTCCAGGCTACCTTGAAGGACCTACCTGAGAGATAGGAATTAAACCAGTCAAGCACAGTTCCTGTGATTACCAGCGAATCAGCAGAATCAGGACGGATGATCTGGATTCAGCTTTTGCCTCTCTCAGCGAATCAGTGACAGACAGCAGGGCAGTCTCAGTGGAGTGTCCACTTTTGAAGCCTGACTGATTGTCATACAGCAGCTTGTTCTGTGAGAGATAGACAGAGATTTGATTGAAAACTGCCCTTTCAAGTGTTTTTGCCATGAATGGGATGATAGAGATACTGGTCTGTAGTGTTCTATTTGTGTAGGGTTAAGTACGGGTTTCATCAGCAGCGGGGTTACTCGAGCCTGCTTAAATGTAGTGGGAAAATTGCCTGTAATTAGAGATGTGTTAATTATGTGTGTAATGTCAGATAGGATGGATGGAGAGATGGCCTGGAGAAGGTGAGAAGGAATGGGGTCTTGGGAACAGGTGGTGGGTTGGTTGGAGTGGAGGAGTTTAGAGACCTCTCTGTAAGTCAGAGGAGAGAACATAGAGACAGAGTAGTTGCATACAGCAGACGGGTGTTTGACAGGGTGTGGTGCTGAGAATGCATTGCTGATGGTTGTAACCTTATTAGTAAAACATGTGGCGAAGACATCTGCTGTCAGTGATGTGTCAGGTGGTGGAGGGGGAGTGCGGATAAGTGTGTTGAATGTTCTAAACAAGCTGCGAGTGTCTGTGGTGCTGTTGATCTTGTTTTGGTAGTAGGAAGTTTTTGCAGATTTAACGTTATCTGAAAAAGTTGCAAGCAGAGACTGATACTTACCTAGATCTGCTGGATCTTTAGATGTCCGCCATCTCCTCGCAGCTGCCCTGAGGTCAGTCCAATGTTCAGGAAGGACGTCAGAGAGCCAACGGCTGGGTGGTGTAGTATTTGCTGGCCTGAAGGAAAGAGGACAGATGTTGTCTAGACAGGTTGTTAAAGTTGAGCTTAGTGTGTCTGTGGCAGCGTTTACATCAAGGGTGAAAATTCATTTTGTGAGGGAAGAGAGGTAGAGTCAGCAGTGGACAGGTGAGAGGGTGAAAGTGAACGGATGTTACGGAGAAAGGAGTCTGTTTTAATATAGATGGGAGAGTCATGTTGAATTGAACAAAGTAGTGATCAGAGACATGTAAAGAGTAACAAGAATATTTGAGTTGGTACAGTTACTTGTAAAAATGAGGTCCAGCTGGTTGCCTGATCTGTGAGTTGATGTAGTGTTTAGTCTTTCCAAGTCAAATGAGGCCAGAAGAGCATAAAGTTCAGTGGTCTGGGGCTTGTCTTGGTGTCTGTTGAAATCACCATCCTCTGGGAAGGAGGACAGCAGGACATCCAACTCATCGAGAAAGTTTGTCAGCTGACCCGGAGGGCGATAGATGACAACAAAATGTATTTTTGTGGGTTGCAATGTAGTAATAGCATGGCATTCAAAAGAAGTATTGTTACATAGAGAAGAGTGTTTTCATAGGTTCCTATTGTTGAATAAGTGTTATTAAGCATTTATAACACAAGGTAAAATGGCAGGTATTGCACAAAATTCACCCTTTTTGCATGTTGTTGCATAACAAATGTAACATTAAAGTAAAGTGTTACTTAAAAATGTAACAGTGACCATGTTAATTCCTTTGTTCAAAAGGGCAGATTTCCTTGCTTCCAATTAAACTCACAAAATGCTCTTTGGATCATTTCAAATCATGCTGGTATTAAATAGATCATCAGATTTTGCACAAACTCGTGGAGTCTATGCCATCTTGAGTGCATTTTGTCATTAAAACAATATACCAAATACTAAGCAATTCTAGAAGGCATGTTGAAATTTCAATTAAACTTTTAATTTAAACTGTTATGCAGATTATATCATTTGTGTATAATAAAATAATATAAATGAGACAAATGCAAACTAAAAGCATTTTCACTAGTATTCTAAGATGTTTGGACCACATGAGTTAAGTTAAATTTGTGCTTAAAATGTAAACACAACATTTGTGATCATCAACACAACAGAGCATACAATTGTTTTAAAAACTGAGATTCCTCCCTCTTTTTATTCACAGCCATTAATTTATTTAATCATGTCAGTCAGCAGCAGTGGTGGTAATGCCTGCTGAATCTGAAGCGGGCTAGGCTGGTACACGCCGTGGCATGATGCCAGGAGGTGAGACAATGCTGTCCCCCTGTATCAGCAACAACACGCGTCTCTGTGTACATGTGCGCCAGGGGAACTTGCAGACGCTTGCCAGCTCTCTGATGCGCCTCTTATTTGCCATAGGGAGACAGCAAAGCTCATTACCTACATGACCCCAATCTTAGTCTAACCTGAAAGTGCAAGTCCAGAGACACATTCACACAACCTCCTTACAGTAAAGCTGAGCTCTGTCACAACAGCCATGCCAAAGACAGACTGACAGGCATTTACATTTCTGGTTGTTTTTGTTATAATGCGCGACACATGACTATCTAATTAGACGAATTTGAACATATGTATGCCATTGTTCTTATGACCTTGAGAGTTTAATTGCAAAAGTTTGTATCAGTCTCTATCATTTGGCTTTAATAATCGATATGTTATTTAGGCAGGATAAAATGTGTGTTCATCATTTTAATATCCCTGGACACATCGCAAAGTTTCTGCCCTATTCTAACCAGTGTTTAGAACTCATACAAAGCTGAAAAAAATAAATAATGGGTAAGTGGGTTAATAGCTTAAAAAATAGCATTAAACGTGTTAAATTAATTGCATGCGTTATCACGTAAATTTTGACAGCTCTAATATCTACAGTGTGCTTATATTAGATAATTGCCAAAGTTTCAATTATTTTATTATGTGAGAAGACAGAGACAGCAGAGTTATAAATAAGACATGGGACTAGCACAGCTTAGTAGAAAATTGTTTGCAATAATACAGTTTAGTTGTCATTATACACACATTTGTGACCACATAATACAACAACTGACCAATCAAAATCAAGTATTTCAGACAGCTGTGAAATCATGCAATATAATGCATTCATAACACATTTTAAAATACACCTTATTATCAGTTGAGAATTGTAAAATTGTAACCACAAATATTATACACTATAATGATTGCTTATTCAGAATGTTTCCTT
Organism: Xyrauchen texanus; assembly: GCF_025860055.1. NCBI lineage: Eukaryota > Metazoa > Chordata > Actinopteri > Cypriniformes > Catostomidae > Xyrauchen > Xyrauchen texanus. The sequence continues at coordinate 35,330,137 of NC_068290.1, forward strand.
TGAAGCATTTAATGCATTAAAACACATGATCTTGTTTTCATGTTATATCATGTGTTTTAAAGGAAGTTTCCGAGCTCAATGCAAGTTAAGCTCAATCAACAGCATTTGTGGCATACTGTTGATTACCAAGAAAATGTATTTTGACTTGCAACTCCTTTTCTTTAAAAAAGCAATAATCTGTAAAATGTAAGTGAATGGGGCCAATCTTTAAATGGTAAAATACTCACTGTTTCAAAAGTGTTGTCACAACACATAAACAATATGTGTGTAAACATGAGTTTAGTATAATATAATCACTTACTAACCTTTTCGTTGTTATAGACAATGTAATGTCAACAAACTCTAAAACCCTAAAATGACTGTAGAAATTACAATGTAAACAACTTCACAGCTCAAATAATACATGAGCTCTAACAGAAGAAATAATGTTTGTAGTTTTATAAAAATATATGCTATTAAACCCTCCAAAAATTGGCCTTGTTCACTTAAGTTGTAAGTGCCTCACTGTAACCTCCATTTTTACTTTTGTTTTAGTTTTTTGGAGAAAACGAAGGATGTTGAAATAAATTTGTTTTAAATTTTAAACTTCTTATATGTATATATTTTATAGGCTGCATTGTTTATCAATGAAAACAAACTGAGCACAGAGCATAAACAATCCAGTGGGTTATTGATAAATGAGAGAAATCCATTACACAATGCACAAAATATTTAGTCTATTTTGCGACTCTAGAATACATTTCTTTAATAACACTTTTCATTAATGACAAATTCCTTTACAAATGCTTTATAAATCATTTATATGCAGTTATTACAACATGAATAAAAATAGTGACTTTCATGCAATACCTGCCAAATAGTGAGAAATTTGATCTCAGAGTCAGAAACAGAATTAGCTTTATTGCCAATATTCTTACACACTTGGAATTTGTAATGGTGGCAAAAGCTTCCAGTGCAAAGAGAATACAAACAATATACATATACATATATATATATATATATATATATATATATATATATATATATATATACAAACACTGAAATAAGAATAAAAAATAAGATACATTTGTAAAGGAAACTACTGAAGGGCAATATGTTGTTCAAATATGTTATAATACAGATATACAGTTATGTGCAAGGTGATTTAATGTATTGTGCAGAAGAGGAAGGGTATGTCAAATAAATATAAATGGAATAAAAATATGAATTAATAGTTGAATATACACATGGTTGGATTGCCACAATGGAGAGGATTGGGGGCAGTTTTAACTGTTCGTAAGGTGAATGGTCTGAGGGAAGAAAATGTTCTTGTGTCTGACTGTTCCTGTGCGCAGAGCTCTGTAGTGCCAACCAGAGGACAACAGTTTAAAACGGTACCGATTTTTTTCCCGGTACCGGTAAAAGATTATCTGGTGTTTGCTGCTGAATATTTGACAGTTAATCTGAAATGGATTGAAAAGACATTATTAAACACAGGACAAACAAACAAAAACAGCAAAAGAACTGGAGAGCGCCACACCGAGGCAGCCATCCACAGCGCCATCAGATAAACTGTAAAATTACACATGTTTTAAATGCTTAATAACACATATTCAACATCACTAATCTACGAAAATGTATGTCATTTTATAAAATCACTTATATGAATTCTTCTGTTAAAACTTTATTTTAGCTCTATTTAAAGATGCTGTAAGCTATTTTAAAAAATATATAACTACTCCCTTAAAAATATGAATGAATTACGTGTCCTGAGATATCTCACCGGTCTCTGTGACAACTGTAGACTCTGTAAACATTCAACAAAAATGTGTCTATGATCGGCAGACAATGAAGCTTTCTGCCTGTTAATCATTTAGCATGTATTGTAGTTGCAACAAATTATTGAGGGATAATGCATTTTTATGCCATGCTGTTCATAACACTTGTCAGTTTAGGGCACTATTTTGCTACTGTTGTTTTTAACAACCATTTCTGCTCTCAGTAAAACTCATTTGCTATCTTTGGAGTGCTGGGTTTTGGAAAGATGGAGCGTGGTTAATCCAACAGCTCAGTCTCGTGGAAGCAGAATGGCAGAAATCACTCACAGCATGTTTAAATTGGAAGATTTTAGGATTTTAGGGTTTGCATTACATCATCATGGAAACGATAATGGTCTAACTTTACACACAAAAGGTTGGTAAGTAATTTTGTCACACTAAAATCATGTTAACATTCATACTGTTTACATCTTGTGGCTATACTTTCATACAGTATTTTAATGAATATGGATTGGCCCCATTTACTTCCATTGTAAGTGCCTCACTGTAACCCAGATTATTATTTTGGGTAATCAGTATTATGCTACAAATGCTATACATTGAGTTGAACCCAAAATATTCCTTTAATGCATTACAAACACAAAATAATGTATCATAAATGCAAAAGTTGTAACCATAAATAGGTAAGTGTTATTAAATATTATAACTATTTTACTCACAATTGAAAGCAGTGCATTGAAACTGTGGGCTTCAAAAGAAGTATTACCTAATTGGGTTTGTAAAATAACCATACATACAATTTCAATAATCTTTGTCTTTTTATACAAGGTCTACAACCATTAATCAATATTTGTATTTATTCACGCTATTGATGATGAGTGGCATTCTTCAACATATGTGACACTGTTGAACTTTACTGGCATATAATCATGAGACAAAAAAAGAAAAGGAAAGATTCTCTTATTACTCGGCAGACCATCGGTTCAGACGTTGTCTTGCCCTGGAATAATGAAATATCAGAGCTGACACAGAACACAGTCTGGTCAAGACACTGCTGTCACTCTGATCTTAATGTCACAAGAGACAGTTGAACATAGAAGGCTGAATGTTAGGACCTGAATGGTGTGAATGGTGATTTAAGCTGTCATTCTGCTTAATATATCTTTTGTGTTCCAGGTAAGAAAGAATGTCATAGGGTTTTGGAACAAAATGATGAGAGAATTTACATTTTTGGGTGTACTATACCTTTAACACATTGTGCAGATCATGTGTAAAATAGCAAGCAGCCTTAAAACACCAAATCAAAATGCAAATAGCAATAGAAGATGTGATTAGCTCTCTGTGGTATGTGATATTATCTCCTCTGCTTAGATGTATAGAGTCCATGTGTGACAGGAAATGATGGGACCAGTACACTTACAGTCATCCTTAAAAATGTAATTTGCAGGCTCACTGTCAGGGACATGCCTTGATGGGTAAATGATAGCTGGCTGCTCAGCTTGGAGCCCACTGTCAACTGTGATGTGCGTGTAAGAGACACGGGGAGTGATGACAAAGTTGGTTGTCCTGGAAATAATCAGTGCAAATGGTCCAGGGAAGACAGCCACAAGTGGCGGGTGACTGCTCAAGTGTTGCATGATGGAAAAGGCCATATTTTACAGAATCGCTACATACACAAAAGTGAAAATGGAAAAATAAACAAATTCATTCAGGTATCAAGAGGGTACTGTCTAAGACCAGTATCAACAGACAAATATCACATAAATCCTTGCTTGTGGAATTGCATTTGTACCCATTTATTTAACTCTGAAAATAAAAATTTCAAACCAGTTTTGCTGTAGACTGAATCATGGAAATATAGCTGTCTTAATTGTTCTTATTAGCTATGCTGGGGTTATGTTATAATTAGAGCTGCAAGCATGAGATTAATAAAAAACAAAATTAACATGTTATTTTTTCTTATTCATGGTTAACGCATTTACCCTTAATACAGCATAAAGCAGCATAAACACGTGTTGGAATGGCAGAACCATTGTAATGTGTCTGCCCGGAGTCATTACACTGATGCATACGTCAAAACACACACAACACTGATTCAGTGTCATTGATGAAATGATGAGAAAGGAGCTCGTGACGCTATTTGTTGTACAAAACAAGCCCAGATGGGACTTGTGACAGAAAAAGACCATTTAAGACCATTTTGGTCTTAAATATCACCAAAATGTCAAATGAGGCATCTTTGTCTAAAGCACTTTTAATGTGGAGTTCAAAGTGGTGCCTGACATTGGAGTTGATGCCCTGATGGGAATCGTGAACGCAGCTTCATGATTGCTTCAACAAAGTGTATAGCCACAGTCTATTATTGCAAGTAGATTAATATTGTGGAGGATGAAATTTCGTTCACATTGCAATGAAAATGCAACCTATGTGTGGACTAGTTCTTTCAAGTAGTCAAACTCCTACTTAGACTTTGGGAAACATTTAATGTTACTTGAATTGGTGCAATTTTAGTGTATTTCTATCTTTATACTGTGGAAGTCTTTGTATGGAAAATGTTAATAAAGCATTATATGTTATATATTGTTTTGTTTTCTTTCCTCTGAAGGAAATATATGCATTTTGAAAGGAAAAGATGTATAATTTCAGCAGTTACAAAATCTGTGATTAATCACGATTAACTTTAAAAAAAATTATGAGTTTATGCGATTTAAACATTTTATCAACTGACAGCACTAGTTAATATCTGTCCATAACAATTACCTCACATGAAGAGCATAATGAAACTTATGTGAACATGTAAAACGTATGTAAGAGTAAAGTACTGTCAGCAGCTCATTATCACAAAATAAACCTAGATCGGGTGATTAGGACCCTGATGCAGTAGCAGAGGATCCTGCTTATTACAAGTCTACTCATCAAATAAAATAAAAATAAATGGACATGAAATATTTAGAGAGCACAGAGTGATACAAAAGACATGGAACTAGCACAGTTAAGGAAATTAGTTGTCAGGGACAATGGTCAAATATACAGTTTAGCAGTTATAAAAAATATATAATCACAGAATGTTGCAATTGACCAATCAGGATCGTGTATTCCAGAGCATATACTTTATGCAAATGTCACTAAGCTAAGATCTTTGTATGAACTATTCAATAGGAGACTATTGAAAAATAAACGTGACTAAATTTAGAGATTAAATTGACAAACAAGGCCAGTTTCTGGAACAAAGTGCCAAGAATCTAATAGCGGTTTTGTGATCTGTGGTAATGACACCTTCTTCCGAAGCTACTTTGACAGGTTTTTCCACCCAATGACGGCTGTGTGATTCTGACGGAAAAACAGTTCCACCTCCGTGGATATGCCAACCGAGCCCTCCTGCTGCTTTGATAAATATGCACAGGGAAATGAAGTGAAACGTGTCTTTAATTAAAAAAAGAGGAGCAAATAAGATGTGATTAAAGCTGTGCTCTTGGATTATCTCAACTCAAATGGTTTTGACAGCGACTGCATTTGAAAGAGAGAAAGACTTTGAGCTGCAGTCTTGACTCTGTGGAACATCACTCTTCTCTGACAGTAGTTTGGACGTAAAGCAGCTTTAATCACTAAGTATAAAAATAAAACATTTAACTCCTCCAGAGGCGGTGACCTATTGTTTTTTCTTTTTATTCTTTCTAAAGAATCTCCCTTAATTAGGAACATTTTGTTTTGAAACATAAGCTGTTCATGTCTGTTGTGTCTTGGAAATGTAAAGGTCCATTTTGATCGAAGTTTTAAACACTCGTGGAGGTTATTAGCATGTTCAAAGGCACAAACCTTAATTAGGGCCACAATTACAAAACCAAACACTGGCTTTACTGGTGGATTCAGTTTTACCAGGGTTCAAAAAACAACGGCTGTTGAACTGACATGCTAATGAATTAGCTCTGAGAAGCATGAAGAATATTTAAGTTGCCAAAATAAAATTTGGTTCATATAATTTCATGGTTGGCTGCTTTTGTGTCATTGCAAAGGGCAAATTTGCCTAAAGAAAGACTCATTAAAAACACTTAATGCATTATTAGACCGTAAACAGTCAAGTAAACTTTAAAGCTTCTATATACTCTTAATAACTAAAATAGCAGTATGTGTTAACACAATGCACCCCAATATACACATAGGAAAATTGGACTATATTTGTGTCACTTATAATTGCATGTTTGTGTTTAGAAGCACTGTTGAAATGAAACTGGTTTAGCACGACAAATTGTTTAGGTTTATTGATAATCTATTTTCCTTTTATCTAAGTGCCTTATTTTATGATAAATTGTGTCATATTGAGATTCAAGCTGTTTTCATCTCACAGTAATTCTGTTATTTTATCATATACTAAGACACATATTGATATGAAGTCTATTTTTGGAGCAATCCTTAAATCTTACAGTCTGGTCTGACAGTCTGATGTACATTATATTTTATTGGTATATTTGGTGTTTCTTTCATTTCGGGCACTTTTAGCACTGTGGATTTGTAGAAAGTAAAGTCTTGTTAAAATTATTTGCAATAATGCAACTCTCAATAATGTTTTTTTTTTATTATTATAATTTTTCTATTAAGAATGTCTATTAGTGTATGTACTATACATGCATCACATTAACTTTTTTCATTTTATTCTGAATTTGGCATTTTAGAATTCTGTGGTGGAAATTACATTTTTTTTAAAAAGAAAAAGACAGACTCCTTTGGTTTAATAAAGCTAACATTTTATGTATCCTAAATTCACACAAACGTTTTCCATAATTTGGCAAAATTACATCTTAATCAGAAATTATGCCAATAGAAATAAACTCAGCAAAAAAAGAAATGTCCCTTTTTCAGGACACTGTATTTTAAAGATCATTTTGTAAAAATCTATATAACCTTACAGATCTTTATTGTAAAGGGTTTAAACAATGTTTTCTATGCTTTTTCAATGAACAATTAATGAACATGCACCTGTGGAATGGTCATTAATACACTAACAGCTTACAGACGGTAGGCATTTAAGGTCACAGTTATAAAAACTTAACACTAAAGAAACTGTTCTACTGACTGAAAACACCAAAAGAAAGATGCCCAGGGTCCCTGCTCATCTGTGTGAAGGCATGCTGCATGGAGGCATGAGGACTGCAGATGTGGCCAGGGCAATAAATTGCAATGTCCGTACTGTGAAAAGACAGTGATACATTGAGACAGGAAGGACAGCTGATCGTCCTCACAGTGGAAGACCACATATAAAAAACACCTGCATAGGATTGGTACATCCGAATATCACACCTGCGGGACAGGGACAGGATGGCAACAATAACTGGCCTACCAGGGATGCACAATCCCTCCATCAGTGCTCAGACTGTCTGCAATAGGCTGAGAGAGGCTGGACTGAGGGCTTGTAGCCTGTTGTAAGGCAGGTCCTTACCAGACATCACCGGCAACAACGTCACCTATGGGCACAAACCCACCTTCACTGGACCAGACAGGACTGGCAGAAAGTGCTCTTCACTGACGAGTCACAGTTTTGTCTCACCAGGGATGATGGTCAGACTCATGTTTATCATCAAAACAATTGGCATTACACTGAGGCCTGTACTCTGGAGTGGGATTGATTTGGAGGTGGAGGATCAGTCATGGTCTGGGGTGGTGTGTCGCAGCATCATCGTACTGAGTTTGTTGTCATTGCAGGCAATCTCAACGTTGTGCATTACAGGGAAGACATCCTTCTCCCTCATGTGGTACCCTTCCCTCAGGCTCATCCTGACATGACCCTCCAGCATGACAATGCCACCAGCCATACTGCTCATTCTGTGCATGATTTCAGTGTTCTGCCATGGCCAGCGAAGAGCCCAGATTTCAATTTAAGTCTGGCAACTTGCAAGTACCTTGGTGGTAGGGAAACATCTCACTGGAAAAACTGGCAAATCTGGTGCAGTCCATGAGGACGAGATGCACTGCAGTACTTGAAGCTGGTGGCCACATCAGATACTGACTGTAACATTTGGTTTTGACCCTCCCTTTGTTCAGAGACTCATTATTCAATTTCCTTCAGTCACATGTCTGTGAAACTTGTTCAGTTTATTTCTTAGTTGTTGGATATTTTTATATTCATACAAATATTTACACATGTTAAGTTTGCTGAAAATAAAAGCAGTTGAAAATGAGAGGACTTTAAGGAGTTTATTTTGCTCACAAATGTTATTCACCTGTTATTCACAACGGTTTTGTTCAAAATCACTTGTCTCATATTTATCTAAAGCATGCTTTTCCAGAAAGGACTCTGGAAGACCAAAACACATTTCAACATAAGAGTCCTTGGACACAGAAAGATGAGCAGACCAGGAAGGATCCAGAGGATGATTATGAAGCCAGGAAGGAGCCTGCGGATGATCAGGAGGCCAGGGAGAAGTCTGCAGGTGATCAGGAGGCCAGGGAGGTGTCTACTGGAAGGGAGCAGTATCTGGAGGTTTGGGAGGCAGCTCCAGAAGGGTACGGGGGCCAGCGGTTTGGATGGTGGCTCCAGGAAAGCAACTGGTGGAGGATCAGAACACCAGAATGGAACTGACAGGGGGCCAGAGGGCGGAGATGCAGGAGATAGAGCTGCTGGAAGTGGAGCCACTGGGGGAGGAGCCACATGGGGTGGAGCTGCTGGTGAAGACCTAGGGGTTGAGCCACAGTTGGTTCAGGGAGTTGAGTCTCAGGAGGCAGAGCCAAAGGTGGAGCGGGTGGAGCCTCAGGGACTTGAGACTCAAAAGGCGTAGCCAGAGGTGGAGTGGGCAGAGCTGATGGAGGATCTCAGGAGGTGGATCCAAAGGCAGAGCAGGCGGAGCAGCAGGAGGTTCAGGGAATTGAGTCTCTTGAGGCCGAGCCGCAGGGGGTTGAGCATTAGGCGGCTCAGGAGAAAGGACTGCAGGAGACGGAATGGGCGGAGCCACAGCAGGCTCAGGGAATTGAGTCTTTGGAGGCAGAGCTAGAGGGTTTGAAGCAGCAGATGGCTCAGGAGATGTTGGAGAAGTATCAGAAGGAGTGGGCAGAGCTGCTGGAGATGGAGCAGGCAGAGTTGCTGGAGGAAGAGTCTCAAATGGTCTGGACAGAGTTTTTGATGGCAGAGTCGTGGAAGACTCTGAGGGCAGAGTCGTGGAACACTATAAGAAGTCCAGAAGTCCGTAACACTATCAGAGCAGCCAAACGCCAGTACAGGCACAAAATTTAAGGACAGTTCAACACCACTGACTCTAGAAGTATGTGGCAGGGAATTAACATCATCACGGACTACCAATGGAATAAAAACTCTGCCGTGAACAAAGCTTCCTCTCTCCCGGATGAGCTTAATACATTTTATGCTCGTTTCAAGGAAAATAACACGCCATCGTGGAGAGAGCACTCGCGGCCAACGCTGCAGAGGATGGTTTACTCGCCGTCTCTTTTGCGGATCCTTCCGAATGGTGATCATCCGTAAAGCCGTGGGTCCAGAGGGCATTCCTGGCCGCATCATCAGAGTGTGCGCAAACCAACTGGCTGGGGTTTTTATGGACATTTTCAACCTCTCCCTCTCCCTGTCTGTAGTCCCCACATGCTTCAAAACGTCCACAATTGTGTTTGTACAAAAGCAATCATAAATCACTTGTTTAAATGACTGGCATCCTGTTGCTCTGACCCCCATCATCAGCAAATGCTTTGAGAGGCTAATCAGAGATCACATCTGCTCTGTGCTGCCCACCTCACTGGACCCATTGCAGTTTGCCTACCGCAACAACTGCTCCACTGATGATGCCATTGCATCTACAATACACACTGCTCACTCCCACCTGAAAAAAAGGAACATATATGTGAGAATGCTATTTGTAGACTACAGCTCAGCATTCAACACCATAGTGCCCTCCAAGCTTGATGTGAAACTCCAGGCTCTGGGCTTAAACAGCTCGCTGTGCAGCTGGATCCTGGACTTCCTGTCAGGCAGACGTCAGGTGGTTAGAATGGGCAGCAACATCTCCTCATCACTGACCCTCAACACTGGTGCCCTGCAGGGCTGTGTTCTCAGCCCACTCCTGTATTCCCTGTACACACATGACTGTGTGGCAACACATAGCTCCAATGCCATCATTAAGTTTGCTGACGATTCGACGGTGGTAGGTCTGATCACTGACAATGATGAAATAGAGAGGTGGTGCACACTCTGACATGCTGGTGTCAGGAGCACAACCTCTCCCTCAATGTCAGTAAGACCAAGGAGCTTGTAGTGGACTTCAGGAGGAAAGACAGAGTACACAGCCCCATCACCATTAATGGTGCACCTGTGGAGAGAGTCAGCAGCTTCAAGTTCCTCGGTGTCCACATCACTGAGGAACTCACATGGTCCGTCCATATTGAGGCTGCTGTGAAGAAGGCTCACTGGCGCCTCTTCTTCCTGAGACGGCTGAGGAAGTTTGGAATGAACCACCACATCCTCACACGGTTCTACACCAGCACTGTAGAGAGCATCCTGACTGGCTGCATCACTGCCTGGTACGGCAATAGCACAGCCCACAACTGCAAAGCCCTGCAAAGGGTGGTGTGAACTGCCTGACACATCATCGGAGGTGAGCTTCCCTCCCTCCAGGACATATATAACAGGCGGTGTCTGAAAAAAGCTCGGAGGATCATCAGAGACTCCAGCCACCCGAGTCATGGTCTGCTCTCACTGCTACCATCAGGCAGGTGGTATCGCAGCATCAGCACCCGTACCAGCTGACTACATGACAGCTTCTTCCCCCCAAGCAATCAGGCTTTTGAACACTTGATCTATCACGATCAATATACATCAGCATTGGACTGTCATAATTATATTCTCCACAATACAACTACTGTATATATATTTTTTATATACTTTTTATTTTTATTGTATGTGTATTCTATATAGTGTGTATTGTTTACAGTACATTGTATATTATTATTGTGTTGTGTAATTATGTGCACATTTGATATGTAAATTGTGTTGTGTAAATATGTTGTTTATAGTAATTGGTATATGTCTCGTCACTGTCATGACTGCTATGTTGCTCGGAACTGCACACAAGACTTTCACCTACTGTTGAATTTGTGTGTAAAGTCATGTGACAATAAAGTGATTTGATTTGGAAGTCACTGTGGCCAGGAGCACTGGCAGTGACTGGGAAATGGCCTCCGTGGCCATGGGCCCTGGCAGTGACAGGAAAACTACCTCTGTGGTCGTGAACACGGGCAGTGACAGGTGAACGGCGTCCATGGCAGAGACGGGAACAGCCTCCATGTCTGTGAACACCAGCAGAAACTGGGGAATTGGAGTCCTGCTCCTCCTCCTCCTCTGCCAGATTTCCATGAGCACTTCAATGGAAGGCTCGAGAGGCTGGGCCATGGGAGGCTTGCGGAAGGAGGGCATAGCTGTGGGAGGCTCAACGAAGGAGATCCCCTGGACTACCGAGGCTGGGGAGAAAGTGATCTCCGTTGAAGGGAGCTTTAAGACCACTGGAACCAGAGAAGCTCTGGGACAGATTAGGCTTGCAACAGTGGCTCTGGGACGGACACAGATTAAGGAACGTGCTCGTTGACTGTGGCAGGCATGGCCATTGGCTCGTTGACCGTGGCAGGCATGGGCGTTGGCTCATTGACCGTGGCAGGCGTGGGCGTTGGCCTGTTTACCACGGCAGGCGTAATGGGATACTCTACTGCAAGAGTTTAGTCCTCCTCCATTGCTCCTACAGTGAAGGCTGTTCCACTAAATAGCAATGCCAGATCCATAAATTGGGCCAGGGTTCAGTGGCGTTTGTCATAAGGCATAAGGGACTTCACTTGCTCAATCAAACCAATTCGGAAAATGGCTTTACAGGCCACATCATTAAAGTTCACCTCATTAGCCACTTCACAGAATTCGCTCACATAATCCTTCTGTGAACGATTACCCTGACGCAGCCAGAATAATTTTACCACTGGATCCATGTTGAGGTCAGTTCTTCTGTTAGGAGTTTGTTCAGGAAAGAGTCAAGAGTGTGAGGATCCAATTGCAGTAATTTAATAATGAACAAAAGAACATACAATGAAGACGGTGAACATACGAAGAAGGTAACAAACTCCACAACAGTATGCTGGTTAATAACACTAAATACAGACTTACAAACAAGAACCGACCAAGACTAAGGGAAACATGAGGGCTATATATACACACATGAAGGCTAATGACAAAATTAGACAGCTAGAAGCAATGAGGGATTTATGATGAATACCAAAATATATTTCAACATAAGAGTCTTTGGACACAGAAAGACGACAAAAAGGCACACTGTGACAGAAACACCCATAATTTGCCATTTACTGCCCTGCTCTCTGGAATAATTGATTCTAATTTGATCAGTCAAATTATTTTCTAATATTGACCACCAAATAACTTACCATTGTCCCGGGCAACCTACAAAGCTGTGAAAATAATTTCATCTTAATATCAGTTAAATTAATATTTCATGCCCATCTATTTATTTTTTGTTTTTTAATTTGCCACATAAGTAGTAGGATGTACTACTAAAAAATAAACCCCCATGATCACGACGCTGACACAAAGCTGACAAATGTTTTATACTGTTTTATTTTTATATATTTCACCAAGCAGTGGAATTTTTCCAGTTCTTTTACTCATGAATCCCTCTCGCTCGCTCACTCTCTCTCTCTCTTTCTTTCTTTCTTTCTCTCTCTCTCACACACACGCACACAAACAAACCATATTATGATATAGGAGCCATATTATGACAATTATATCATCAGTTCCATTCATTAGACAGACACCTGCTTTATTTTATATATATATATATATATATATATATATATATATATATATATATATATATATAAGGATGGATTTTTGTTGAGAATTCTTTGAAGTAGTTTAAGAAGTACTGAGCATTTTTTTCTTCAAATTGTAATAGTCATGTCCTGACTATACATTGTGATCAGTTGAATGCCACTTTGGTGAATAAAAGTACCATTTCTTTTCATAAGAGCAAAATCTGTACATTATTCCAAACTTTTGGCTTACAGTGTATATGTGTGTGTGTGTATATATATATATATATATATTTATTATTTTCGGGATGAGAGGGTTATTAAAAAAAACATGTCAGAACAAGGCATCTACATTCGGTTCACAATCATCAAACCCATTTCTGTTCAAAGAACTCATTTAGTAATTCAATCATGATTGCATTTAACAAATGCATCTTGCCTGATTGCAGGGATAATTTTATGTGCTGTGAAGTCTTTTTTTTTTATTTTTACATGAAAATTATCCCAATAAATAACATTAGCTTGTATTAATAAATTCTCTAATGGCGTCTGAACTTTTTAGGTCCATAATGTAGTAACACGCATCCACATCCATCCAAAACGGCACCATTCAGAGCGAATATTAAAAAAAGAAAGCTTTATTAAATCTTTTTAAAGATTTAATGCTATCATGTAATGCAAAACAGGAATGAGGCAGCATTAACTTTGTTCTGTGAGATAATTAACTGCAGCACTCTCCACTTGCAAATGGAATTCATGAATACTTAATTTACACTGTTAACACAGAGAGAACTTCATTTGCAGGGGTGAATGTTGGGGTTACGGCATTTTTATGTTAAAAAGAATAAAAAAAAAAAAAAAAACTCACCAAAATAGCATTTCTCACCCGCCAATTTGTTCAGTGCCCTGCCGAGACCTGCGCCCCCCTCTGACTGTGCCATGTGCCACAGCGCCGCATCTGATTAAATAATCAGATTCTACTTTAGTGCAATTCACACAGTGCTCGTAAATGCAATTAAAGGCATTCATACATCTACAGTATATGCTATTTTCACAAATGAACTGAATATGTAGTTATTCACAGTAAGACCTGGTGTGCTTTTTATAGCAGAAAACATGGTTTAAATACAGATAGTCCCGCCACAAACTTATGTCATTGGTTTAGCTGCGCGGGATCCTCAAACAAACAAAGATATATTCGGATAGCATCACAATGCACACTGTTGGATCAGCATGCACTTTTCAGCATTTTTGCATGAAAAACTAGTATCAAAGCAGTGCATATCTGCACCTTTTACATACAACTGAACACTGATGTACCAGAAGGTTGCACTGTGCTCCAGTGCTATTGTAGATAGCCTTAGAACTAATGTTCATGCAATCAGTGACAAGTGAGGTGTGTGTGTGTGTGTGTGTGTGTGTGTGTGTGTGTGTGTGTGTGTGTGTGTGTGTGTGTGTGTGTGTGTGTGTGTGTGTGTGTGTGTGTGTGTTGCTCTGCAGTGACAATTTATGCAGGGCAATTCTCCCCCGTCAAAGGCAAAAGGAAAATCAATTACAGCGTGATGCAAGTGTGATGATACACAATGGGGGATGGATGAGTCCTCATCCTCTTTCTATGTCTCTTCGCTCTCCAGCACTAAGGTCTAGTCAACTGCTTTTCTGCAGCACCAGAGGAGTCATTGAATTAATTACTAAACAGACAGACATACATCACTACTTTATACATTACATTTTCTGCAGAAATATAGTCCGTGAAGTGCAGCAGTCTCTGCTGTGATCATAGGCATTGCTAGACCCTATTTAGCCCCCCTAACATAAATCACAGTCCCCCTAAATATCTGTCAAGATATCAGCAAGCAGCAAGCAAATCTTTTAAACAGCAGCAGCACTGCACTAGTTTTAAGCGCGAGACAGCTTTGGTGTTTTTTTCCCATTATAAAGACTGACTATAGCATGAGCCAATAGCATTGGAGTGCAGGCTTTGAAGGAGCATATAATTGGTTTGAATCACTGAACGAATGTGCCCCATTCCCCCATTCGATTTGTGAACAAGAGAGGATCAGCATCTGTTGACTGATTGAAGGAGAGGAGCATGTTATTTATTTATTTATTTTTTGGTAATCTTGTTTAACAAGGAGAGAAAGGGGCTGTTAATTGATGTGACATAACAAAATAACTAAATAAATTAAATAAATAGATAAAAATGATGAGCATCTCAATATGTCCCACCCAGACTTTCTGTTTCAATAGAAAATATGTCAAAACAGGAAAGTAATGTGGACTTGTTGGTTTTTAACATTAAAATATTAGGTCAATACTTTGTGTTTTCTTAATCTTATTAGAAATGATTATAAAAAAACATTTCAAACTAGATTGGTAAAGTTTCTGAAGAAAATGTGAGTGCTGCTTGCCATGTCAAAATTCAGCACCTCAGTGTCCCTGTATGACGCCACGAGTCAAACACCCCCTGCCCCATGTCTCTACGATATTTTGGTGATGAGATACAGTGTTCTAAGTTGTTGCTAGAGTGATATGGTTGCTACGTGGTTGCTGTGAGTCTTTTCCCTGCCTCAAGTAAGAAGAAGTGACCCTCATGTCTGTACGATTTCTGGTAATATGAGCACTCTCCTCACTTTTTATAACATCTGGGTGAACATAGTACACACGATCGTTTATAAAAGTAACAGCATGCCTCTGCTCATCAAGCTGATCGATTTGATACCTTATTCAAGGGTGTACTACAAACAGTGTGGGACGAGTTACACACCAAAATTTTGGCTTGAAGAAGAAGAACTGGGTTAAAAAAAAAAGTTAATACCTAACTAATGATGCATTACTCATGTTTTGGGTCTCAGAGACCAACCCGCACATTTTCCTTTTCTTTTTTTGTCCTTTGCCGATCACATGCTTGCCGAATGGTGCCGAAAAACATCCAGTGAGCGGCAGTGCTGTGGAACGAAAATGCCTTGTTGATGAGAAAGGTCAATGGAGATTGCTTTTATTATGTCAGAGGAATATATTTAAAGAATTTGACTAATTCAAATTAGTTTGATCTGGGATCATTGGTGTGTCTGGGACCCCAAACATAAAGATAATTAAGTCAACTAAGCTGAATTAATCTGTCTGTCTTTTCTTGTCTCACACAGCATCAAGTGCAGATGCGTATTCTCATCACAATAGACTTTTTTCACACTCCGGATTTTGGAACGAGGAAGTAAATGTATGCAGGGTAAACTTTGACAGTGGTGAATGGTAGAACACAGGGTAATATAACACAAATCATAATGTTATAAACTTACACTCAATATTTAAAAAATGTATAATATAAAAAAGAAATTGCACACACTGATATATAAGGCGGAATCGCATCATCACAGTCTTTGAAAAAGTTCTATATCGCCACAATCAGGCCAGAGCAGTAACTTTTGTCTCTACAGGTTTATTTCTTGGAACTGCTGTTCATTGAAAACACTTATGACTTTAAATATAGGCTACAGGAAGCCAGCAGCAGCAGTACTTTCACATCTTTACATGTGCTCCCCCTCTCTTCCTCTCGCCTGCCTCGAAGTAGGAAAGGTTAAGGCAGGGAAGAGAATAGAGCACGACTCTTTCAAAGAGCACATGCTCATTTATAATCTGTCAGTGCACGACAGAACACTCTATAGACAATGCTGTTGTCACTTTGTGAAGGGAAAAAGGCCATTAGCACAGTGAAAAGGCATGAGTTGTGGGGGATTGTGGGTTATGAGCAACAAAAGAAGCTTGATGCCAACTACTAAGGGCTTCAATTAACTTCAATCAGTGCAGACCATTTTAAACACACGCTCCCTGATTTTGGGTAGACTGGGGCTAGTTGTCACATTGGGGAGTTCTCTCAGTCATAAGTCATATTATACAAATGTGCTTTCCCTAGCAATGGTTTTGTGTTGGTTTTAAACACCTAGTTCAAAACCATCTTAATTTAGAATAATTTTTACAAATTCTATCCTCCAAACTAAACAATTAATAGTATAGCCAATTTTTACTATAACGCTTGGGTAAACAAGTGAAGACAATAAAACCACAATGGGAAACATTAATGGAGGGATCAATAATATAATGAAAGTAGATTTTAACAGAAAGTTTGAACTATGTTCTAAGGACTAGGGTATCTAATGACAGGTCAGGACAAGTTGTATGGCAAGTGGATTGACTTTTAATCATGTGCAGGATGTGAATTATAGATATCAACATCTACATTTTCACTAATTTAAATGCTAATTCTTAATATAAGGAATGGCAAATCTTGGTATAAAAGATCTACATATAAGCTACACATGTGTATTTTCTCTGGCACTTTTTGAGTCTAAATAGAATAGATGCACATATTTCAATAGTCACCCAAAAGACAATAGTCGTATCATACTAATCATGTGTAGTACTTGCTATAGTTTTCTTTAATGTTACCTTTCACACTGAAAATCTACAAAAAAGTAGTCATTTGTATGCATATGAATATAGTATTCATTTTTCTTGTAATAAACAAAAAATATATCCTGTGATAGTAAACTTATAAAGATATGAAATATCTATAATATGATTTATGGAAGCACAAAAAAGTGACACCATTACATATATTGGGTCTTTAATGACCCTGTACACTTTTGGTAAATAAGCAGTTAACATTTTTTTTAAATATATATATTTTTTTTGTAACACTATTCAGAAGAGAAAGGTTGAAAAATTCTTAAGAGGTGTGGGCATGACTCCAAAACATGGATGGGGTACAGGGGGGTGGGTTGAGGTCCCGTGTCACTAAAGACATGAGGTATGCATTAAAGGGTTAATGTGAGGATCCATTAAACATACATTAGGCATACCTATATTATATATCTATATTCAGTAGAGTAAAGTGGCTCCATCAAAGGACCCCTGTTCACCTCTGGTCACCTTTTTCAACTGCAGATAGAGGGAAATGGGAAACATGTAACCGAACGTCTCATGTCGATTAATTCCTAAACACCTTTCCAAGATCCCAGCGCTGAAGTTGGTTCTGCAATAAAATGGGCTCAACACATCATCAGAGGGCATTTAGCATTGCAGGCCTAAACAAATCTGTCAAGCTAAGCAGAGCTTTTGAAGTCTACTAGAGGTGTTTGCACCTTATCAGCTTGAAATGCTTGCAAAGTATTCGAAGCAGGTCCTCTGGCTCTTTCGTTCATTACACATGTTGATGGCTTAAGTGCTTTATCACGCTACCGGCAGCACTTTGCATCACTCTGAGGACAGACTCTCTAGCCTCAGTCCCACACTATCAGCTTCCAACAAAATCTGCACATTCCTTTTAATGCATTCCGGACTTGGGATCAACTGTGCAGCTCAGTCTGTAGTGTACCAGGGGAATTTACCTGTCATAGGAATACATGCTTTCTATTGATGTGGAACAATTATGCATTTGAAGGACCTTATCAGACTCTGATCCAAATGACTTGGGAGAAGTTTGCTAAGATTCTGTGCTTGAAAAGGTGGATGACTGCTGTTTGAAAGCTAAAACACAGGACAAACTCCAACAGTGAAAAAGAAAAATGGCTTCAAAGTTTATTGACTGTATAGCCAAATATTGATAAATCTCACTGTTTTCTGTAAATCTGAGAAAAGTTCAGTGAAAACAATCTGTCACAGGACAGTCTTAGGCAACATCCACACGTAAATGCCCCTCAGCTACACTAGCTGATAAAACTACATTTTCTTCCACTGAGATTGAGATTAACACTTTCCATGACTGCATACTTTGGAAAACTCTGACGTTAGAACACTGAAATCTGAGTTTTCAAACTTATATGGATTACTGTGGATGTGACCTAAGAGACACGATTTTGAATATCAAGTTTCTTCAGATCATTGGATTGTTTTCTGGGTTCTTTAAAGCACATAGATGGGTTTCTAAAGCTCTAGACATTACAATTCTTCTTTGAACAACTGAAAAGGTTCTGTTATAACTCTTACCTGTGAAATATGAATAAATTAATAAAAACATGAAAAAGGTGTCAATGGATTTTCTTGAGTTTCTTGAGGCCATATGCCACGAAATTCAATAGTATCCAGCTGCAGACCCTGCAGCACCACCAGTTTCAGAACCCCAGCGCCAGAACCTGAAGTGAGGGGCGGAGCTTACGTTCTAAACCGAGTAGCGCCACCTAACGTTTTGGAGAGTAGGCTACACCACCAGTTTCAGAACCCCAGCGCCAGAACCTGAAGTGAGGGGCGGAGCTTACGTTCTAAACCGAGTAGCGCCACCTAACGTTTTGGAGAGTAGGCTACACCACCAGTTTCAGAACCCCAGCGCCAGAACCTGAAGTGAGGGGCGGAGCTTACGTTCGAAACCGAGTAGCGCCACCTAACGTTTTGGAGAGTACTTTGCTTTTATTACAAACGAAACATCATACTTTATAATGTATGTTATAATGATTCTTTAAGGTACAGTAAAATAAGCATTTTAAAACATTGATCTTGTGCAATATAATTGTATATAGTTATCCGTTTCATTGTATTATGAGAGTTACTTCCTGATCATGATGGTGAAAAAAATGCTTGAAACTTATGGGCATTTTATATAAAATATACTTTATTTCACAAGAACATGTGCAGCATGCATTTTTCTTTATGTAAAATAAAAAATGTAAAAAAACTAAAAAAGAGAGAAAATTCAGCATAATTTTAAAAGAAACAATAAAAATATATACAACAAATGACCAATTCACCCCTAGGCCCATTTTATCATGACAATCCTGTATAAATTAAACTTAAAATGTATCAAATGAGGAATTCACTCTCAGGCCCATTTTGTCCTAACATTCTTGCTAAAATAACTCCATGTCATCTTTGAACACAAAATGAAATAGAAAGGGCTCTCTGGAAGCTTCTGACTGTTCCAGGAGATTGTTGCGGGCCTTTTCCTTGTGGTCTTCATTCATTCGAAATGTCTCTACAAGAGATGAAAGCACCACACAATAATCTCAACGTAAAAAAAAAACCATCAACTATAAGGTAACATTAACTCACAAACAATGCATATAACAGAGGAACGTGGAACAAACACTTTAACACCTTCACAAGATGTCTTCAAAACGTCACCGCAAGGCTCATTTACAACACGCAAAAATGTATCGAACCATCCTTAGAATTTTTTTTTTAATACAGTAAAGTATGACAACATATTCAAGCTTCATTAAGATGATAAAGTTATGCACAAATAATTTAGCAGATAAACGCTGAACTTAAGCAATAATTTTTCACGACATGATGTCAAAAACTTTACACAACTCACCATGCTCTCCGCCATGCTTGTCTCATTGTCAATAACTCCGCCCCTCACTTCAGGTTCTGGCGCTGGGGTTCTGAAACTGGTGGTGCTGCGGGTCTGCAGCTGGATATGTCTCACGAAATTGGAGAGCTAAATAATTCAAAAATACTGTTTAGCCTTCAGTGAAGTACTGGTATAATGTTCGTTCAACAAGCACACAGCCAAAAAGTGTGTGGAGACAGCTGAACTTTAAAGCGATTGTCTATTTAACAAACTAGGAATTTCATGGAACAAATTAAGCTTACTTAATTAAACCTAACTAAAATATTGTGATAAATATGACCACAACCAATTCATTTTCATCGATTAAAAAGCTTTTTTGT
This sequence comes from Xyrauchen texanus, assembly GCF_025860055.1. Taxonomy (NCBI): domain Eukaryota; kingdom Metazoa; phylum Chordata; class Actinopteri; order Cypriniformes; family Catostomidae; genus Xyrauchen; species Xyrauchen texanus. The sequence goes on from NC_068290.1 coordinate 35,350,356, forward strand.
TTATGGAATTCATTCACTACATTTGATAAAAAATCACAAAAAAATGAAGAATCTCTCATCATTTACTCACACTCATGACATCCTAAATGTGTATAACTTTCTTCTGTACAACACAAACAAAGATTTTTAGAAGAATATCTCAGCTCTGTAGGTCCATACAATGCAAGTGAATGGTTATCAGAACTCCAAAAGCTCAAAAATGGAGATAAAGTCAGCATCTATATGACAGTGTTTTAATCAATGTCTTCTGAAGCGACCCAATTGGTTTTGGTTGTAAACAAACCAAAAAATAACTCCTTTTCACTATAAATATTGACATCAGCAGTCTCCTTGGCTATCATGATTTCAAGCTCAGTTAAACTTCCTAGCACCATCTAGCATATGCATTAGGAAGTGTAATTGGACTTGAAATCATGGTCGTGTCTAAAGACTGCAATGCCAAGATGTACCATGAAAAAGAAGTTACATTTTGGTCTGTTCTCACCCAGAATCAATTCTATCGCTTCTGGAGAGATTGAACCACTGGAGTCGTGTGGATTACTTACATGATAACTTTGTGTTCTTTGGTGCTTAACATTTTTTGTCACCTTTCACTTGCATTGCATGGGCATACAAAGCAGAGGTATTTGCATAAACATCTTATTTTGTGTTCTGCAGAAGAAAGTCATACACATCTGGTATGGCATGAGGGTGAACTATCCCTTTAACACTTCTGTGTAAGTCATTAAATATGTATGAACCTATAAGCATGTAACTTGTTTGGCCAGTTATATGTTAGAGATGGTACTAGTCAAGATCATGGCACTTCAAGTGTAAACACAATGTACAATTAAAGTATTTGTTAGCTATCAGAAGCTCAACATATACATAAAGAAGGCACTTGTTTTTACTCTAGTTTATGAATGCACTTTCAAATTCAGTTTTTTTTTTTTGTTGTGTTGTTTGTACAAATTGTAATGCTCATCCTGTTCATTTGCAGTTATGTTAGAATGTTAAAGTTTGTTTTACGATTTTTGCCCTAATATCTAAGTTCTTACTAGAAAAAATAAATTATGATCCAACATGAATTTTCTTGATAAAAAAAATATGATCGTGTCTGGTAACGTGCATGTATAATGGCTAGAAATAGCATTTTAGCTTAGCTTAAAGCTAACAATTTACACAAGGTTTATTTCTATTTCTTCTGCTCCAAACTTACTTCAAACATACTTCTCTGTCTGCTTGTATGAATGTAACACATCATAAGAAAGTGTTTCACCGCTGTTCAAATGCACTTTGGATCACATCATTTATATGTATAAATGTTTTCCATCTGAAAGGAAAAAAATATTAAATGAAATAAATGACTATAAAATGCAAAGTAATCTCTTCAGTAATCAAAATACTTTTTGAATGTAATGGAATGCAATACTTATATAAAAATATCCCACAACAGACAGTATCAGATTTGGAGCTGCTGTTATCACATTTATTATGTGAAATATTTATTTGAGCACTTTGATTTGTCATCAGGAACGACTGTTTATCAAAACAGAAAATGTCAAATAATTGAGTTTCGCTACTTCGCATCCCCATGAGAGCGGCGGAAGCATCAGCAGAACGCGCTTGTGCGAGAATCTTGACATGAGAGGGTTACCTTCTAGACACAACCATAAATATTGGACTGAGGTTGGCTAACATGCTAAAGCTAGCGGCAACACATCAAATGCGTTTGAAACATCACTTCCATCAGCTGAATAACGGTCAACTGAATTGCGTGTGGTAAAAACGTTTAGTGTTTCATTTGAGACGATGGTCCATACTGTTAATGCACAGTGTATAGTGTGTCATTTGGGACAAATGATGTTCGCAATTCAGTTTGATGATGCTAGTGGCACTGACTTGACCTTTAAGATTATATCTGTTTTTAAATGAATATACACTGTAGTTTTTGCATAGATTATTTCAATCATGTTTTTGTTCAGGAGATCTTCTCTGGAAATTCTTTGAATTCTTTGGTTATTTAGTAATACTGTACAGCCAGCAGCTTTATCTCATTGGTAACAATAAGAACTTTACTAAAAAAAACTCTGCTAGTGCCATGTCTCCATGTCAGTTCTCCATCTAATGAGCTGGAACAGAGAAAGAGTGAAATTGGGATTGCTTGAAAGGCTCTGTTAATGTTCCACCTCTTCTTGCTCGCATTTTGGCTGGCTGGAGGGTGGTATCTCTGTCTCGCAGAGAAAAGATGCAATCACGCGGCACATTTCTGGCGCAGTCTGGTGTGTGTGTTGGCTTATTTTAAGATATTGGTTTGGCTGTGCAAATGACAAGGGTTTATACCAGCACAGCAGTTGCATAGCAACCATCAGAAAGGTAATTTTCAGCTAGCAAGGGCCTTTTCTTTTTAATTTAATACATCCAGACTGCTGTTTCTTTTGGAGTAATTTTGGATTGCCGGCAAAGCCTGTGATTTCAAATAAGAAAAAATATCAGAATAATAATCTGATTATTAAAATCGTATTGGGTGTACAGTTTATGATAAGATCACTCTGCTTTCTCATGTTAGTTTCAGATGATAAATTGAGGCCTGTGTCCATGACAATAACTTGATTATACTAATGGGAGGCTGTGCCGTCTTGTTTAGCTGGCCTAATACTATCTGGGGGTATATGACCACCCCTTGTTTCTCTGGGCTCAAGCACTTTGGCTGCTCATCTCTGAAAAACTGCTAAAGGAATTTATAATGTCTTCTGCCTAAAAAGCAAAGGCCTTAGAGAATATAATCTTTGAAAATGATTTGAACTTGGCCTTTGAATTTGGATAAGTACTGAATATCATACGTTTGTGATTTCTTATTGATGAGTTAGGCCGGTGGGATCATATATATATTTTTCTCTTAAAAGACAATAAAAGCAGTTCGGAAGTGTTACTAATCAGGAGCTGCCAGTTAAAATCCGTAAAACGCATGCGCATTCATCGTACATAATGCAAGGACATTAGAACATAATGAGAATTAGCATTTGAAATGCCGGCTTTATGTTTGCAGGCAAAAATACAAGCAACGTGCAAAATCAAGTGGTACTCCCTGATAAGTGTCTCATCCTGAGATTAAAAGAGTACAATTTACTCATGAATATATTAACATTTTATGAGAGAAATCAGGCTACAGCAATCTCCTCTGCATAAATAATGTGCAAGCTTAATAATACTGCCTAGCAGGAAGCTCTCTTGACATGTGAAATTGAATGGGACATGGGGGCTTGTGTGTGTGTGAGGGATGGGGGGGGGGTGGGGGGGGGTGGGGGGTTTACAGGGCAGGTTTGGGTGGTTTATGAGGATTTTTTTTTTTAGGATACAAACTGGTAATTACAAGCGTATTATGCTATAAATTTGGTTTATGAGGACATTTCTAGTGTCCCCATAATTCAAATCGCTTAAAAAAAATATAATAAATGATGTTTTAATGAAAATGTTAAAATTCAGAAATTTTTGTGTGAGGGTTAGGGGATAGAATCTATAGTTCATGCTGTATAAAAATTATTATGTCACTAATGGTTTTGAATACATCGCATTTAGTGATTGTAATCCTAAAGGTCCTCATTTAGAAACATTATCATTTTATACCTAGCAAGAATAAATTGTAACACTTTACAATAAGGTTTTATTTTTTTACACTAGTTATGAACTAACAATAAACAATACTTTTACAGCATTTCATACAACACTGTGGAAGGCGTTGTTATGATGTTCTGAGTTGTTTTTAGCACTTCTGTTTAGCTGCAAGGGTGTTGCTATGTGATTGATAAAGTGTTCTGAGTCTGAGTAGTTTTTATTCAGATGTCATTCTGGGTGTTCTGATTGGTTGCCAGGGCATTGCTTTGCAGGTGCTAAGGTGTTCTGAGTGGTTTTTAGCTGATTTCTATGCAGTTGCTAGGGTGTTCTTGGTGGTTGCAAAGATGTTGTGAGTCATCTTAGCACAGTTCTATGCAGTTGCTACGGTCTTCTGTATGGCTGCTAGGGTGTTGCTAAGTGATTGCTTAATTGTTCTGAATTGTTTTTAGTACATTTCTATGAAGTTCTGTTGTGTTCTGGGTGGTTGCAAGGGCATTAATAAGGTTTTCTGATTCATTTTTAGCTGATTTCTATGCAGTTGCTAGGGTGTTTGGGGTAGTTGCTAGGGCGTTGCTAATCTGTTTTGAGTTGTTTTTAGCTGATTTCTATGCATTTGCTATGTGTTTGCTAAAGTGTTACAAGTCATTTTTCATTGCTGTGAGGTTTCTAAGGTGTTTTGAGTCATTTTTAACAAATGTCTATGCAGTTGCTAGGGTGTTCTGTGTGGGTTCTAGGGCATTGCTGTCCATTTGCGAAGGTGTTCTCAGTTTTTTTTTTTAGCACATTTCTATGCAGTTGCTATGATGTTCTGGGTGGTTTCTAGGACATTGCTGTGCGGTTGCTAAGATGTTCTGATTAATTTTAGTACATTTCTATGCAGTTGCTAGGGTCTTCTGGCTGGTTGCTAAGGCATTGCTATGCATTTGCTTAAGTGTTCAGAGTTGTTTTTAGTACATTTCTATATGTGTTTGTACTTCATTTTCATAGTACAAACGGTGTAAGAAAATGTTCGCACCATAGGTTAATAATTAAGCTCCGTTCACATCGCCAGTGACATCATGTGAGAAAGTGGCATGATCCCATTCTTTTTCAATGAGAGCAGAGCGACTTCTGGCTACACATGCTGCCATGGCTGTTGGCGAGAGAGATCGCCGTGTAGTGCAAGTTGAGAAAATGGCAACTTTATGCAAATGACGAGTGACATTCGCGAGTGACTACCAATGAGAGTGAAGACAGCGGAGCTCACGCCATCTGTCTCCTGGCAGACTGGAGACGAGTGCCGGATTTGAGAAGTTTCAGCGTCATGAGGGATTCACTGTTCTATATCGTTTTTCTATAACCACATGCATGGATATAATAAAACGATGCGTGGAAAAGCGTGTCAGAAATGGTCTGCATTCCAAATGAGTTTGATTCATTCATGATAGATTGATTGTCTTGTTAATGACTTATATTGATAGATCGATGTCTTATGTTTGATTGTGATCGTATTTATGTTTGATTGTGTAGTATGTACTGACAACTTTCACATATGAAGTTCCTAATGGAAAAATAAAGTTATTGAATTGATAATGATTTAATGCACTGAACACTGTTGCACATTTTATAAAACACTATACTCTACAGAATGTAAAGTTTTAGAGACAAGAGGTCTGATTCCTTGTCAAATTGTAATGCTATCTTAATTTGACCGGTATTAAGTCTCAACTGTGATCAAATGTTCAAAAGCTATGGCCAGACGTGCAGTCCTCCAATAATGTTACAGCAACAAACAGTAGAAACGGCCACTAGAAATGGATTTGAAATCATAATCAGGCTTGTGTCTACAGTCATAGTGAAATAGAGAACCTGTAAGGCCTGGATTCACCGAATATCACACACAGAGGGACCAGATTTATTTTAATGTGATTTCTTATGCTTAGAAAACAAGTAAGTAATGAATTGTTAAAATACATCTGAATCTAGTAAGTAGCCATTGTTTATTTTTCTGAGAAAGACTTGTAAAGGACTATTTGCATACAGCTGTCTATACAATTATTTATCCACAAGGTTTGATCACCACACACCTTCACTCTTCTTCATTATTCATTTGATGTTTACCCTTATTTTTGCAAGTGGTTTTGTGAAAATGTACTGCAAAAAAAATATTTTCAAATGGAAAATAACCTATTAGCCAGAGAAGATTTTCTATCTCACCAAAGAGACCTTAAAAAATAACCTTGAACAGGTCTGTTTTAAAGATCACATTGAATACAGTGGAAACACTCAGCATAAATATCCCTTTAAATGGTCTTGAACTCACTTTCTTGAACACTCTTAGTGAAAGAGCCACACTCTTTCTATTAGTTTCTCATTTCTCTGCTTTTTATTTTGCTCTCACCTTCTCTCTCTTTGAGTTATTCTCTCGATCCCTCTGGGCACAGTAAATGTATGCACCCTATATGAACAGTATGGCTGAGTGAGTGCATCAGGGATATTGTAAAGGTTTTACAGGAATCTTGATCCAATTGTTGGCATATTGCCTCATCTCTATAAAACCAGCAGTTGATGAGGTAATGTAAAGAGTAATTCGGGGAAAGGCTGAACATACAATATTGATCATAACATCAGAGTATGTGTGTATGCACACACACACACACACACACACACACACACAAATCCTCCAGCCTCAAGGTTTGTCATGAGATCTACTAGAATCTGACTATTCTGGTCGATATAAAAAGCACTGCCGTTGTTGCTTTCTTGATGAAGAGGCCATTTGTAGTAGATTAAACATAAAAACACTTTAAACTATATCTCAGGAATCTCTAATAGTCATTTATACAACATAAATGCAAGTGAACTGTGTTTATTGAAGAACAACTTTACACTCTACATGAATGTTTCCTTTGGTAAGGGTGTATAAAAGGTTTCATGCATTTAATAACCTCATTAAGTCAAGTTTCATTAAAATTCATTAAAATTATTCAATCTCATTCAGAGCATATATCACATATATCATATAGTAAAGCCTGATGACCATTAAACCATATTGAGCTTTATGTACATGGGTTTCTTATGTTGGCAAATCATTAAAAATGCTTCATAGGTGTCCACTTAAAGTACATTGTCATAGGTTAGTAATGTTGAATAGGTGTTATTAAGCATTTATAACATAAGAGATCAAATTTCACACTTTTGTTACAGGTATTGCATGAAATTGTGCATATAATATTTTGTATGCATGTTGTAATTACTGCATATAAATGATTTATAATGCATTTGTTAAATAATCATTAGTCATTAATGAACCCTTTATAAACCCTGAACAAAGAGAACATTAACGTACATGTTACCGAAGAACTTTTATTCTGGAGTTGCAAAATAGACTGCTTATTTCATGCATTGTGCAATAGATTTTTTTAATATATCAATTCAATACGTTATAATCCACTGGGTTATTTTATAAATATTGTATATATTATATAATACATTATTCATTTAATTTTAATATACTCCGTTTATTCAGATAAAGAAATTTATGATAACTTGATACGAAGCTTCACTTAAAGAGAACAGAACCCCATTCATATCTTATTACCATTTAAGACCATGAATTCATCTGAATTAATTTTTATACAGCTTGGAATTTAGCTGTTGTATCAGGTTTAATGGTACAGAATTGGTTATAGCTTATACTAAAACGTTCTTGAAAAGCAAACTATAATGCTTGATATTTTCACAGCACACACACACACCATATTCAGACCTTAATGACTGACTAATTCCTGATTTACTGACAGGATTGCAAAGTGATAGTTTACAGTGCTTTTACTATAAAAATTGAAATGGTTGAAACTGGTCTTTCAGCAAAATTACTTTTCTTTGATTTCACTTCATAATGAAAAGCTACTTAAAAGGAAATATTAATCTTTGCCAGGTAAGCGGGAGTGAAAGCCATTATTTTTAACTACCGTGAGCCTCTTTCGTGGAGTCGCAGTGGGAGTTTAATGAGACTCAAGCAGCGTTGAGGTTCGGAGTGAAGCTCAAGGTGTTGACAGACGAATCACAGGGTGTTCCTTTTTTCAGTTCCTTCCAGCCCTACTCGACTTTCACAATAACCTCTGACATTAAGAATAGAAAGCTTGCTTACTGTTTACCAAATCCTGTGCAGCAAACACTATATATTACCCAATATTCTTTAAAAAAGTAAGGCATTATTCCACAATAAACATTTCAAATAAGTAAGCTACAGGGCTGCTGCTGTACAACCTCATTACACTGCATATGTAATTCCGCTAGTGGAAGTTATTATCTTGGAAATAAAAATAGTTATTTGGTTTTTTGTAAAAAATTTATTTAATTTGTGGCAGTCCAATCAAATAATGAGTAAAAAGAGGTGTTAATTTTGAAATTTCACTTGAAATGAAAGGTGCAGTCATCATACTTAAGTAAAAGTAAATATACCTAAATTGACTCAATTACAAGTTAAAATAGTTCATATATAATACTTAAGTATAGGTATTAAGTATCAAAAGTAGAAGTAAATGGTAAGTTAAATTAATTATTAAGTTAGTTAGGGTCTACAGAAATGTATAGGAGTAAAAATATTTATTTTTCTTCAAAATGTAATGAAGTAAAACCCCTACAAAATAATCTAGAGTTCTGGCAAACTGGTCGCAAACTTTGCAGCAAATTTGCCACTCAACATTTTGACATGCAAATTATCTTGTTATTCGTTGCAAATGTTTACCAGATGTTTGCAGCTCCTCGCCGGTAGTGGTGAACCTGCAGCAAATTTTTGACAATGATGGACAATTTGCCACAGGTTTGCAGCAAAGCTCATTTGCATGTGAAAATAATCAGTGACACATTTTCTGCAAGTTTTCAGCAAATATGCCATAAACTATCGATTTCTGTAAGAGAAGTGAGTCAACAAAATTATTTATAATTGAGTAAAGAAAAAAAAAAGAAATAAACTGTTCTTCAGTACATTAACAAAATATTGGTCCTTCATTACTCTACACCTGATGAATACTATGTATCATTTGAAGGCCAACATGAAAAGCTGTTTTACTGAAATGGGTTTTGTTTTTGTACTAACATAAATCACAGAAAGATATACTGCAAAAGTAAATCTTGAAACCACTGTGTTCTTTAAATGTTGGTTGCTAACATGTCGCTACATCAGGATCACAACTACAACAAGGATGTGAGTTTACGAGCTTGATGAACAAGGACAACCACTGAAGTTCTTTATCAATTTAGCACTTAACAGCTTAAAAATCCAACATAATCACACAGAAAATTGACATATTGCTTCCGAATATTCCCTGCAATCAAGACCATTCAGCTGAATTACTAACAGCCGCCATACCCAATCAGACTGTTCAAATGTGATTACCTTTCCCTCAGGTGCTACTCTGAGATGTGGGTTCTAGTCCCATTAAAACCAGGAAGTTGCATTTATATAAACAATGGTGAGCGTGGACGATGAATACGTTTGCATTTTCACCCTAGGAGTTTGGTTTAGAGGGTAGAGTTAAAAAAAAATCTGTATTCCTATAGACTGTATCACATCATTTACTAACAGTTGGTGCCACTCTATGGATATTTCACCTGGAAACTGGAGCTCACAAAGGCCCATTTGTTCAACAACATTTCCCGCGTTAGCCACTGGGGGCAGTGATTTTGAATTTAAGTGAGCACAGATCGATTTCAGCTAAATAACACAGCAATATAAGTTTGTAAAAGTCACACTCGACTGTGTGTAATTCATGTTGTAGGACAAAACGTGAAAGTCTCAAGTAAAGTCAACCACAGACCTTATTTTACTCTTAAAGGGCACCTATTATGGCATTTAAAATGTTCCTAATATTATTTTGGGAGTCCCCAACAACAGTTTTACATGCATGCAATGACAAAAAACACTTTTGTTGTCTTATAATATGCATTTATGTTTACCTGATTTGCTCACCGACTCCCAAATGATTCGTTCAACGACTCATTTTTCCAAATCCCTCCTTTGCGTGACGCTAATCTGCGGTGATTGGTCAGATGACCCAGTCAGTTGTGATTGGTATACTATCACCGCTTTGTAGTAAAAAAATCAAAATCAGAGAAGGAATTTGAGTTGATTTATGTTAGCGATCATAGCCCAAAGTTCGGTGGTAAACACCCAATCAGTTATTGTTTGCGTTAGCCCAACGCATAAACATATTGGTAAAGCACTGCATTACTACAAGTTATTGCTCTATTCTTTATGACAACTCCAATAACATCGACAAACATTTCATATATTTAAAAAAAATTGACATTGGAGACCTAGAAGCTGCGCTGAGCATAACTTACACAACACACACAAATACTTATTAAGCATGCTAACAAACACATAAAAGCAACAATTATTAATAATACTTACAGGTTGTGATTCGGAGGAGGAAGCTGATCCAAATAAACTTGGTACTGAACCTTCCTTCAGTATCAACCGGCTCGCGAATCCACACTTGAAAGCATTCATGTTCGTAAAGCAATCGTCATTAAAATGACGCGAACACAGCACAAGGGTCGGGCTATACTTTTGTGGTATAGTTGTAAATATAAACTCTAGCCACTGATTCTTCACATGCTCGTCCCTGGGCAGTGAAAAAAAAGGTCGCTTTTGATACGCACTTCAGAACACAGCGTCTTTTTGACGACATGATGTTTTCAAGTTTTCCCTGGTGTCTGCGCGCGCAATGAGTGGGCGCGGCCAATTTGATAATTTTTCGTCTTGATGTCACAACGAAAAGGAAAATGACTCATTGGAAAAACGATTCATTACATTGACTCAGAGTCGACTCCTACTTTTGAGAGACAATAACTTTTTTACGGTGAACTTTCATATATAAAACTTTGCAGGATGTTTTTGTTCACTTAAATCTATGTTACACACTACATGAAAGGTAATTTTCAAAATTCCATAATAGGTGCCTTTTAAATCAAAAACTGATAACCCCTTCTCTTCTACTAAAAGCTAATTCTCTTCTGGGTTTTAAAACTGCAAACTGAATGTCACTATAGTAAGAATAGTTTAGTAGAATGCTATTCCAAACATAGCCAGAGAGAGAGAGGCTCTGGTGTGATGAAAGACTCTTAAGTCTCTGTCACCTTGAGAAGTCAGGGAGGTTGTCACGAGCCCAGAGTAAGACACATTACCAATGCTAATATCTGAACAAAAAGCAGCTGTCCAATTAAATGTCAGCGACTCGGGGGACACGGCAGCCGCAATCCAATTTCCAGCAGGCCTCTTCTCCCTCTGTTCCTCCTGTAAGCTTTGAGTTTAAACTTCCCAAATCCACCAGGGCCCCTGCAGTGGATCCACTCCAGTTCAACTCACATTTGAGAAAAAAAAAAGGTCAGCGGGAGTTCACAGAAAGAGGGTTTGCTTTAGAGAACTCCCTAAACTCTGAATATACACCTGCTGCCTGAAGCAAGTGTGCAGAGCCACAATTAAAACAGTCTAAATCTCATTTAAGGTGCCTGCTGGAACACAAGGGACAGAAATCTCCTTAGGTCCAGCCATTGGTGAAAAATACATATAAAAGGTCTGAAAACTTCAAGGCCAAGTGGATTTACATGATCTGGTAGTTTCAGTGCACATACTGGTAGCGTTCATATCTATTATTTTACTCCGAGGCTCATCGTTGTCCAAGACAATGCTTCTTGTTTTTTAAATAATATTAAAGGACTCAATACAAGTTAAGCTCAAACGAAAGCATTTGTGGCATAATGTTGATTACCACAAAAAATGTATTTTGAATCATTCCTGCTTTTGATAATGTTCATATCAACCATCAGAATGGGGATTTTTGACTGTGGCATGATTGTTGATGCCAAAAGGCTGGTTTGAGTATTTCTGTAACTGCTGATCTCCTGGGATTTTCACACACAACAGTCTCTAAAATGTACTCAGCATGGTATCAACTCAGATAACCACTCAGCAGAATAGTATCACAGAATCATCAAACCTTGAGATACTAGCAATATAATACCATGTTGGGGAATAATTATTACCATAGTGTTCCTAATAAAGTGCTCTGTAAGTGAATAAAACTAGTTAAAAGTTTCAGAAGTCTTTGTCAAGCCAACATCAAAGTTTGTCTCTAAACATACTAAAGAAGTATTTGCACACTTTTATGTTTGTGGCCAATACATAATACAGGTTACTGTCTAATATGGTGTTACACACAAGGTCCACAAGTGTGTTGTTTGAAGATACAAGGTTTTATTTCAAAAACGCATCAGGAATACAGTAATTCCAACTGAACTTGGGAAGAACATACATGGGTTTGTCTGGCTTGCGAAAATCTCTTGGTCTCACTTCCGTTTCACACAACACTATCTTAAGAACATACACTCACCTAAAGGATTATTAGGAACACCATACTAATACTGTGTTTGACCCCATTTCGCCTTCAGAACTGCCTTAATTCTACGTGGCATTGATTCAACAAGGTGCTGAAAGCATTCTTTAGAAATGTTGGCCCATATTGATAGGATAGCATCTTGCAGTTGATAGAGATTTGTGGGATGCACATCCAGGGCACGAAGCTCCCGTTCCACCACATCCCAAAGATGCTCTATTGGATTGAGATCTGGTGACTGTGGGGGCCATTTTAGTACAGTGAACTCATTGTCATGTTCAAGAAACCAATTTGAAATGATTCGAGCTTTGTGACATGGTGCATTATCCTGCTGGAAGTAGCCATCAGAGGATGGGTACATGTTGGCCATAAAGGGATGGACATGGTCAGAAACAATGCTCAGGTAGGCCGTGGCATTTAAACGATGCCCAATTGGCACTAAGGGGCCTAAAGTGTGCCAAGAAAACATCCCCCACACCATTACACCACCACCACCAGCCTGCACAGTAGTAACAAGGCATGATGGATCCATGTTCTCATTCTGTTTACGCCAAATTCTGACTCTACCATCTGAATGTCTCAACAGAAATCGAGACTCATCAGACCAGGCAACATTTTTCCAGTCTTCAACTGTCCAATTTTGGTGAGCTCTTGTAAATTGTAGCCTCTTTTTCCTATTTGTAGTGGAGATGAGTGGTACCGGTGGGGTCTTCTGCTGTTGTAGCCCATCTGCCTCAAGGTTGTGCATGTTGTGGCTTCACAAATGCTTTGCTGCATACCTCGGTTGTAACGAGTGGTTATTTCAGGCAAAGTTGCTCTTCTATCAGCTTGAATCAGTCGGCCCATTCTCCTCTGACCTCTAGCATCAACAAGGCATTTTCAGCCCACAGGACTGCCGCATACTGGATGTTTTTCCTTTTTACACCATTCTTTGTAAACCCTAGAAATGGTTGTGCGTGAAAATCCCAGTAACTGAGCAGATTGTGAAATACTCAGACCGGCCCGTCTGGCACCAACAACCATGCCACGCTCAAAATTGCTTAAATCACCTTTCTTTCCCATTCTGACATTCAGTTTGGAGTTCAGGAGATTGTCTTGACCAGGACCACACCCCTAAATGCATTGAAGCAACTGCCATGTGATTGGTTGATTAGATAATTGCATTAATGAGAAATTGAACAGGTGTTCCTAATAATCCTTTAGGTGAGTGTATACCCCTTCTGTAAACATGTCTCAGTCTCAGTCGCTTAACATGCAAGCAGGCAATTTTTGGTGCCCTTAAGGAAAAAAATCGTCAAAAGGAAAAATTTACCGGCCGATGCGATAATTAAAAACATTCCGGCCTCAGCAATATATCGGTTGACCACTAGTTATGATTAAAAGAACACAATGCATGGTGAAATCAATTCAGTTAACAACAAATATGAAATATTCATAGACAACGAATGTAAATGTATAAATGTAAATACAATTTATTTAAATAGGATTGCATGAAATATTAACTATGTATGGGGGGGGGGCTTATTCCCTTACACTCTTCCCTACATAATGCAAAGTCTCTATTGTCATTCTCTTACGTTGTCATCATATCTGATTGAACAAGCTCAACAGAAAACTCTGTTTTTTTCAACAAGTACACTTTTGAACTGTAACTCAACTTGGAATCTGTTAATATAACTGTCAATAATTGTGTATTAATAAAGTTTAATATTCATCATCTGAGTCTGTGTGTTGTTTCTGCTTACTTGTGTGTTTCATGTTCTATATATGTATGCATGTATGTAATAGTCTGTATGTATGTGTGCTTGTGTGTGTGTGTGTTCTATTCAAGTGTAGGTTCTCCTAATGTATGTAAGTAAATGTATTTTTTTGCTTTCTTTCTCTAAAAGGATATAACCTCTGTGGTAGTGGAGGTTCTGGCCTCTGGGCACCATTGTCATCTAGTTCAGGGGTGGGTCCCTCATTTTGTTCAGGTCTCAGAATTGCTGCTCCACTATATGTGTCACAAGTTCCTCTGCCTCTGAACTCTGTTCTTCCTCTTATTCACTTCTAATTCTTACTTCCTCTTCATCCTGTGGGACCTCTCATTCCCTGTGGTACTCCTCCATTTTTCTAGATGGGCCATCCTCTTTTGCAGGCTCATGTGTCCCTCGTGGGTAAAACGCTTCAGCATCGGGCCAGAGCTGTTAGTAAAGTGTCCTGATCCAATAGGGCCACAAAATTTTTTCCAATTACTTTCCTCCTCTGAGCTGCTGTCCATGACTTGGTGCTGGGAGTTTGGTTTGCTGGTTTTAGTTTTCACAGTCTTTTTCTGAACTGTTGTTTCTTTGTGTCTTTTCAGGCCTCACCTCATAGACTGGACACTCTGGTCTCTTTTTCTGGACCACATGGACCCGTTTCTCCCAATATGATCACAGCTTTCCTGGTCCTCCTCTTTCTGTCATGTTCCTGACAAGAACCCTGTAGCCAGGCTGTAGCTCTGCTCCATGTGACTTACTGTCATACCTGTTCTCCTGCTCTTTGCTCTTCCACCTTCCATTCTTGCTGCATCAGATGCCAACTGATAGGCCTGGTACATCCGCTCTCTCCAATTTTTCACATATTCCTGATGAGATGATGCTTGGTCACAGGGGATGAGGTTGAACATAATATCAATGGGGAGCCTTGGTTGACATCAAAACAGCAGGTATTAAGGTGCAAATCCTGTTGTCTTGTTGCGTGTTCAATAATATGCATGAACGACTTGTGCAAGGGAGCTCTTCCAATCCCTCTTTTCTCCATCTGTAAGATTCCGCAGGATAGAAAGGAATGTGTAATTGAATAGTTTTACTTGTTTTTGATCCTTTATTACCACAGTGCTGTTGGAGTTGGGCGAACAACTGATTATCAAACTCTATCCCCTGGTCATAGTGCAGTCTCTTTGGGAAGCCAAACTTCAACATGAAAATCTTTTGGTTTTTGCTATTCGAAGGTCCTTCCTCCCAAGCTTCCCATATGACATCGAGCATGCTGCATAAAACTCTTTTGGGCTCTTGTTGTGGCTGACTTGTTACGGCATGCGCACGCCTGTGCAAAATGAGTAAAATAATCCATAACAACCAAGATGTACTCATATCTGCCTTTGCATTTCTCCAGATGTAGAAAGTCAATTGAAAAAAGTTTGAAGGGGTATGTTGTTTTTATGTTGGTGAGTGGTTCTTCCTTTCCTAGCACCTTTCTTCTTCTCTTTAGGAGCTGTATGATCTACATCTGTTTCATGGTTCAGCAGGTTGTAAAGTGGGGTAGCTATCCTGATAATTTGGTATGTATGAGTGGTAAGATGATATAAATTTCAACAACATCCTAAGGTCAATAACCATTGCAGATTTCTTCTCTCGCAGGGCCTGTACTGGACTTTTGTCTGCTGGTTCCATTGTATAAACAGATTAAACTTCAGTATTATTTCAAGCGCTATTCAGCGGACCACAACCAAGTCAACGCTTTTCAGCTAAATAGGGAACACACACACACACAGGATCAGGTCTGTCCCTCCTCTGGGCTTCTCGAATCCCTTTTTATCTCCCCAGTGCCAATCACTGAAACACAGAACAGCTGTTAGGGAACTTCTACACAGGTGTGAGTCCTTCCCATTCATTCCCCCTGGCTTCGCTCTCCATTCACAAATCAGCACTTGGCCACGCCCCCATCCCCACACTATCCTTGGACATAAGCTTCCACAAAAACCTCACCCGATTCTTAAAAACCTCACATTTCTTTGCTGTCAGCTTGATCCCACTATTGTTGATAGTGATGCACCACTTCCTGTAAGTCTCTAAGGTGGCCTTCGAAGGTCTTGCTGTTTACTAGATTGTCATCCAAGTATGGTTGACATAGCTCATCTCTCAGACCTATTAGACACTCCTCCATGCAGTTTTGGAATTCTGCTGGTGCCAAAGACAGGCCGAACGGAATTCTGACCCATTCGAATAACCCCCAATGGTCGACTATTCTCCTCCAAAAATCTTTGGTGGTAAGCCTTTCCCTGGTTTAGGATGAATAGCATGTCTTGGATGCAGGGAATGGGATGCCGATCTGGGATGGATTACTGGTTCAGTTTGTGATAGTCGCAACACAGTCGCAGATTCCCATATTTTTTACACACAGACAATAGGTGAAGAATATGCAGACTTTTTGATCCACCCTCCATTCAAGAGGTCTTCAAGGTATTCATTTACTTCTTTATGAAGTGGTTTCGGCACTGATATATGACAGTTCTCTCACTCCCCTGCTGTTCCAGTGGCAAACAGTTCACAAGCAGAGGTGAGTACCATAGTGCTTCATCAGGCTGTGCCTTGGCTCTTGAGTTAACTTCTTTTGCCATTGTTGGATTTTCTACTGCTACTGCTTTCACACAATGGCTCACCACATCTTCTAAAGCCACAGGTTTTTCAGCAGCCAGATATACAGCTTTTACACTCTGTACATGACCTAAGACAGTGTGTGGATTAAGTGTAATGTCATGGCATGTATCATTGCTTACTGGGATGAGGACCTTAGACCGGGTGCCCTTCTCTAGCCAGACTACATTCTTAGTAACTGTCAGTCCATCAGGCCAGTTGGAACTCACATCTGGAACAAACAGTATTTCCTGGTTACTTGTTAGTGGAACAGTTAACACAGAACACTTCACAAATTTTGTCTCATCAAGTTGTGTTTTTGTTCTTTGTCATTTAACTATCACAGCTCCTTCACTTGGGATGGACTCTTCCTGCTTGGCCAATCACATGAGCCCCTCTGCTCTTCTGCTCCTCTGCTCTAAAGTTAATGCTTTGACAAAAGCTTGAGATGGTTGCTCTCTCTCACGCTGCAGAAGGTGTTCAATAACATGATACCCAATATTGGCTCTTCTGCCACAAAGCAGGATCCCTGTGCAGCACTCTTAATTTCTATGATTTTATATATATATATATATATATATATATAGTCACAGATTGATCGGGCTCTCTCTCTCCCTGTCCCTCACTGCTGGCACTGCGCTCATCCTCCCCTGAGTTTTAATTACCCGCACCTGCGCGTCATCAGAACACCCATCATGGACTGCATTTAAACCCCTTTCACACTCTCATTCACTGTCTGTTCTCACAAAGACTATGGACTCCCTAGCCCTTCTATACTGCCCTGTTGAAATACTTACCTTGTTGTTTGTTTCCTGTGCCTGAGATTGCTGCTTGTTTCATCCTCCGTGTATTCGTCAAGTGATCTGTCTATTCCTCTGTTTGCAAAGTTTCTTACAAAGACCAAAAGTCTGTTGTTAGTGTTCTGATCATCTGGTCATTGTCACATTACCCTGTTTGAAGTTTACTCACCTGCTGCGTGTGCCATACCTGCGTTTGGATTACCTCACCTGTTTGTTTCACCTCTCACCCATTCCCTTTATCAATAAAACCCATGACTGAGTCCATCCCTTTGCCTCTGAGATTTATTTCCATGACATATATATATATATATATATATATATATACATATATTAATTTGGCAGAAGCTTTTATCCAAAGCGACTTACAAGAGCGGAACACATAAGTGAATCATCTTAAGGGGACAGTGGTACAAAAAATTGCCATATTACAAAGTTTCATGAGCATCAGAATAGTAGTTTTCAATACGGATTAAAGTGCACAATAATTTTTTTTAGTGACTGGTTAAGTGCTCATGGAAAAGATGTGTTTTTAGGTGCTTTTTGAAGACAGAAAGTGAGGCAGCTTCAGGGCTTAAGTTTGGAAGGTTCCACAAAGGAGGTACAATGAAGCCGAAAGTCCAGGAAAGTGTTTTGGTGCCTCTTTGCGTTGGTACAACAAGGCAACATTCCTTAACTTACCGCAGGCTTCTAGTGGCTGTGTAGCTCTGCAGAAATGATTTGAAGTATGCTGGAGCAGACCTAGTGACTGTTCTTTATGCCAGCATCAGAACCTTGAATTTGATACGTGCATCGATCTGCAGCCAGTGAAGAGAGACAAAGAGTGGTGTGTAACATGCACTCTCTTTGGTTCATTATAGACCAGACGTGCTACTGCATTCTGTTATGTATATTATGTTAATATACTGATACTAATATACCTGAACTTAAATGGTTGTATTTACTGGACCCTTTGGAGTATGGACACATTTGTAGTATCTTTTGAAAGAAGACACTTTGGGCTTTAATTCCCAAGTAAGAATTAATATATGTTGTTATTTTGTAAAGTTAGAGAAGCTGAAGTTTATAGTAATGGAAATATTTTGTGCTGAATAATCTAAAAAAACAATAATAAAAGTACCAAGACAACCCAGAAATACAATGTTCTCAAAGCCACAAGTCTAAAGGAGTTATGTTTCAAATTTGAAGATGATCTAACAAAAAATTTGGTTCTTGAAGAGTTTTTTCTCCATAAAATCGCTGGAAATGTACAGAGTAAAATTAAGGCTCCGCCTTTCATCACGACAAAATCTGACTGCACTGCTTGGCTATTCTGAATAAAACTACGCCCCATTTTTAAAAATAGACTTTGGAGACATGCTCGTTTTGTTTATGAGACTCTAATATATAAGATAATATACTGTTTTACAACATGAATGCTGCTCAGATTGCTTAGTTTGTTGAAGAACGATGACGAAGGGTAATTCTTTCAGGCGAGATCGCATGTAAACAATGGAGAATATATCAATATTTCTCCGATTTATCACTTTTATGGACAAAAAGTGCTATTGGATGTTTTTCAATGAACGCTTGTCATGAACAATTGACCCAAATGTGGCGAACTGGATTCATCTGGTGATCGCGATTCCATAAAGATTTCATAAAGATTCATAAGATCCCGATTTGATATTACATGTTTTCATTTGTACTCCTGGCACAAATAACTAAATTGCTGTTTCTGGAGCATTGCTATCATGAAATAGAGATCGGATATCAATGTTGAACCCTTAGACATTTGAAAAGATTCATTACATTTATAGATGGTAAATTATATATTACATTTATATGATATATTATTATATATTATATAATAAATGTAAGCAGAGTGACGTCACTACCGCGTGCGGGTGATTGCGTATCAACAGGTTAACTTATATGTAGTATTGTATATATAATATTTAACATGTTTATATTAAGAATTTTGGAATGTTAGTTAAAGGGATAGTGAAAAAAATGAAAATTCCCTCATCATTCATCACTCACCCTCATGCCATTCCAGATGTGTATAGCTTTCTTTCTTCTGCTAAAGACAAATTATGATTATTTAGAAACAATATCTCAGCATTGTAGATGAGAGACAGATAATTATTTAAGTAATATGCTTTTTTACTACAAATCTACTGAAAAACTAAATAGGCGCCACATGCGACCTACAGGTGTGAAAGTGAATATTTATAGTAAAAAAAGACTTAAATATGGATCTTTTTCTCACCCACACCTATCGTATCACTAGACATGGATTAAACCACTGGGGTCTTATGAATAAATGTCATTCTCTCTTTATGTGCTTTTTTGGAGTTTCAAATATTTGACTACCATTCACTTGCATTGTATGGACTTACTGATTGGAGATATTCTTCTAAAAATCTTAATTTGTATTTTGCAGAAAAAAGTCATACGCATATGGGATGGCATGAGAGTGAATAAATAATGAGAGAATTTAATGTACTTTTCACCAGAAAACTGCCGCAATACGAACAATGAGCCACGTACAAAATTTTGCAAAACTGAAAGTATAGTAATGTGAAGGTGAGGAAATAATGAGAGAATTTGCATTTTTTTGGTAAATTACAAATTTTTGTAATTATTTTAAACACAAGGGGTGTAACAGTTCGATTTTCAGTTCTCTTTTCACTGTGATTGTCAACTAACAAACCCCATGAGTGTTCAACATCACATAAACCAGAGCTGTGTTCAAAAACAAGAGTGATGTATCCAAAATTAGCACCAAATGTCCTCCAGTGATAAGTCATAAAGATTTGTCACACTCTTATATACAAAACTGGTATAATTTTTTACCTGTAAATACTGTTGTCTTGACGAGTACATATCTCTGATTCAAGAGATTGGACATATTTGCGCCATGTTTAGAAACTCTCAAGTGAGATTGCGAGCGCATGTTTGCTTGACAGACTGCATGTCGGCGCACATACTGTGTATGAATGAGCGCGCAGACAGACTGCTGCTCTCATTACATCAGCCATGCTCAGATATTATTTGTCTTTTTTTTTTTTTTTTGTAACATCCTCTTGCATTCAGATTCCATCTCTAACGTGATTCAGCAATGTAGAAAACTAGCGTAAATCTTCATGAAAATGGAAACCTCACAAGCCATACAGATTTGATAGGCTGCTGATAAATAAATATACTCCTGATGATGATATCATAATGTGGGCCACAAAAAGATTGCTCGAGGGCCGCATCAGCGGGCCGCATGTTGAATAGTGCTGCTTAAGACAAACAACAAAAAAAGGCAGATTCGGACAGCAATTGTGGTAAAGCTTTACAATACGGGTGCATTAATATGCATTAATTCATACTTAACTAATGCACAGATAATATTGAGTTAATGTATGACTCATGAATAACTAAGCTATTCATTAATGAGAGATCAGCAACTATTAAAGAGTCTGATTAATATATTAAGTCATATATGAATTGCTATTAATTAAATGCGTCATAGTTGATTAATTCCCTAACACCTTTATTATATGAACTAATAGTGTTAATTAATGTGTTAATTACCACAATGAGCTGAAGCCATGTATTTGAACTTCCACCCAATACAGGTGCACTAGTATGCATTAATACATGCTTAATTACTGCATTATTACTGCAGTAATTGCAGTAATAATTACAACAATTACTTAATGATGAGTTAATAGTCATGTGCCTTAACAAGTAAAGTCATAACATAATGATATCTTTGCAAACCATTAGTTAATGATTAATTAAAGCAAATGCTGATACAGCCAAAGTACTGCTTAAAAAGTAATGACTTGACAACTAATGTATTATTAATGACCATCACTGGACTTTATAAAAGCTGTTTATTTAACATCGTATTCCAAAAATATTGCCTCTCTACAGAAAAAAAAACGAGATATACACAATATCACATATACAGTACATGTATATATTTCGGATTCGGATGACAATAAAATCACTGACTCCCCCCTGTAAATGCTGGAATTACCTCACGTCCCAATGTAAAATAATTGCCATCTGAATAGGCCTAAAGAAACACTACACTTGTTACAATTACACTGGTGTTTTGTGGCTTTCTGTCCATAACTTTGAGCTTTGAGGATTTCTATATGCTGGTTGTACTCTAAAGAGTTGACATAAGCAGTTGTGTAGATATAGGTCAAAGACAAATAAGTTTTGCAAAGTGATAAAAAAGACAAATCTTGCAAACACTTTATTTTACAGTGACTGTGTTACACATATTACATTTTACTATTATTAATGACTACAGTAATAATAATACAACAATATGTAAGTACAAGTAGTTCTACAAAATGATCAGTGCGTCCAATTGTTTTACAAATAAAATCTCAAGAATGAGAATGTCCCTTCCCATAATACCACCTGCCTTGACTAGAAATAGCAAGTTGCAAATAATGGTTCCTAAACTACATGATGTAAACTAAACTGAATTGGCTATTTTAAAATAAAGCATAGAGCCCTTTAAAAAGCTCTGCCTCAACTTCCTGTTTCAAAAGAAAACACATAACTGCTTCCGTCAAGCAATTTTATGGTGTCTAGAACACAGCCATAATACATTTCACCAGAAGTTCTAAGTCTGTAGCATTCATTAAGGAAATTATGTTTTCTCAAAGGTATTAATTTAAAATGTGAGTTTTGTCAGTACTTCTGCATTCATTTGCACACGACATCTGTAGTCTGAAGCAACCTCTGTAGACTTGTGTGACAAGCTGTGAGCAGAGAGGGGAGGTACAGTATGTCACATAATTATGGAGAAATTGGCACCATTTTTCACTGAATGTCACGAATCACTCAGGAGTGTTTTGTAATACTGAGCGTGAAGTGAAACTTCAACTCTACAACACATTGAAATTTACATTCATAAAGTAGTTATAGGTGAAGTGTGTCATTTCTGCACCAACACCAAACAGAATTGGAAAATGTTTCCCCAAGTAGCCTACACCCTCCTGCCATTGTTCAGACAAATAGTCTTAATCATTTTGATACACAACCTGGTCTCATAGAATCACACTACTATACTTCTTTTGCAAAATTTTGTACATGGCTCATTGTTCGTATCGTGGCAGTTTTCTGGTGAAAAGTATACAAATTCTCTCATTATTTATTCACCCTTGTGCCATCTGATATGAGTATGACTTTCTTCTGTTGAACAAAAACAAATATTTTCTGACAAATATTTCAGCTCTGTAGGTCCATACAATACAGTGAATGGTGACTAGAACTTTGAAGGTCCAAAAAGCACATAAAGGCAGCTTCAGAAGCGATATCATAAGTGTGGGTGTGAAACAGATCAATATGGGTGGTGCTCAATCAGAAGACTGCAGCCTAGTTAGGCTGTGTCCTTCCTAGACTTCTTAGGCTGTAGTCTAGGCTCCTCCTCAGCATGCAGCGCTAGAATGAGACATCTAGTAAGTGTGCATGGAAAACCATATGCTTAGAACCAGGTGATATTTTACTTTGTTTAGAAAACCCATATACTGTACTTCAATGAGAAATATGTCCTTAATCTCTAAATCATTTTAGCAGAATATTGTATTTACAAAAAAAAAAAAAAAAAAAAACAACAAAAAAAAGTCATATTGTCATTGTAAATGCAAACAAAAACTTGAAGGAAAAAAAGTAAATGGACATGGCTGCATCATAAAGGTTTCTGCCTCCATGGTCACTCAACTTGTTTTCCGCATTTCTTTTAATAATTTGGGACATGTGCAAAGGATTGTGGACGATTGAAGGCCATGAAGGATACAACCAATATACAACCAATATACTTCAATATATGGCATACGAAGGCCGCGTAACAAGGCTGCCTTCCAAGGGTCCTCACAACTGAGAAGGCCTTCGACAGTACTTGATGATGTGGCAGCCGAGATATCCAGCCTAACGAGGCTGCAGCCTACCGATTGAGTCTTTTTTTTTTTACTATCAATCTCCCCTTTCACTTTCACATTGAAAAGTTACTTATTTTGTTTTTGGCAATTCGCATGCTTCATGCATATCGCCACCTTCTGGGCAGGGAGAAGTGTTCATAGTAATCAAGGACTTATTGTTTCACACCCACACCTATCATATAGCTATTTAAGATATAGATTTAACCACTGGAGTTTTATGGATTATTTTTATCCTGCCTTTATGTGCTTTTTGGAGCTTTCGAAATTCTGGCCACCATTCGCTTGCATTGTATGTACCTACAGAGCTGAAATATTCTTATAAAAATCTTGTGTTTTGTGTTTTGCAGAAGAAAGAATACACATTTGGGATAGCATGAGGTTGAGTAAATGATGAGAGAATTTTCATTTATGGGTGAACTTTCGCTTTAACACACTCATTCCAACATGATTAGCTCACGTGGTAGCTCACCTGATAGAGCGCTGAACTTTGCTGAACTGGACTCAGAAGAGCACAGTTTGAAACCATGTCGAAGGACACTCGATACAAAAGTGAAAGTAAAATTAAATTGTCATAGAAATGGTCAACACACTCTCACGGCGTCATCGTCAGGATTCGGACGACTTTTCTCAATTTGGCTAATTCGTATGATATCGTGTGACTGCACTCGTTTGAATTCCTTTGACTTTCACTACAGCCAGTGATGTCGCTGGACATAGTTTCCATCTAATACGCCACAATTACGTGCTTCAGTCACACACAACAGCTTCCTATCATGTTTAAACACTCTACTGACTGGTTATGTTTAGATAAGGAGTTTGGGTAAGGGCATAATATGAATAAGTATGTCCTTAACGCCTCATGCACGGAACTTGCACTTCCACATTACACATCCAGAAATTTGCACGGGATGAAGTCGTACGAGTTTATGCGAACAACATTGTGCGAGACCATACGAAATAGCCAAGTCCTAAATTATGTATGAATTTTCAGGAGATCGGTTTGAAAATGGTATGAAATTATTTGGTTGCTTCAGAAAAAAATTGCATTTCATGTCAAATTTGCTTTTAAAACACGATCGGTTAGGTTTAGGTGTTGGTTAAGGGTAAGGATGTCTGTTTTGTCCCCCTCTCATTTATCTTTTTAGAACACTATTGGTTAGGTTTAGGCTAACGTTTTAGGTTAGGGAGGTACGTTTTGCTCATTAAAACCTCCATCTTACCTTAACCATGTTCTTCACTCAACATTATCTTATGACATCAAAACACTTAGCATTACTTTTTCATTTTTGCACCGAAAAAGGATGTGATTGCTTCACAATTGCATTTTCCATCTTGCATTAGCTTTCATGACAATATTGGTTAGGTTTAGGTTTAAGGTTTAGGGTAGGAAGGTACATTTTGTTTTGTGCATTACCCTTAAAAACCTCATCTTTTCTGGGGAAATTTTGCTTTCTTTTAGCACCACACAGTGGACATTTCACTTTGGAACTGCTGCAATACATGTAATGAATCACGTAATATCATTTTGCAAAATGTTGCCACAAGTAATTTGAGGCTGTAGACTTCTGTAGCCCTACTTATCTAACAGATAACTTACTTTCTTTAAGTTGTCTCTGTCATTGAAGGGAAAGTATTCAGAGACAATAATTTAACATCAACAAATTCACACCATATCAATAATTCAAAAGGCCAAATCTGTATGTTAATAAAAATTAAATGTATTACTTTGATACTCAACTGATAAAACAGTTCACAGTTATTTGAAAATGGGAAGGCCGGCCTCACTAACTTATCACATTCATGTCACCACTTTATAATTCCAGTTACAAAACATCTCAACAAATGAGCACAATAAAGTCAGTTCTCTTTAGCATTTCCTATGCTTTAGAAGGCAACTCACTACCTTGTGCATTATTGTGAGTTTTTGAGAAGCTGCCACAGCTCGACTGCACCTGTTGAAGTGAAAGCTCTGCTGCTTTGCAAAGATTTCACGTGTGAGTGACATGACATATTTTTCAGATGGTATGGAGTGATAAATGAATATCATGTCCACATGAGTATGAGCCGAGTGCTGAAATTCACTGCCAATCACTGACGCTAATTTTGTTACGTTTGACCATGAGTGATGCGAACAAGAAAATCTGATTAATCATCGGTCTGAATTCATGCTTCTGTCTGTCATGTCTTTCCTGCCATATTTCACAAGAGTATAACAACCGTTCTGCTGTTACCCAATGTGTTAAAAACATAAAGCAGACAGCACAGAATTATGAAACCAGGCACTTGTTTATTCACCATTCATATATTGATTCAAAACCACCCTGTCTCAGACCAGAAACATGGCGTTAACATAAGAAGTATGCTTGTGATCTTTAAATGTCAGACAAACCATTTCCACTGTTGGAGGTGTTTCTTTATTCAATCATAATATAAACAATTCATTGGATGGAATGTAATGGGCACTTAGTGTGTGCTGGCATGACTTAAGGCGGTTTTAATAAAATGTCAAAGAATTTATTTTAATCTAACAACAGGGACTTAGAGACTGTGGTCAACGTGCTAAAATTTGAAAATGGGAAGGCAGGCATGGTTAGCGGTAATGATTTCCCATTTAATCCATGACAAGACCACATTGTTCCTAATATTATCACACTCATCGCCCCCACTTCAAAACATCTCAACACATTAACAGAATAAAAACAATTCTGTATGGCATTTCCAATATTTAGTGATCTACTCACATTGCCTGCCATCAGGTGATTTAGAACTGGAAACTCAGTGGTCTAATGTGGCTGGCTAGCTTCAGCTCGTAGATACATAATATGCTACATGGCAACAGAAAGGCCAGTGGTATTATGATAGCACTGAGTGTGTGATAGAGATCGAGCATGCAGTAATCTAGACGCTCAATCGTTAATATACCAGACCAGTTGATTTGTCTGATACACATGGTGTGGATGCAGTTCAGGGAAAATGAGATGAGACTAGACATCTTGCCATCTGGTGTTTTTTTTTTTTTATTAATCGGGTGTTTGTTGGATCACGCTCAGCATTTAGATCATCCTTTAACATCTTTTTTTTTTTAATGAAAATAATTTAAAGGTATGCATAATGAAATGAGTTTGAATACTAAACAATGGCAAAGTGGTGATTTTTTACTTTCTTTGAGACACAAGAAATTATAATTTTTTGCCTAATTTGGTTTTAATTAGTTTTATTTACATGTATTTACTGGAAGTCTTTGCCATTTTAATACAATAAAAAAATACAGACTGTATAATATGCATTATATATATATATATATATATATATATATATATATATATATATATATATATATATATATATATATATATATTTTTTTTTTTTTTTTTTTATAGCACACTTCATATTGCACACTCTTATATTCACTGTTAATTGCTTGACAATGAGAAAAAGAAGTCAGATTACACACTTTTCTAGAGGAGAACATTCTTCAGTAAAACATCTGACATACAAAAACTAATCATATTTCCATCTTCTAAAGTGCGTAATGTAACACATGCAGGGTCCATTTCAGCAAGTCTTAAGTTCCTCTTTGTTTGATTGTGTGTGTATGAGACTGATCCCACTTGTGATCCAATAGGCATTCAGTTTCTTCTCCTTGAACTTCTTGCCATGTCTGACTGAAATAACAGAACATCATGTCAGCTTAAGAGTAGATATGTATTTTAATGGTAACCACAATAAGCCTTTGGATTAAATGGCAAAGGCAGTTTTAGACACACAAGGGTGCTTGACATGAAATACTTTTGGGAAGTTGGCATGTACTGCTGAGAGACAGCTATGCTCTTAAATCTATAGCGCTATATTCTACCAGTATCTTGGTCATTCTTTTTTTATTTTTAGCATGCAGACTACAGGAAAAATTTGTATTTGTATTTATTTGTTTATTTTAATTGTCACACCTCAGGACTATTTAAAATGAACTAGTTAAGACAAAAAGGAGATTTAAAAATGAAAAATATTAAATAAA
This sequence comes from Xyrauchen texanus, assembly GCF_025860055.1. NCBI lineage: Eukaryota > Metazoa > Chordata > Actinopteri > Cypriniformes > Catostomidae > Xyrauchen > Xyrauchen texanus. Next base: position 35,377,458 of record NC_068290.1, read on the forward strand.
AATGACCATGATGTTACATGCTTCAAATAAACACTTTTCTTTATATTCAAAGTTATAGGTATTTTCCGGGTTCAATTCGACTTATGCTCAATTGACAGCATTTGTGGCATAATGTTTATTAATGCATAATGTGTGATTTTATCACACAACAATCACGTTAACACACATATTATTGTGGCCATACAGTAGTTTTGAAACAGTAAGAATTTTAATGTTTAGGAATTGGCCCAAATTGACTTCTATTGTAAGTGCCTCACTTTAACACAGATTTTTGCTTTATTTAAAAAAAGAAGGGACAGGTTGAAATATTTTTGTGGTAATCAACATTATGGCACAAATGCTGTCGATTGAGCTTAACTTCTATTGAACCCGGAATATTCCATTAACCTAATATGAACATGCTATGCGTCAACTACCCTCAAATTGCATACAAAATAATGATGTCTAACATGTAAAACTGTTGGATGAACTTTTCAAAATGTACAAACAAGCAAATATTTCTGTATCAAGCAAATACAATATCTTACTTCAGTGCATCAAACAAGAACAGAAAATAAAATATCTGTTGACTAACCAGTTTGTGCACTTGTCGAATGAAAACATTACCCTTTTCTTTAGGTATAAGTTGTCAAATGTTGTTCATAGCAAAACTGTTAAAACACTGAAAGTCATCTTGATGAATCAAACACTAATCAACAAATCAAGTGACATCCATTGATTCCCGATACCATTCTCCTTTACCATTACACAGTTATTTTCATCTCATTGAAATTTGTGCTCCCAGTTGAAGTCCTGTAGGATGGGTGTGCTGACAGCACAAATGATTAGAAACAGGATCTGAAAGATCCTCTCAGCTACACAGAGCACATTGCTCACAGATCAGCCTTACACAAACAGACAGTGACAAGATGAGTATGTGTGTGTGAGAGAGAGACAGCAAAGCATATTACACTCACAGCAAAAACAGGAGGTGGAGAAGGACGAAAGCAGAATGCAAAGGATACATTTTTGCCATAATCCGTGAGACGTAGCAGTGGGCGTTTCCGTGCTGCTCCATTTCTCGTGCCCACACTGTCCTCACATAGCTAATACAGGCAGACGGTTGAGAATGTTGTCAAGTCAGTTGCATCCCAGCCCCGGTAGATGTGCTCCCCCAGTGCTGTCTGATAAGAGCCGCTCAGAGCAGCCACTAATTCACCATAAAAATGCAGCCAGAGCCTGGCTGATTTATAAATGCTGGAGGAAAGACAGAAAAGAGGAAGAAGCAGTTGGAAAGGAGCTGATCCCCAAGAGATGTGGCAAGGCGTGCCAGTTTCCCTACAGCAGCTCAGGGAAAGAGAGAGAGAGAGAGAGAGAGAGAGACAGTCTGCAATCCCTTCGATTCTCCACACGATGGCTGCCGGCGGAGAGCAGCTCTGCTAGTTATAAACTACACAGCTGTGTCTCTCGCTCTCTCTCACTTGCATTTTCCAGACAGTACTGGGATCGATTTAGGTCAGCTTGTCTGGGGCAGCTCTCTTCCCTGATTCACCCTCTGAAAGCAGGACTGTGGGAATCTATTATCCAGTAGGATCATACTGCCTGTATGTGTCCGTGAAGGACTATGGTCTGGCTTGGATAGGCCTGTAGTCATAGCCTTAAATTTGAAGGAATGATCCAATAATCCAGTGACACCCAAGTCTTCTACAGAAGCAAGACGATGCTCTCCACATCTTTCAAGGAAGCTGGCACCTTTGGGATCCCCTGAAAGCACACCAAATATTTGGGCAAATGCCATATTCCTCTTACAGATAAAGCCCAGGGTACATATCCAAGGTTGTCCAAACATCCAGCAATCAAGCTTCCCAGATATGACTGCGCACTTCGAAGAAAGCTTTCCAAGCGAGAAGAGACTTGAAGAAAGAATAGTTTGGGAGAGACAAGACAAGAGAGCCGTCCCACTCCCTCCCCTCCTAAAAACATAAGTGAGTGCAGTGTGCGTGTATAAGGTTGGAATTGTGTGCGCGCCGTGGCTGCCGCAGTGCGTCTGAGGGGAGAGAGAAGGGAAATGTGAACAGTCCGGCTCTGCCCAGAGACACCCATGCGAACTGGGGCTGCCGCAGCCAAATGACCACACACAGATCAGCTGACAGTTTCTGCCATTACTTACTGTCCTCCTCAGACCAGGGGACTCCTTGTCTGGAGGTGGAGAAAGACATTTCAAAGGGCAGGGAATCCCCAAGTCATTGTGCCTGACCACTAGTTCCAGTCTCCAGATACTTTACAAGACTAAGAGGATTAGGAATCAATTCTCACAAGCCCTTGAATCAGGCACATTCTTTTTTTAGTATACATTAAAAAATATATTTTTGCTTTTTCAATTAACTTAATTATAAAGAGCTAAAGCAACACAATTCTTGAACACTTTGCCACAACTTAATTTTAAAGCATGCAATACACTTACATTTGTGAGATGGAAGTTTACTTAATCTATTTGTGTTGGAATCCATATTTGTTGCCCAAATTAGATGTGCGTTTGCTGTCCAGTTCCCAACATTCATTGAAGTATGAATAATAATTGGGTAATTTATATTTTAATACTTACTATTTATTGAGGTGGTGTTGTCTTCTTGCTTCTTTGTGTTATGTGTCATGAGTTGTTAGCTTAGAGTGAATCTCCTTCAGTTGTTGAGTGTCACCATCATTGTGGTTTGTGGAATGGATGTTAACGTTGGCATGAAATCAAAATGCATAATGCATGTTACTGGTCTGTAAAGGTATCAATGGAAAGGAGAAGGCGAGAACCGGCTTTTCAATATAAATAATAGTTTAATGATAAACTCAAAAGACCACATAAACACACATGACGGACATGTCCGTAAACGATCTCTCTCTCCCGCACGACACCCTGCAGTCGACCTTTATACCTCGGAGGCTTGATTAGCCTAATACGGGACTGGGTGCCACATTCCTCCCTCGTTCTCTCAGGCTGGGGAGCCCCCGGCCTGACGTACACCCCCCTTTCACGCTGTCTGCCGGCAGGTCATCCCCATCTACCTGGACGAGGGAGGGGACAAGGGGAGGGAAACAGAAATAATTCAAATGGGGGGTACTTCCTGTAACAGTGTAGTACCCCCCCAAAAAACTGTAAAATTTAAAAGAGGATAAAGGCCAACTCAGAGCGACAGTGAGAGAGAGAGGAGAGAGATGAAAAAAAAAAAAAAAAGTTACTCGCCAGTTCTCCGATACGCCACAGCTTGTTCCTCGGCCACTCCTCCACCCTTTATCGGACGACAGCCGCGCCTCTCCGGGCGGATCCGAGGCAGTCCTCCAGCCCTGGCAGACGGAACACCCCGCCGCGTTCTCGGGGAACAGAAGGGGTCTCCACCGCCCCTGGCAGCGGTCCTCTCGCTCGAGGCGGTCGCCAGTGAGCCCCTCCCCGCTTGCGGTCGGCGGTCTTAAACCCCATCGTGTTTCTGCGGTCAGTAGGCGACTCCTGCGCCCCTGGCAGCGGCTCTGACCGCTCCAGGCGGTCGGCTAGGAGCCCCTTCTCCCCTCGCGGTCAGCGGCCATCGTCCTCGTTCAGGCGGCTGGGCTCCTCGTCCCTCGGCAGATGGCCGCGGCTGCTCTGTTGGGGTGGAGAACTCTACTACGGCGTATCCCTCCTCCTTCCCGGGCTTCGGCACCAGTGTAAAGGTATCAATGGAAAGGAGGAGGCGAGAACCGGCTTTTCAATATAAATAATAGTTTAATGATAAACTCAAAAGACCACATAAACAAACATGTTTATCTCTCCCGCACGACACCCTGCAGTCAACCTTTATACCTTGGAGGCTTGATTAGCCTAATACGGGACCGGGTGCGTGGGATCACGACCCGGCCCCGCCCTCCGCCCTGCCACATGATCTTATTGTGAACGATTCATACATGCATTTTTACCTCGTAATCATTAATCAAAATGTCATAGCTTGCTCTTCAGCTGATATGACTTACTCTTCTATGCTGACTGATGTAAGTTTTAGAACATTTTAATCTTCTATGCTGACTGATGTAAGTTTTAGAACATTTTAATCTAGTCCTTTAAGAGTCTTTCATGTACACAAACCTGGTGAAGACGTGGTGTGTTTTCAGCTGTTTCTCACCCAAAACCTTATTCCATAACACAAACTACCTTGCTTATGGGCCGACTGGTTGAAATTTTACATTTAGAAGAAGGAGGAATAACGGTGAATTTGCGGTTGTGTTTGAGGCAAATGTTTCCATCAGATGCATCAGTCAGATGCAGAGAAAGTGGCTGGAGGTATTCATTTTTTTTTTTATTGTAGGAAGTTTTCTGTGGTATCTTGGGATGTACAGGACAAGTAAATGTTCTTTATTCTTTATATTTTGTGTATTGTGATTCAGAACATTGATCTTTTATTCGCTTGCTTCTCATCCGTTGTGCATTGGACTTGCACAACGGCTCCAGCCTCTTTGTAAGCAAATACTGCAATGTGCTGTATGCATTTATGAACTGGTTATGTATTAATGCTACGTCTAAATTAACTGGTTTAAACATTTTATTTAATCTGATTAAATGATCCCGGCAAATAAGGTTACACCAACCAAAGTAATTTTTATGGGTTTGATCATTTAGAAATAGGTCACTTAACAGATTCAGAGAATTACATGTATTATGTACATATATACATTATATGATCAATAGATGCATTCAAGACTTTCACTCACAAAATACATTTACATGCACACCAATACGCTGATAACTACCAAAAATCAGTTTAATTAAAAAATCAGACACTGCAAGAAGAACGTGTTTGCACGAGACTTGAAATCATCTGATTATTCTCTGCCTTTGACATCAGGATGTTGTCTGTCAAGTGTTTAACACTTGCACACATTCGATAAGCAAGTAAAAACACCAGTTAAAGTGTTTATGTGCAATGCTAAATGGTGGTAATGGGTAAAATAACTACATGTGCCAATTGGCTTTTGCTTAAACTGTTTATGACCTTACCCCAATTAAAGAACGTGGTTTAATGACCTTATTCATGGTTGGCTTACTAAGCATAATGAGTGTAAGATCATGCAATTAAACACACTTGTGTACTGTATATGGTGTAATGGCAATACATTTATTTGATTCTTGAAACATTGTGTTTCTAACTCTGATAAGCTGTGCTAACTGACCATTTGCTTCAGCTGTTTGACAGCAATGCAATATCCATCCTTGCTCTTTTGAATCTCATCTAGTAGTCTCACTTGTCTATTTGACGTATGATACCTTTGTTAATGCTGTTGTTTTCACAATGCTGTTGTTTTCACTGTGAATATTGGACAGGTTTTCATAAGACAACAGACTTGCCGTTAATTACAATATCACAACACTGCTATCACTGTTATCTATTCTTAAAAAAGAGTGTATGAAACAGTTTTTTCTTGCTCAGTGATTTCCCTTTTTGGACTAAAGCACAAAAGGCATGTTCTCTCTAAAACAGCTGGAACACATCATGCATGATTGCACGTAATCACCCTAAATCTCACAGCCGTCCATATTTTCTTAAACCCACATACTTTCTAAGGTCAAGACCAAAGCTGAGAGAGAATAAAGAGTGAGCGAGATCTTGTATTTGCTCAGTGCTCTAAGGTCACTTCAGAGGAGCTCTTCTGCCCTGTGGTCAGGTGGAGTTAATGCACTAAATATCTCTTTAATTGACCAAAAATGGCCTAGTCTGGCCAACACCACATTCTCAGAACTATTCTGTTTCATCCTCTATAAATGAATAAAAAAGGCCTGATAGTTTTTATACTGATTTTCTGTCTTTGCTTCCCAAAATGCCAAATATACTTGTAAATTGGTTATGTCTTGCATTAATTAACCAATGAACTGTACAGCATATTTTGCTCATATACAAACTGATAAAGAAATAAGCCATGAGAAAACCAACATAATCTCGAACCAGTGTTCGATAAAATGTTGTATGTCTTGGGTTGTACGAAAAGGTACGACTTTTACTCCCATACAGACCAACCAATCAACAAATAATTTCAAATCGATACAATATAGTCATCAAAGTTTAGCTAGCCACCAATCCCACACTTTATTTAAAGGTGGAGTATATAAGATTCAGAAACCCTTGTTATTAATTACCCCTGTGGCCGTTTTAGTGAAATGCAGCCAGCTACCTGTTGCTCGTGTTTGTGCACACACTCCAAAGGGACGCGAGCGAGCATCGGCCAAAACGATGATGTAACGTACAAAGAAACCGAATGTGATTCACCGGCATCATGCTGACAGATGAGGTCGCATCATTAAAATTAGAGTTATGATTGTTTTACTACAAACTTTGAGACTAAACTAAAACTACTTATCAGCTAACATAGCATACTGATACACAGATACAGCTACATACTACTGAAGAATACCTGACAGTTTACTGTTTCACTGCACTCTTATGTTGCACTATTGTATGTTTTGTATGTCATATGTTGTACTATGATCAAGAAACCAGCGTATTTGCTTAAATTGATCCTGTATACCTGATTTTTAGTATAAAGAGAAGATCGTTGAAATTATTTGAAAGCTATGAAGCAAGGTAGCTAAAATTACACTGATCAATGCTTAGGGCACAATATTTCACATGCGTTATGTAAGCTTACCTGTCCAACAAGAAGAACACCAATTCAGGGTCAGTTTTGATCCCCAAAACTGAATGAAGGTTCCTCCAGAAATCAAATTCCCTACCGATGTTCACTCTAGTTTTCACTCGACCACGATCACATTCCTGCTTAGTCAGACGGGATTCAGTAGATAAAAGTTTTTTTTGTTTTAGTTTTTTTGGCTTACTCAGAGTTTGTTTAGGAGTTGGTGTTGTGCTGGGAGCCGGATGTTTGCTGGATTCCATCTCTAAGATAACGTTCCCTAGTGTTACAGACTGTCTGTTGACGCTGTTGAATAGCGGAAGAGAAGCTATTACTGAGGCAAGACTGTTGGGAGCACAAATAAACATCACATCATTTGGATTTTCCCGGCAAAACCAACCCGCTCCCTTTGCATGAAAATCAGTCTACAGGCTTTAATAGGCAACCTAGGTAGTCCGGGAAGGGCTCATTTTTAAAGATGCGTTACAAGACGATTATACATTGGCAAAAAAAGGTGAATATTACATAACATTTTTTACATATTGCACCTTTAAGGAAACGTCTGTGAACAAATTTGGTTACTCATTCCACATTTATTTATACAATTGAAATGACTATTGTTTTTCAATAACCTGTATTACGCTTCCCACGTCTCGCTTACAACTCTGGGCTTTTCTTTCTTCCATGGTACACAACATTGATTTTCCTATTAAAATCATGGTTATGGTTTAGGGTTTGGGTAATGGGTAAGATTTTATGCTTAGGTCTGGGTTAGTGGTTAAACTTATGAACAATAATGATAACATTGTTCTTTGGTTCATTTATTTTTCTCTATAAGAGTAAACATTTGTAAATTTTTAAGATATCTTTCAATTTCACATTTTATACAAATTATTATGAGATCAAGTTGGAGAAAGCAGACGTTGCAGTGATTTTACCACATTTAACCACATCAAGATGTGGTAACGCTTCACTTTGTGCTCCATTCCAATTTTGCATTCCGCTGCAAAACATAATTTGTGAACTCTGACCTGTGAATACATATGATGAGAAAATCTCACCAATAGAAGATCGAAAGAAGACATAACAACACATAGCTCAAAGCATTTCAAAGTGAGTAAAGAGTATAGTTTAACATGTTGAATATAATATTTGTTATTTGTGATTTAGCATTTATTAAAGCCAGAAGTGCTGTCCACTGGTTTCCAAAATAATGTTGCATGCTCAAAGCTTTTAACCGTGGCTTTACGATGACTTTGAACATGACTCATCCAAGCAGAATTTTGAGCCTAAACTATCTGTTTTATGCTATATATTTTATATTTTAAGGTTTCAGTGTCTTTTCCAAAAAAAAAAAATCAATATAAAGCTTAGTGTATAAACATGAACTGATGTTCTGAGAACACTGAAGATTGATTATCAATGTATTTTTTATTTTTTACCAGTGTTTTTGGTACAGGATATTACTGATTAGCATGTATCTGCAGCCATCTATATTTAAAATCTATACCATAAATGGAGCAATACTAACAATTATGTCATCTCTGGGTCTCTGGGCATTTGAGACTGTTTGTGGCAGGCAACACTGTACAAACAGCTTCCCTCACAATAGTTCTTTTAAAGGCATATCCTACTTTTTATGCCACAATAATCATGAATATCCTGTAGGAGGTGAGACTGGTGTACATCACAATGCATTTCTAAGAAACTTCTGCTATATGGAGAGTAAGGACAGAGAGATGAAACATCAATGATGTTAATTTAACTTCACAATTTCATTTCTGCTTTTGAATAGATGGCAAAAACATCCGCCCCTCATTTCCATGCATGTGAACAAAAATGACGGGCAGACAATGCTGAATGTTTTGCAGATACTTTTATCATAACATTCACATTAAATACAAAGGCAAATCAAAAAGGTAACACACAGACTTCAAGGACTCTCTCTGCTCAGTGCTTTACCTCTCTGCCTCTCGCACACTTTCTTTAACCCTTATCTCTGATCTCAATGACGGTTTTTCCGTTACCCATCAAGTGTGAAGAGCTTGACGTTTGCCTGTAATTGGTGTTGTGTCACACTGTCGATTCAGTGGAAAAAGTGCCAATTGATGGCTTCAATTTTTCATTTCCAGGAATCTATTAAAATGTTTTTGGTTTGGCTTTTGTTGGTAATAAGAACAGCTATTTTTCTGTTGTGCAGTTACAGTAAAGTAAAGTATTCTACCATAGAACATGGAATAAGTTTATGTCACATATCTGGCGCTTTTTCCTTTTTTTATTATTATTATTTAATTTGTATATTTTCCACAGTGCTTCCTATTTTTTTTTTTTGTTAAGGTGGATTTGAGTCTGATGTGGGCCTCCAGTGAATGAAAGTGCTTTTGACATTTTTTTTTTGACATCATAATGAATAGTAATACGTCTTCAAACATTTTAATCGTAAATTTTTGTGATAATTTGTTACTGTACTCACATTCTTTTTCCTCATATTTGATAGCCAACAGATCATGGAACCTGAGCATTTTATCTCTACCTGTCATCTCTGGTGTCAACATCATGTGTGCTGCATCAGGTGTGTCTCTGCCCCTTATCATCCTGCTGGTCGGTGGTAGTTTCCCTTGCCACTCTCTGCTCTGTCATAGTCTCTCAAACACCACCACCTCTCACTATGCATGTATGCACCTTGCATTCATGAGCCCAAACATGAGCTGAAAACCTGCCACCTACTTTTGTCACCCTCTTTTAAAGCTCCACAGAGAAAAGCAAGTTATTATGTATGGGCATGACACACTGGGGAATCCACTGCAGACTGTCCCAGAAGGCCACCAAACATCACTCAAATGAGTTTAGGACTGAGACAGTGTGGGTTTTGTTTATAAATCACATGTCCCAAAGGAATTCAACCATGTGTTGAGTTCATACGGAGACCCTTAGAGGACAATGAGGGAATTTATTTTCTGAAAAATGTTTTGCGTTCCCTCGCAATAAATAAACCACGCTTTTACTACAGTGACCATAGCTGCACAATGGGATATGTAGTAAAACGTATCGGTTACCTAACGTAACCTCGGTTCTCTCTAGATGAGGGAACGAGTATTGCGTAAGCTAGCTTACGCTACGGGAAAGATTCATCTTTTCTGAGATATTGAAGCCAAAAAATTATCCTTAATTTTTGTATCCATTGTCAACGCAGTGCGGCAGCTGCAGACCTTGAGCGGGCTAGCTAGCGAGCTCATAGGTTGCTCTGCGGCAACTGCTGCAGCCTATAGACGAGCTTGGGCGAACTCGCATCCAATGAGAGGCGTCCGCGCGCTCACTGCATCAAAGCCCGCCAAAAAGGGCGTGACTAGAGTGCATATAAGCGTAGTTCGTAGGCTGGAACCCTGGTTTTCATTGACTGAAGCGAAAAGTCGCTCGTGGCGCGAGCACGGCCGGCTACGCAATACTCGTTCCCTCATCTAGAGAGAACCGAGGTTACGTTAGGTAACCGATACGTTCTCTTACGAGAGGTTCTCTCGTATTGCGTAAGCTAGCTTACGCTACGGGAACCCATTGTCAACGCCGTGCGTGCCAAGCATCCACTGTATAAGCCCCAGGGAATTAAGGGGGGACCCGGGGGAGCCCTTATGAGTGGGGAAATAATATTTGGCCGGCAAGAATGCGGGTCATTGATTGTGTAATACATAAGCACATAGTAGGACGGGAACGACAGAGCGGCGGTGCCGGTCTGTGTGGAATGTGTCCCATCAGTGCAGCTCACCAGGGGAGCTGTAGCGTATTAAACCGCTAGTAGTTTTGCCTGCAGAGCGGGCACTTCCATATTGTAAAATCTGACAAAGGTGGAGGGGGAAGTCCATCCCGCTGCCACACATATGTCGTGAATGGAAATTCCGCTGGACCATGCCCACGAGGATGCCATGCCTCTAGTGGAGTGAGCCCTAATGCCCAACGGGCATGGCAGGTCTTTTGACGCGTATGCAGCAGCAATAGCGTCCACTATCCATCTAGATAGTGTCTGTTTCGAGGCGGCGAGACCTTTGGTGCGCCCTCCGAACGAAACGAAAAGCTGCTCGGAGCGTCTGAAAGCAGCGGAGCGTGCAGTATACAATCTCAGTGCTCTGACCGGGCAAAGGAGATTGGCGTCGCGTTCGCTATCCGGTGCTGGCAGCGCCGATAGGGAAATGACCTGTGCTCTGAAAGGAGTACCGATCACCTTGGGAACATAGCCGTGTCTAGGCTTTAAAATGACCTTGGAGTCACTTGGTCCAAACTCAAGACACGCAGCGCTGACAGACAGCGCGTGAAGGTCTCCCACACGTTTGACTGATGACAGGGCAGTCAGAAAAACGGTTTTGAGTGAAAGGTATTTCAAATCCACGGATTGAAGTGGTTCGAAAGGGGGGCTTTCATAGTTTCGAGAACTATAGAAAGATCCCAGATAGGAACCGATGGGGGGCGCGGGGGTTCATCCTTCTAGCTCCCCTGAGGAAGCGGATGACCAGCTCGTTTTTACCCCATGACTGGCCGTGCAGGGGTTCAGCGAACGCCGCAACGGCCGCCACATACACTTTGAGCGTGGATGGGGATCTGCCCTCATCCAGCAGCTCTTGTAGAAATACGAGCAGCGACGACACCCCACATGTCCGTGGGTCCAGGTCTCTGTCGGTGCACCATTTTGAGAACACAGACCATTTTGACGCATAGAGTCTTCTCGTGGAAGGGGCTCTAGCGTGTATGATGGTGTTTATTACTCCTTCTGGCAGAGCGACGGGTAGTCGTTGATCACCCACGCATGCAGCGCCCAGCGCTCTGGGTGGGGATGCCAGATTGTGCCGCGAGCTTGAGAGAGGAGATCTGCTCTCACTGGGATGGGCCACGGCGCTGTCAGTGACAGCTGCGTAAGCTCCGGGAACCATGTCTGATTCTCCCAACGCGGGGCTATGAGGAGCACCGAGTGACGCGTTTCCCTGATCCTCTGCATTACCTGTGGCAATAGCGAGACGGGAGGGAAGGCGTAAAGCGGGCGTCTGGGCCAGTCCTGGGCCAGCGCGTCCTCGCTTTTCGAGAAAAATACTGGGCAGTGAGAGTTCTCTTTGGACGCAAAGAGGTCTATCTCTGCTCTGCCGAATAGGTGCCATAACGTCTGGACTGTTTGAGCGTGCAGGGACCATTCCCCTGGGGGAATATTGTCTCTGGACAGTCTGTCCGGGCCGTCGTTCAGGTGGCCTGGCACGTGCGTCGCCCTCAGCGAGCGCAGGTGGCACTGGGACCAACTCAGTATGCGTTTTGTCAGATGGAAGAGGTTCCTGGATCTGACACCGCCCTGACGGTTTAGGTAGGATACCACAGATCTGTTGTCCGAACGGACCAGGACGTGGTGACCCTGAATGACCGGGAGAAAGCGCACGAGCGCGTACTCGACCGCTATCATTTCCAGACAATTTATGTGAAGGAGCTTTTCCTGAACTGACCATAGGCCGAAAACCGGAGAGCCCTCGCAGACCGCGCCCCAACCCGTGTTGGACGCGTCTGTCGAGATGACTTTTCGGCGAGATACAGCTCCCATTGTCACTCCCCGCTGATACCATTCGGCCACTGTCCAGGGCTGCAGAGCTGATATGCAGGTCTGAGTCACCTTGATGGGCTGGCGGCCTGTGGCCCAAGCCCGGCGAGACGCGCGGGTGTTTAGCCAATGCTGAAGCGGGCGCATGTGCAGTAAACCCAGCTGAAGTACTGCTGCGGCTGAGGCCATGTAACCTAGCACTCTCTGGAATTTCTTCAGAGGCGTGAGGCTGTTCATCTGAAAAGATGCGGCTAGTCGCTGAACACGGCGTGCGCGCTGTGTAGATAAGCGAGCCGTCATTGCCACGGAGTCTAGTTCTATTCCCAGGAAGGAAATGGTCTGACTGGGCTGTAGTGAGCTCTTGGTCCAATTGACTGCAAGACCCAAACTGTTCAGATGGCTGAGGAGAACTGCTCTGTGAGACAGAAGCTCCATATGTGACTGAGCCATAATCAGCCAGTCGTCCAAATAGTTCAGAATTCGCAAACCCTGACTCCGCAGGGGTGCGAGCGCCGCATCCATGCACTTCGTGAAAGTACGGGGTGCTAAGGACAGGCCGAACGGAAGGACGGTGTATTGATAAACCTGGCCGTCGAAGGCGAATCTCAAGAATGGCCTGTGACGGGGATTTATCTGAATCTGAAAGTATGCATCTTTCAGATCGAGAGAAATAAACCAGTCCCCCTGGCGCACATGCGCGAGGAGTTTCCTGATTGTAAGCATTTTGAACGGTCTTTTTGCAAGCACCTTGTTCAAAACCCTGAGATCTAATATGGGTCTGAGGCCGCCGTCTTTCTTGGGAACAAGAAAATAACGGCTGTAAAGCCCCGACTCGCTCAGAGAGGGTGGCACTTTTTCTATGGCCCTTTTGCACAGAAGGCTTGCTATTTCTGAACGAAGCATGCACGCTGCTTCCGTGTTCACAGTGGTTTCGAGCCGCGCTCTGAAGCGAGGGGGCGGCGATCGAACTGTAGCAAATAGCCCTGTTGTATTGTGCTTAACACCCACTTGGATATCCCTGGAATAGCTTCCCACGCTTTGAAGCGTAACGCTAGAGGGTGAATGGCCAATTCGCTCTGATTGCCGCACACAGAGCGCTGAACAAAATGTGTGAGCGCGTTTAGTGTGTTCATGCATGATTGCTCGCAGACAGCATGAACAGGCTGTTTTGTGAGTGACTTCCCGATTGGAATGAATGGGGAAAGAGTCACATCTGTTACGTGATGCGCAAGCATAGTCATGGGCACGGGACTTACACACAGAGGAATGGTTGCTGGCCGTGTAACAGAGCGGGCAGAGAATGGGCGCGCGCACGCATTTGCGGGCGCATTTATTGACTCTAGCGCTCGAGCGGTTCGTAACCGCTTTATGTCGGAAGTCGCTCTGCAGGCCTTAGACGGGAGCACAGGCTTGGAACGCCATCTCGCGGAGGGCGGACAAAGGTGTGCTGCTACCGAGTCCTCGACCGGGGGGATGGAGGAGTAGCCTCTCTCAGTGGCGCCGTCCACCGGCGCAGAGAGGTGGAGACGTGTGAACGGGTCCTGGCTGAAAGCGGAGCGTTCCACGACTTTGCAAGCTCCGTATGTAATTCCGGCAGGAAGGGAGCGGCCCGGGCCGCGGGTGTAGAGCGGCGATGGCTTTGAAGAAAGCAGCCGTAACTCCCCTTCGACTCCGGCGCGGGTCCTGCTGGATTCCTGGGCTGAGGAGGAGGCTTGGGAGCCTGTCCACTCCTCGCTGTCCGAAGCCATGATGGAACAGCAGCCCTTATCCTCCGCTTCGTCATCCGAGATGGCAGCAGTCGCGGCCGCTCGGCGGCAACTGCGCGTCCCGGGGCGGGGAGGGTGAAAGCGATGCTCGAGGGAGAGGCTCCGGCGAGGCAGTCGCTTCAACCACAGTTTCTGGCAGCCTTTGTGAGCGGCGCTTCTTCCTGCTGCGGCTGAGGGTAAGAGGCGTGGCGGTTTCTGCTTTGACCGCTCGAGTCGAGCCCGCAGGGTCGACATCGGTAGCTCCTCGCAGAAATCGCATCCGCCCTCAGTGAGGGCGAGCTCTGCGTGCCCCAGTCCCAGGCAGAGAGCGCCAGATGATGTGGCGGTCTCCTGTGCTGAGAAGAGCGCGACATGAGGCGCAAGTGGAGCGAGGCATCTTGAAAAAGACGCTCGTACTCTTTTGTGAATAGTTCTTGAGAACTAGCTTGCTTAATAAAAGGATACGTCGTCGGATGGCGTAGCTTCGCAGGATGGCTGAAGGTGGCTGAGGCGGCCGGCTTCTTCTAGCGCTGTCCACGCTTGCTAGATGCCCCTCAAGCGGCGACGCGGCTTCCAGGTCAGCGATGCGGAGAGCTTCGCTGAAGAGATGAAAATCAGGGTTCCAGCCTACGAACTACGCTTATATGCACTCTAGTCACGCCCTTTTGGCGGGCTTTGATGCAGTGAGCGCGGGCGCCTCTCATTGGATCGCGAGTCCGCCCAAGCTCGTCTATAGGCTGCAGCAGTTGCCGCAGAGCAACCTATGAGCTCGCTAGCTAGCCCGCTCAAGGTCTGCAGCTGCCACACTGCGTTGACAATGGATACAAAAATTAAGGATAATTTTTTGGCTTCAATATCTCAGAAAAGATGAATCTTTCCCGTAGCGTAAGCTAGCTTACGCAATACGAGAGAACCTCTCGTAAGAGAACCATAGAAACCACACCACTACAAAACTACTTCCCGCATCAAAATTAAATTGCAAGGTGATAGAAATATATTCACAAATTATGTCAAGAGTGCTTGTTATAAAAAATACTTAATTCTTATACAGTTGTTGTTTGAGCCATGGCGAAAACGGCATCGTCATTCTATGGAATGATTTTCCGGACATTATTCAAAAGGAACTGCAAATTGTATTTGCAATTGCGTTTTCAATTTGTGGACGCATAAAATGTGACATAATCCAAACGCAATTGCAAATCGATTATGCTATGGGGTGTGTTTGTCTTTGGTCAGACATCATTTTCAGTAAGAGGCATACATTTGTGGAATGCATCTGAAATTAATACATTGACAGACTTCAAGGTTTTTAATACACATTTAAAGCAATGGCTGAAACTGAAACAACTTTGTGAACACTGACTGTACAGGACATAACACAATGCATACAAACATAATGTTGCATATGTGAGCACGCACAGACATATGCACCCTTTTGTGTTCTTGTATTGTTAAATGTGTCTAGACTTTGTTTTATAGTGACTTCCACATCTACTTAAGCCCATATCTTATTTCATATATGGGATGTATTTGTTGTATGTATTTTATTAATTATAAATCTTAAACTCAATACTCTGTAATTTTTGTTTTAAATTTATAAGCCTAACCAGGGACAGGGGTTGCAAATTAGTCATGGCTAGAAACATGTATGCGTGGCATCTACTTTGTAGGCCTATTCTTTATAAAGCAATGTTCTATGCATTTGTCCCTGTCAAATAAACATTAAAATAAATACAAAATAAATAAAGAGGTGATGCTGTGAACAGACGCCGGTTTATTTGATCTTGACCGTCAAATGTGAGTGACGTCTCCTCCCAAGACAAACACGCCCCATAGCATAATCCCACCCTTGACCCTGATTGACAGGTTTCCGTGTAAGGCACCAATGTAAATACTAAGGGAATTAGTATTCCATTTGAGTTTTGGCTGGCTACATACGCGACGCTGAGAAAGTGAAAAAGCAGACGTGGTAATTGAAATTGCTATTTAAATATGACAGGGCCAAAACTCGTAAGATATGGGAAACACAGTTGCAAATGGACTTTTGCTTTTTGAAATCTGGCAGTCACTGTGCGTTCGCTTAAACGAAAATGCAAACGGTAATGCGCGATTTGCAATTGCGTTTGGATTATGTCACATTTTATGCGTCCACAAATTGAAAACGCAATTGCAAATACAATTTGCAATTCCTTTTGAATAATGTCCGGAAAATCATTCCATATCATTCGTCAGCAATTTGTTTTCTTTGCATAGCACATTAACATAAAATGGTAATGATACTACTAATAATAATACTAATAACAATGCAATAAAAAAATGCTGTTATTATTATATGATTAAAAATTATAGAACCATCCATATCTCTGCAGTGTGGTTCTCTGTGATGAATGTCGTTTCGAGATATTTTGCCTCCAGTTTCCAATCCTCTGAAATATAATGGACTGTCACAGACATGTAGACCACATATTTGTCGCTTTCAAATCTTTAGTGATACTCTCCCTTGATTTATTGTACAGATCGGGGATAGCAGTGTTGGTGAAGTACTTGCGCCCGGCGGCTCGCACTGTTTTTCAAAGGTTTGGAGTAGTTCTCTAAAACTTGCCTTCTCAACTGTATGATAGGAGACCATCTCCTTTGCGATATACTTGGAGACAGCTGCTGTGCACTGGGCCCACCTTTCACTGTTTCGTTTGTTCTTAGTGCTTTTTGCAAAAGCTCAGATTATAGATGGCTGACTTTGATCTCTCCGACCACAGCTTCTTTTGGTGCTAGCTTAGCAGCATCAGCAGGGTGGTGGACACGAAAATGTACAGATAGATTTGTGGCTTGAGACTCCTTTACCGGCATAACTCTCGGGCAAAGTTTGAAAATTGCCAGTGTGATATCCACTGGCTCGCCTTTTGCATCTGGTTTAAAATCAGTTTTTTTATCACCAACTCCATCTTTGTTCGCAAAATGATGGACAAAGATAAATGAGCAAATAAGTATATTATTGCCCCCGCGCGATAATATCGTGTATTGGCGATCTCACAGGCTGACGATAGGACGATCTGACTATGGAGAAGATTGCACAACACTAGCCATAACCACACAATTTTCCATGGTTGTACTATAGAGTTCAACTATGGTATTTGTAGGAAAACCATAACCACACAATTTACCATGGTTGTACTATAGTAACTAGACTTCAACTATGGTAATTGTAGTAAAGCCATAACCACACAATTTATCAAGGTTGTACTATAGTAACTAGAGTTCAAATATGGTATTTGTAGTAAAACCATAACCACAACATTTACCATGGTTGTACTATAGTAACTATAGTTCAAATATGGTATTTGTAGTAAAACCATAACCACAGAATTTACCATGGTTGTACTAAAGAAGTTCAACTATGGTATTAGTAGTAAAACCATAACCACACAATTTACCATGGTTGTACTATAGTAACTAGAGTTCAAATAAGGTATCTGTAGTAAAACCATAACCACAACATTTACCATGGTTGTACTATAGTAACTATAGTTCAAATATGGTATTTGTAGTAAAACCATAACCACAGAATTTACCATGGTTGTACTAAAGAAGTTCAACTATGGTATTAGTAGTAAAACCATAACCACACAATTTACCATGGTTGTACTATAGTAACTAGAGTTCAAATAAGGTATCTGTAGTAAAACCATAACCACAACATTTACCATGGTTGTACTATAGTAACTACAGTTCAAATATGGTATTTGTAGTAAAACAATAACCACAATTTACCATAGTTGTACTATAGTAACTACAGTTTAAATAAGGTATTTGAAGTAAAACCATAACCACACAATTTACCATGGTTGTACTATAGTAACTAGACTTCAACTATGGATTCTATAGTATTATTGTAGTAAAACTTTGAATTCAAAGCATGGTTTCCACTATATATATATATATATATATATATATATATATATATATATATATATATATATATTAGGGCTGTCAATCTATTACATTTTTTAATCAAATTGACACATGGTGTCCCGATTAATTAATCGCGATTAATCGCATATACAAATATTTGCTGAGAAAGCCCCTCATATAACAATAATTCAATATATAATGATTATACATATTTATATCAATATATAATTATACATAGTTATCGTAAAACATTTTTTTTATATATATATCAAACTCAAAATATTCAGATAATTAAAATGCATTACATTCCTGTAGCAGAAGTGTTCATCATTGATAAGACAATACAAAAAGCGGCTTTAAAAGAAAATGTATTGTTTACTACCATATTATTGATCATAAGTTAATCATTGGCATACAGTTCACAGCAATCCATTTCACAAGTGAATTTGTCAATCAGTTGGAGATTTATTACGAGGGCTTGTTTAAGGACCTGTCAATGTACACCTGCGTCAGACATTTTTTTTTATTAATGCTTACAAAACTTTTACATCTAGAGTCAAGAGGTATATTAAAACAAACACAACAAAAAGGAAAATAAAAACAGTTTAAATAAAAATATCAAATTGTTTACATATTTCAATACAGCTTTCTAGTTACTCAAATTGGAAATACTAAACTTTGCCAACAAAAGCAGAACATTAAAGAGACATGTCATAGCTAAAAAAAACGAATAAAACATTTTCAAAACAAATTTGAAAGCTGGGAATAATATGATCGCTAACAATCTTGCAGAAATCAGACCAAAAACAAGTCGAGTAGGGACAACTCCAAAGTAAATGAAAAAATGTTTCTGCCTGGAGACCACAAAATGTACAGAATATATCGACATCACAATTAAATCTCTCTACAAGAAAATAATTTGTGAGGTAGTACTTATAAATAAGTTTGAAGGAAATTTCTTTGATTTTATTCGTGATTAAATATTTATGGGGTAATTTCCAAATTTTGCACCATCTCAATCCAGCCACACCCTGCGTCAGACATGCTTGTGTAGCGTCTCAGGTGTGTTGCATCATAAACAAAAAATGTTTAGGTCACTGTGTCAAGTTAAATATAGTTTAATACTCAATCTTTAAACACATCTTGAGATCTCTTAGCATTTGCGGTCCTTCAAGTGTTTTGAACGCAAGAACGTAACGTATGTTTGCGTTGTTCTGCCTACTGAAGTGTTTTCTTCACTGTATAAACTGTGCATTGCTCATACAGCTGAAGTTTCACTTACTGCCCTCTGGAGTAAACAGGTGGTACTACAAGCTTGCATTCCTCAGGAATCTTCCTTATTATGGTGCGATTAAATGCGTTAATTTTTTTAACGCGTTATTTTTTGTCAAATTAATCGCACTGAATTAACGCGTTAAATCAAAAGCCCTAATATATATATATATATATATGGTTTTAACAGTCACTGTTACTACAATATTGCTATAGTCAACCCATAGTTAATTTATTGCTAGGAAACACACAACAATTGAGAGGGAATACAAACTATTGTGAGGGAATGTAAAATTATTTCAGAAAATAAATTCCATACCTGTACTTTAAGGGGCTTCATAGGTTCAGACCATAGGCATAGAACTTTTAACCATTTATCTTTTCATGCAAAGCTCTCACATTGTAATTACCTGAGTAAATGTGGCATTATAAATATTTAATTATATTAGAGGCAGCTGTTATTCTGCCCAGGCCCATAAAAAGCCTATATATTTATATAATTTAATCTTTCTGTGCATATCTCTGTCTCTCACACTTCCAACCAACCCTGACACAGACAGATGTTCACACTACCCTTGCTGAACTTCAAAAATCAAAGTTTGACAACAAAAGTCTTGTCAATATGCATGCTGGGAGTTGCATCTAGAAATGATTAACTGGGCATTACCAGACAGCTGCTTGCTTGATAAGATAAGATGGGTCTGAAGCAGCTGTTCAAATACACTTTGCATGATATGATCAATATCTTTGTTATAACACAGCAGATGTGTAGTTCCTTGTCAGTGCATGACACAGATTTATACATGTGTGCCCTATATATACATAAGGTGTGTGTCTACACAGTCAATCCACAAGAAACATGGATGTCATTGTGCACAGGTGCGCTCTGCATATGACTCAAGATTGTATTTTCTCATAGCAAAATTTAGTACTTAAACATGCAAAAAGTGATCTATTCATCAATAATCATCTTAAGCATCGGCTATGCACTGTGAGCTGTAAGAGGTTAAATAACTCAGAACAGCCATGTGCTTTTGAAGTTTAGTTGGGTAGTTGGCATGACATGTCAAACAGTGACATGCTATACTTGAATTCAAACTAAATATTTTCTAACTTCATGTAAAATTATTATTCATGCTGTTTTTATATTCCAGTTTTTATTATTATCATCACTATTATGTATTTTTTCTTTGCAATGAAGTAACTGTATTTTGAACGCCCTTGTTATTTCTAACTGTATGTACCCAGTTGTACTTGAACTGCCCATCATGTTAATTACGAGTCTCAACAGTTGTCATAACCCAATTAGAGACTATATAATATAATAGTGGCTAAATACTGTATATTCCATCGTCCATACAATACTACTGCCAATAAATCCGCCAGTATGCTTATTATTTTGTTGTTTTGATATTATAGACACCCAGTACCTGCTGTGTTTTGCTTTGTCCCGCACGTTTACACTCACGAGCTGGTCGTCTGCGCCACGCGCCAACACGAGCCATAAAATAAGCGCGAGGACACACTCCCCTCCCCCACGTATGTAAAGCAAAATGTTTCGACAAAATGTATTTGACTCGCACCTGCCCAGACCTACTGACGTCGTTCATGCGTTTATTTAAAGTAGTAATTTATCCAATTTTAATCAAAGACCATGTTTTAGTAAGCCACACATTCGTGTGCACCAAGACACAACAAGTGTTTACCGCATTAACGTGAAATATTTTAAGATGTGATTAATCAGTCATGTTTTATAACTCAATAAAGTACCACACGTTAAGTCAGTGGCATTATGTGTCATATATGTGTGAAAATGTATGGTGTTGGTTGTAATGAGGGCTTAACCAATATATATTTATATAATAAAATATATATTATTATTATTTTCAGTCATGACACAAGAACGAAAACTACAACGAACGTCTTATTTAGGTCTGATTTACAGTAAAGTAAGATGCGTGAGAGGCGCATTATTCGTTAAGACCTGAAACTTACAGACTGTGTTTTGGGTAAACAATAACAAGGATGTTATGCAAACCATTGTGAAATATTTATTGGATATGCGTTATGTAATTCTTTGGCAAATATAGTCTGTTGCATTAAAACTGTTTTACTGAAAACAATCCGCGTCCCTTGGCTCCACTCTGCCATCTAGCGTCAAACACATTTAGCACGTTTCCCCAAAGATAGAGATTTGGACCACTGCCCGGACTCTTGTCGGGGTAAATAACAACTGTGCAAACCGAACGTGTTAATATTGTAACAGACGTGTTTATGACTGCAGACCTCTAGCCCTTCTCCAAACATGCACCAGTCTCCAATGCAACACTATTGGTGCATGGGAAGTGTGTGTGTGTGTGTGTGGGGGGGGGTGGGGGGGTGGGGGGGGGGACATATTCCAGAGCATTTAAATCCTGTTGATAAGCAGACAGTGCGTAGAGTGTGTTGTTTAGCATTAACTTTGAATATGAATACTGCTGCTCTTGGCTTTTCTGTTTAGGGGCGTAGGGCGTGCGCGCTGTGACAAAGGACCGCCTGCCTTTCGGAGGCTCCGCCCTCTTCCTATTCATCCAGAGAACATTAATGAGCATAAAGTCGAGGACAGGACTCAGTTACACAGCATGCTGAACCTTGAGCTTTAGAAAAGAGTGATGAACGGCTGGTGTTGATGGACAACGGCAATACCACACATACAAGTCCATTTAATTATTGGCACGAATTTATCAGTTTTATTTTGTGTTGGTTTTACAGATAGTACCTGACAGAAAACGTACCTATCCTCGAAACAGCCCGTGTTTTTATTTATAAGCATTAGACCCAGGTCTACTAGCAAAACATGAAAAATAACACACACACACACACACACACACACACACACACACACATGATTTTACCTTTAAAACTAAGTTTATGGTGTATACTGGAATGAGGTCAGAGCCAAAGCTCCTCATTGCACGCGCTGCTTATTATTAGATTCCTTTTTCAGCCAATGAGAAGTGAGTGGGCGTGTTTTGGCACAGGGAAGGCTAGAGACAGTCGCTGATTGGCTGGACGCCGTCGCTATTCTACCTTTGGAAACGGATAAAGCTGCACGAGGCAATATAGAAGTCTGTTGAAACTTACAGACTGCATACAAGAGACGAACCCTTGTGCTCCTTTACATCCTGGTTTTCCCGCATGGTTTGAACGGGGGAAGGATATGCAGGAGGAGTGCGATATCTTTAGAAACTTGAACAGAGCTTTGCTGCACCGCAGCGCGCACAAACACTGAGCCCTCGCATATACAAACTTTCAACCGCGCATCGACTGTTATTCGACAACATTATTACTGGATGCGCGGACACTGTGGAACTGTGCTCATTGAACTGTATGAAAAAGCCCCGAAACAGAACTTTCACGCAAAGCCACTGCACTAAAAACGGCTTAGAGCGGGTTTTCCGTGGTTTGACAGCCGTATTGGCTCTCCTCGGGACAACTGAAATCACACTGACGGACTGTTGTAGCAATGGTCCAGAAAACGAGCAGCACCGAGAATCCTGAAGCACTGGAGCTGGACTTGGCTTCTTCCACGGCATCCGGGGGTGACAAGCTTGACCCGGGCTGGTGCAAAACCCCCAGCGGTCACATCAAGAGACCGATGAACGCCTTTATGGTGTGGTCGCAAATCGAAAGGCGTAAAATTATGGAGCAGTCGCCGGACATGCACAACGCGGAGATTTCCAAGAGACTCGGCAAGCGCTGGAAGCTCCTGAAAGACAGCGACAAGATCCCCTTCATCCGAGAGGCGGAGCGGCTCAGACTCAAGCACATGGCCGACTACCCCGACTACAAGTACCGGCCGAGGAAAAAGGTCAAGTCGAGCGGCTCCAAGCCGAGCGAGAAGGGAGAGAAGATCGGCTGCGCGAGTGCCGGTGTGTCAAGACCGTCTGCAAAAAAGAGCGGAAGCCCCAGAGCAACGAGCAAGCCTCAAAAAATTGTTCTGGGGAGCGCAAAGACAACATATGCCGAGCAGGGACCCGCCGATCACCACTCTCTGTACAAATCCAAGACGGGCTCAGCCTCCAAGCAAATGCCTGACAAGAAGACGAAGCGGGTTTACCTTTTCGGAGGCAGCAGCGTTATAAGCGCGTCCTCCGCAGCTGTGCCCGCCAGTCCGACCCTGAGCAGCTCCGCCGACTCCAGCGACCCGCTGAGCCTGTACGATGACGGAGCGACGAGCGGGAAAGAGGGCGCCGACTCCCCCAGCAGCTCGTCCTCCAGGTACACCAGCATGCGGGCTTCCTCGCCCACCCCGTCTGCATCGCACTCGTCCTCGTCCCAGTTCTCCTCCTCGTCAGACGAGGAACTCGACGACGACATGCTGGACGTCAATCCGAGCCCAGGTTTTGACAGCATGTCTCTGGGAAGCATCGGCTCCTCGGTGCTGGACAGAGACTTTGACATGCATTTCGAATCCGGGGCGTCTCATTTCGAGTTCCCCGACTACTGCACCCCTGAGGTGAGTGAAATGATTTCAGGGGACTGGTTAGAGTCGACCATTTCTAACTTGGTTTTCACGGCTCACGTGCTGAACTAGACAGAAAAGTTAGGCGTGAGGATGGAAGAATCTTTGAACAAAAAGGGATTGCAGACGAGCATGTTTGTAAAGTAAGCCACCGTGTGAGGGGTCCCGCCTGAAGCGCTGATAAACAAAAGCGGTAAACGCTGACAGGATGGAAAAGTGTCGCGAGAGGACTGAAGTCTTTTCCCCGCGCTTGGCACGAGGACGGAATTCACGAGGAGTGACTGAGATCCTACTGAGAAAATATGAAAACACGATCTGAACTGGAAAACTGTGATTGATTTGCACGTACATCGAAGGCGGGCTTATGTCCGTTTTAATCATTTTTACTTAAAAAAAAAAAAAAAAAAAAAGAAAAGGGGAAAAAAAGAGAACTGAAATATGGGCTGTTTTAATCATGTCGGATTTATTAAGCAAGGTGGGTTGGCAAAATACAACTTTTTTTATATATATAAAAAGAAAACGAAAAAAGAAACGCATGTTACTTGTCCTCTCTTGTGTTGAGATTTCTGTAAGAACTAGCGTTAGCATTATTTAAATGGATAGATGGCGCCAAGTTTGATTTCCTACTCGCGGGGAAAAAAAATCACCAGCTGTTTTCATTCTTCAGGATTCAAACACAAAATCAAATCTGTGCTGAACTTTATATACTCTCTTCTATTCAGGACCAAAAACTCTTTAAGTTGTTTTCCGGAAGTATTGAGACATAGGC
Organism: Xyrauchen texanus; assembly: GCF_025860055.1. NCBI lineage: Eukaryota > Metazoa > Chordata > Actinopteri > Cypriniformes > Catostomidae > Xyrauchen > Xyrauchen texanus. The sequence continues at coordinate 35,401,838 of NC_068290.1, forward strand.
TACTGTTGATTTGTCATCGTTGTTTCCTTTCCTGTGTTCTTCAGATGCCATTTTCTATGGATGTATTTATACTGGCCAAACAGTTTGTCTTCTTTTTATGTTCTCGTAAGTACACTCGCATCTGTCTGTCTCCTTCTCCGAAGAAGGGCTAGAGTTTTAACCTTTTGGGTTTTTTTTATATTTAAATGTAGACTTTTGACACTTAAAGAGAGGAAACGTTTGATTATTTTCTCAGTGTATTTTTGTACAAATATATATAAAAGGGTCGATCGGTGTGAATCGCTGTTTTTGGATTTCCTTATATATAAAACAACAACAATAATAATAAAAAAAAATAATAGAAAAAAGCAGGTGGGTCGTCCTCCTGTTTCATGTTTACAGTTTCAATCTGCAGGCGTCTTAAAGACACATAAACACTCCAAAACCCAGTTCAAGCCAACATGTGCTTAGTTTCTACATTTCCTCTGATCGTGCCGAATTAACCTGATTGTAGCTTTAAAACGATCGATCGATGTTTTTTTTTTAAATCGAGAAACCACTGGATGGAAAAGTCGTTACACATATTCAAATGGTCGAGTTGAGTTTCGCGACGGTTCTGTACTGCGTTCCTCATTGTATTTGAATATTTAATCTTTTCTACTTGTCAGATAAGTATAGCTAATTGTTTTAGTATCTTCAGGCATGGTGAATAGATTTGTATTTCCGATTCAGGTTTATACTAGCTGTTGTGTTAAAAAAAGGAACAGAGAAAATAAAAAATAAAAAAAATCTTTGTACAGCTGTATCATAGGCAAAAAAGATTGTGTGTTTATGTATGTTGTTGCGCTTTATCTCGACAGGCACTAGAACGGCTACCTTTTATACATCCTTGCTTAACCTACTTAATTTCAAGATGGCTGTTAAGGATTTTTATATATATATATATATATATACAGTTGAAATATATTAACTTTATTTTCATCCATTCTGTGCAATATGCTGTGTAGAAATATTGTTTTTGTCTAATCATGCCATAATACATTTTTGAGAGGAAGTCTCATGCCAGCTTATTGTGTCAAGTCACTGCCTGTCAGATTGTTCATATACTCCTGTACAGAACTTTTTTCATAAAGGAAATAAACTCAGCTGGAACTGAACCCTAAACACTGCTCTGTTGACTCACTCTCTCATTTGCATAAGTGGGCGTGTCACTTTGTGCTCCAGATAAACCATCTGCCTTGTCTGTTTGGACTTGCAAAACACATTACATATCTCAACGTTTTTGTTTTGTTTTTACGTTCACTCAGAAGTGCCAACAATGTTGCTGAAGTGCCTTTTTTTTCTGATCAAGTTCATAAGTGTTTATGGGTCGAGCATGTGCCAGAAAACTTGTGTTCGAATACTCCCTGAATCAGAATTCACACAAACACATCTCAGCAGAATGCACTGAAAGGTGGTACATGTGGCTTCATGCACTCAGTGACTGGCTGTTTCACAGACTGCATCTCCCCTCCCCCTTTCCAATACACCGTCTGGGCTCTAAAAGAGGGGGATGGGCTGGCAGGGCCCTTCAGAACCAAAGACAACTCAGACTGCCATTATATTCCTCCTGTAATATATGGCATAGCGCTTCCACTTTATATTAGGCATCTTTAACTACTAAATATTAGCATGAAAATATATACAATGCAATGCATTTATTGTGTAAGTACATATTGTTCTGCAAAATTCTCACAAGATTCACATTTGCTGCTACTGAGGTTTAGATACGGGTGTTTAGGAGTAGGGATGGGGTTATGGCTGGGATAGGGTAAGTACCAACATGATAAGCACATTATTAAATCCTTAAGTACACAGTAGATGTATACATACATATACATATAAAGTGGTTCAGAGATGATGCAATACAAACGATTAAGAATGCATATAAACAAAGCATGAGTTATTCAAATGGCAAGAAACATTCCGAAAGTCATCAAACACCTGCAGATGAAGTCCAGTAGAATATCTTTTATTGTGCAATCTGAGCACATTCCTCTCACCGCTAGTGTGGGAGTTGCCACAGTGCCCAAAGAACAACTCAGCATGGGGCTCTGGCCAGATCTGTTGTCTAGAGGGAGGGGTGTCAGACGAGAAGAGTGGGGTGCCTGTCACAGAGGGCTGCAGAGAAAAAAAGCATAGATATTACATTGTAAGTACCTTCAGTGCAGTTTTGCGTGGGTGTATCCATGTCTTCTAGGCAGCATATTATATTATTGTATCCTCCATAAAAAGAAGGTTTATCTTTCATAAGACACTTCCTGGCAGCAGCTGCATTGTATAAGAAAACGGGTACCGGTTTCTCATTTTCATTGCCTTACAAAATGACAGCAGAGATCATCTTTCACAGGTTTACTGTACCTTCAATAATGTGTATCCACATATAGGCCTAAAAAAAAACATACAATTTGGAGTCTGTTTACTTATGTTCAAATCAGTTATTGGTTTTATCTGTTTTTTTTTTTGTTCCATTCTGTTTCAGGCACTACCAAGTTGGATGAGAGATTTGGGTATGTGATGATTAATCTTGAAATTTAAAGGAATGTTCTGTGTTCAAATTAAGTTTGAATTTGACCATATTGCGGTTACCGACAGGCACTTACAATGGAAGGGAATGGGGCCAGTCCAAATATATATATATATATATATATATATATATATATATATATATATATATATATATAAACACTGTTTCAGAAGTATAGCCCCAAAATGTAAACATTATACTACATGTGTTAACATGATTTTAGTCTGATTAAATCACTTACTAAATGTATCAAGTCCTTCCAATATTACAACTTTGTTTCCATGATGATGGCAACCAGTTTACAGTACGCTGGTTAACACTTCAAGCTATTTGATCACACTAAAATCACGTTAACACGCATAATGTTTACATCTTTTGGCAATATTTTTAAAATAGTTTGTATTTCAATGTGTATGGACTGGCCCCATTCACTTCCAGTGTAAGTGCCTTACTGTAACTACATTTTAATTAAATGAGTCGAAAATATTTTCTGTGGTTATTAACATTACGTTAAAAATGCTGTTGATTGAGTCTAACTTGTATTGAAACCGGAACATTCCTTTAGTTTTGTAATTTGTACCGTGGTCAACAACTGGCTTATGAAAAAACATAGTGACAAAACAATGGCCAGTTAAAGTGTCATATTGAATGTGCTTATGTGTTAACAGTCTATGAAATTTGAGAGATATGGATTGTTCATTTTGTGTGACTGATATTGTGAAAACATTGTTTATTTTTAATGCAGTTCTCCCTTCCTGTATAAAGTTTAGGATGTCTTTATTGTGCTCATTTACATACCCTTGCTAAAGTACTAAAAGGAAAAGAAAAACTATCCAAATGGCACAAATACAGCAGCATCCTGATCCAAAACTGCCTTAATTGAAACAAGGGACTCTGTGACATTGAAATATTTAAATGTTAAACAAAAAACAACCTCCTTCTAGTCCCATCCTTTTGAAATATGGTTTATATTTTCATCTTTAAAAAAGTTGGATATCTTCCTAGAACATAGTTTGTTACAGTGGTAAAGTGATTCATGCTTATGTATGCTTTGATAACAACCAATCAAAACCCTAATAGTATTAGTTATTATTTATTTACCCAAATAATGGAGAATAATGTAGAGATACATCTGTGTCTATATCTAAGCCAACAGTTCTGCATTGTGTTTGGGATGTTTTACAGGGAAAGTGTTAAAATTGTAGATTTATAAATAAGAAATGTTAATCAGTGTTTAAGTAGCAAGCAAGTATATTTCCCCCTTTGTTAAATATATGTATAAAAAATCCCTCAGTCCTAATTATTTCTGAGATTCAAATATTGTAGTTATCAGTATAATTACCTATAATAATTATTACCTATAGGGGACAAGATGCAGTTCATGAACACATGTTTACTTTTTGTGACAACATGCCCTAGTAGCGGTTGTGACACTATATGTGGTAAGTTGTCACAATGGAACCATTAAACCATGTGGTAGATTTCATGTCATTGAAAAAACAATATCTACTCCTCTCCTTAAATGTGTGCATGCATTAAAAATACCATAATAGGCTTTTTGTTGTTGTTGTTGTTGTTGCCTGATTTTAAAAGTTTTTATGAAACAGCAAAAATGGAAAAGGAAATGTACCAAAATATGCATTCTTTTGTTTAACAATATTGTAATTGATACATTTAAACACATATGAAAACCTGCCCCCAAAGAAATGTGACAACTTTTCGCAACTTGACTTTTATGTAATACATCCTTGTCCAAAGAACATGGTTCACGTAAAATAGTGCAGTATTGTGTTCACTTGTTCATCCAGCTACTACAAAATTATGCCGATATTGACATTATAATTTAGAGCATATAATTCACAAAATAACCCCATTCTAATTTGTTTTTAACCAACATAAAAAAAAATAAAAAAACACACTTGTGTTATTAAACTTTTGACTAAAATCTCAAAGTTACTCTCAGTAATACCTAGTTACAGAGATATGGCCCTTGTGCACTTCCCATTGTGACAACTAGCCCCAGTCTCCTCTCTATGGGCAATTAAGCCACACTTAAAACCAAGTGGTGTCTGCAAACAAATTATGTTAGATGATGTTATATATATATAGAATTTCTTTGCCGATTTTCTTTTTCTGAGCTAGATTGCTAATATTTATTAACAACTGGTGTCAAGGTGATTTTTAGTGGATGTTTGAAGGCAGTTCTCTTCAACTTTACACAGGTGCCCTAACCACAAGTGAAGTACATCACATTAACGCACTTCACAACCAGAAAGTATACAAATTCTTTTTGTATTGATTTTTAATCGAATGTTATAAAACAATTTATAATATGTTTTTCTTGAAAAGTGTCCTTATACTATCTTTCACTTGACGCTTGCTATGGTAATTTATCATAGAATCCAATGACATTCATGCATTCGAACATGTGTCTTAAGTGTTTTTGGGCTAATCTAGTTTTAGCAAATACTGAATTAGAAAAGTGACGATTACTAAAGGTCTGTCGACTGTGCCAGTGCACCGAGTCTGCCCTATTGTTAGAAGTGGACGAGATGCAAGGCATGTCCAGAATAGAATATTCTACTTATTTTGGAAAGACAAATACGTAGCCTACTTTGTGGAACAAATATGCTAGTCTACACTCCAAAAAGTTACCGATGTGAACTTAAAATAGTCCAAACATTTGGGGGTTTTGGAACAGATTTGTTCTTATAATAAAGACAAATATAAGCCTTTTCAGTTCGTATTTCTACCATTGAGAGCAATAAATCACTAATTTAGTACTAAACTGTCGGCCACCCCCGAATACTCCAGCAAGTTGCTCGCTTTGTTGTAATTTAGTTGGATGTAGAGGGCGGGACTCGTACTGAAATGAACAAGGCGCGGCCAAGAACCCCCTTCACACGTGTAGACAAAGGGACCCATCAACATAACCCAAATATGCACTCTAAAAGTTTTTCCGTGGCCGCTACTTCACGCCAACACCCCGCAAAATGCTCAGGTGAGTTCATCGCACGCGCTCATCACGCTCATTTCGCGCTCAAATGTAATTCGTCAATGACTTTTATGTTTAAAAGTTCTGAAAGAGTTTGTACGTCAGCTCGAAAAGTTGAACACAAAGCAAGAGGAGCGTTCCTTTGTTCAGCGGGGCGCTTTGAAGGGCGACTGTAGATGCACAAACTAAATATGAAGATGAAATATGAAGAAACTTGGTGGATGTATTTCGGTAAAAAGCTTGAGGGTTATTTTCCACTTTTATCTCATCACGAGGGACGAAAAGGATGACGCAGGAAGACAAAGCTGTCAAAAGTTGAATGGCGAAGGAAGTTGGCCGAAAATTAGCACAAAAAGTGTTTCAAACTTCAAATGTAAAGAATAGCGAGTTTTGTTCAAAATGAGCACTGTGCACAGATGTCTTTAACCTCTCAGATAATGAAGTCTTTAATAGCGTGATGGATATCTCGAATTATCTCGTACCTTGTGATAAATTCAACATACTTGTATTTATAATGTCTTCTAGATTGAAGCTTTCACTGTTAATGCTATGGACGTTGTCATGTTGTTAATTGTGACTATTTCTGCTGTGCAGGATTAATGCATATTAACCATGAAATGTGCAAATTGTGTAAAAAAGCAACAGGTTCAATGAGCAGTCGGACTCAGTCCTTTGTTACAGAACTTAGAAAAGCACGATGGAGTTTCTTTGTTCTGCAGCTGCCAAGCTGAGAATATGAGGCACCTTAGAAACAAATGATTTTGCCCTTCATTGCTTAGGCACCTGATTTTGCAATAAACTGTATTCATTTAAAAAAAAGTTTCCTCAAACAAAAGAGAAACACCGCCTTAAAAACACAATTATTTTGATAATTTGATGCACTTGAAAGCTTAGTTATCCATATGTTCTGATTAATTTAAGACTTGTTCAACTATTTCTGTGAGTTCCTAATGAGATTTTTTACCCAATAATCCTGTATGTTCAAATCAACTAGCATTACATTGAACTTGAACTTTTTCAGCGTTTCCATTAAAGTGTTTTCTAGACTGACCACTTGTGTTTTTGTATTTCAGGTTTTATGTCCTGTTCTTCTATTCAAAATATGGCAAACTCTATATATACTCTTGATATGACTATTTGAATCATAGTATGTTTAATTTACTCTGTTGCCCTTATGATGCACGAATAGTTCACTTTTGACAAACTTTTGACAGATTTCACCGACACATGTAGTTCTTTTTGCTCTTGCACCCCAATTATAAACACAAATACATTAGAGATTAATATGAAATACACAAATGTCCAGTTTTAACTTGTCTTTTGAAAGAAATAAAGGCAAATGCTAACAAATAATAACAACGTTTGTAAATGCATAAAAATCACCCTAATATCTACAAGTTCTCAAATTAGTTATCCATAATAACACATTTTGCTCGCATTCGGTATGTCTTAAACTACAAGAGGGCCTACTTGCAAAGATATAAGACTTATCAATCACTTAAAGCTTTTGGTGAGCTCAATTTCTGCATTATTTATCTGCGTCTAAAGCTGGAGAGAGAACTTGAAACAATCTGCTTGTTTGTTGATCCTAAAATTGTATTTATTTTTTTCTAGGCCAAAATACACATTCAGATTGGGGATTGTGGATAATGGATAACTTCTATTCTCGACGGACCCCCTTTTTAGGATTCATGGACACACTTTCATTATTTTTCTGCAGTGGAATATTACTTTATTCTGGGATTAATGGGCTATTCATAATGACAATTATTCATTTCTACGGCCTTGACACGCTGTAAAAAAAAAAAAGGTAAGTACCCTAAGTTTGCAACACTTTTGCTAACCCTTCATAGTAGTTTTTGTTTCTCCATTAATATTTCATTAAACATTGTATAATGCTTAAAATAACAGAAGTTCATGTATATGCATAATACAAATAGGCTATTAAAATAGATAACATGTTATTTTAAACTTTATATATATGTATGTATGTTTATATATTAAACTTTAAATTATATATATTATATTATATATTAAAGTTTAATATATATATATATATATATATATATATATATATATATATATATATATATATATATATATATATATATATATATATATATATACATATATAAATAAAATGTTAACTATTTTGATGGCCTGTTAAGCAATTAGTTATTATAGTTGTTATAAAGAGTTACAACACTTCTTTTTTTTTTTACTCAAACTAACATCTAGACAGACAGGTTTCTGTGATGAGTAACGTGTGCATCAGGCTTTGTCATGGCGGGCAGAATTAAACTTTAGCTGAATATTATTTCGGTTTGTTCAGGTATATGATTTTTGGACATTTGTCTTTCAGTCACAATAAATTGGCAGATATAGACTGAAATGCGTGGTTTCACACGTGGTTGGCCAAATTTCGATAATCATGCTGTTATTATTAGCTTTTAAAGCGGAGTTATTCAGTTTAAGGCTTTATGTAGCGGAGCAATGTTTTTTCAGCATGCGTGAAGCTGGACAGCGTCTCTGGGACTGAATGCATTGCACTGGTCGTGCGCGAGCCATGCGAAATATTCACGACCGCATTACGGCCATTCCTTTCACTAAAGCAAAGTTTGGGATGAGTAATCCCATCATCTTTCCCCGGCTCTTTACGATGAGTCGAGGACTGAGTGAGCTCAGACTGCGTCGGAGCCAGCCAAGCATCTCGCCTTAAGGCTAATCTCCACTAGGATGTTATTAGTCTCCAGTATGATGTCATTTTCAGCCAATAAAACGAGAGCGGGAACGATGTGGACCCGCCCACCACCTCCCCGCAGCGCGCGGCAGCACGTTTTGTCCATGTTGGAGGTCACAGCTCTGAAAGTAATGAAGAGAAAATCAGACAAAAGTACACTGGTGTGACATGGATTTGTCTTAAAAGAGTGTTATATGTGAATTGCATAAAGGTACGCATTAAAAACTTCTTTAATACATGCTCTAAGGGTTAATTGAGGTTATGGAACATTGGCTTTAAGAATAAAATATCATGGCTTGTGTGATTGATTGTTAATGGCAGTGCATGAATATAAACATTAATGCACATTGAAACCGTTTCATTCAATCTTTACATCCAATACATAGTATTTTGAGTAAGTATGCATTATGAAGTCTGCTTTGTTCCCCTCTTCAGTGCACACACACCACCAGCGATGACTTCACTCTTTGTCTTGAAAATAGCAGATGGTGCTGATGATAGGTCAAGGCGATGGGATAGTGACTTTTCTCTAACCTGTTCCTTTTCATCCAAATTATTCAATAACCAAAAGAGAGGAGATATAGTCTGATGTCACTCCTGTGGATCTGGCTTGCAGGCTAGGTGTAAAAAGATCTCTCAGCTTCTGTTCCACCCCCCACTCGTTCCCAATTCACAGTCTCTTCTGCATATCAATGCGCTTTGTAAAAGCTCCATATTTAGATTAGCATTACCAATTGTCCTGACAGTCTATCTTCTTGATTCTCACTGCCTGTGGTGGTCAGCCTGTGAAATAAAGTGGAATATCAGGCTTAGTTTTAGTTCTTAGTGCCTGTCGTCCAGAGATAAGTAAAAATGTTCTGTCGGCACACTAAGACATATAAAAGAAACAGCAACCAGAATACATTATTTCTCTTTGACTTCACAATGGTTAAATACTCATATTTTTTATTGTTGTTTTGTTTTGGTGATTACAGTATCACTTATCCTTTGTGCAGTTTTTTCTGTAATTACTAATAAAATAAAATAAATTAATAAATAAATATAAAAAAACCCCAGCAGATACATTATTATGTATTGGCAATCTTGCACAAAAAGACTGAAGTTAATTAAGTTAAATTTCTACTGATCTGTCTATTTTCCTACAATCCGCTTTGTGTTTATATTCATTTCTGTAATGTCTTGACTCACTTGTGTTGTCACTTTCTTTCACATTGGTGTCAAAAGAATGGTGCTACTCCCAGTGGTGTCCCAACTTAACTAGTTCAGTTTAAGTTATGTCCTCTGCAAAACCACTTTTCAGGTTTTCATTCTCATTCACAGCATATATCATAAAATTATCCATACTGAACTTTATGTACATATGATTCTAATGTTGGAAAATCAATAATACACTCTTAAAATGTGTCCACTTTACTTAAAAGTAAATGTTTTAAAAGTTACTAATGCTGAATAAGTGTTATTAAGCATTTATAACATGTGAGATAAAATAGTTCACTATTTGGCAAGATTGGCATGAAAGTCTCTCTCTCTCATGCTATTATAACCACATATCAATTATTTATAATGCATTTGTAAATTAGTCATTAATAAACTCTTAACAAAGAGAACACTAATGTAGTGTTATCCAATATTTCATAAGTTTGTTAGCTTTTGAGGCCTTCATAAAAATACAATATACACTCAATGACCACTATTAGGGACACCTGTACACCTACTTATTCATGTGATTATCTAATCAGCTAATTGTGTGGAAGCAGTGCAATTCATAAAATCATGCATATAAGGGTCAGGAGCTTCAGTTAATGTTCACATCAACCATTAGCATGGGGAAAAATGTCATCTCAGTGATTTGGACCGTGGCCTGATTGTTGGTGCAGAGGGCTGTTTTGAGTATTTCTGTAACCACAACAGTCTCTAGAGTTTACTCAGAATGGTGACAAAAACAAAAAAAATCCATTGATCAGCAGTTCTGCAGACAGTAATGCCTTGTTGATGAGAGAGATCAACAGAAAATGGCCAGACTGTTTCAAGCTGACTGAAAGGCTATGGTAACTCAGATAATTACTCTGTACAAATGTAGTGAGCAGAATAACAACTCAGAATGCACATCACATCGAACCTTGAGGTGGATGGGATACAACAGCAGTATTACGCCGTAGTGTCCCTAATAAATTGCTCAGTGAGTGTAAATCAATAGGTCAAAATTAAAATGAATTTAGACACTTTCTGGTCATCAAACGTTAGTGGAACACGTGCATAGTTAATGTGATGAACTACTCTTGCCGTTACTCTACTAGGAAATCTGTGTGAAATTCAGGGGAACTGACTGCATACATCCACTAAAAATCCCATTGTGGTCAATTGGTTAAAAGTCATTGCAGACATAGCTAAGAAAAGTAAAGTTAGTTCTGAGATTAGCTCTACCATCATTTGTTTGCAGATGCCACTTGGTTTGATATGTTGTTATCTGATGCAATGAAATTCAGACATTATAAGTGGCTTAGGTGTCCAAATACTTTTTGACCGTTGTATATGATCTAGCTCTTTCTCCTTCCATTTTTGCTGGTACAATGCAAATTAGTGTTAACTTTTAAGCAATATTCTCTAATGATAAAAGCATGGATACTATTAGAGTTCTATTTTTGCAAGGAAAATTGTTGGAATAGAAAATGTGTCCATCTGCACATTGCATTTTGTTCCCCAACTACATACCTATGTGTGGTCGCTGTCAGAATCTAGCTGAGTTCACAATCCTTCATTCATCATTGGCTGAGTAGAAGGCAGAGAGCACATGCAAACAGTTATACTGTCAAAGAGGAAGACCACTCTTTCACACAGGTTTAGGTGTGCTGCGGGTTCAGGAGCCACATAAGGACACTGCAGCTCTTCTATGGAGGGAAAGTGAGAGATAGAGAAAAAGAGGACGAGACATTGAGAAAATGTGCGTGGGAAAGGATTGTTCATTCTCTCAGCGGTTCACCAGCAGGTCACTTATCCTTGTTTGTACGTGTAATGAATCGGGAATCCAGAAGCTGATGAAACTAGAGATCATAGATTAGTCATTCTTACTTTCTGCCAGAATAAAATGCTGAGGAGTGTAAGATTTCTACTGACCTCAAAGTGACCACATGAAAAGCACACCACAAAAAGAATACTGGAGTTAAAATTCATCTGATTGTAAATGCATTTCTTTTTATCTGTCAGTGAATGAGGCCAGCAAATGATGTCATTAATAACGCTAAAGCAGTTGCTTACAAAGGTTGACAATCTTTTTTGACACTTAGCTAAACTCTGCCCACCTTGGTTTATCTTGTTGCTCGCTCAGATAATCTGTACACGATTTTCAGTAAAAGTTAATTGAAGTTATTATTTTTACGTGGACTGAAACGAAGTGTGACATTGCAAAGCATTATTGTCTGGTGTTTTTCTTGAAAGAAATTAAGGTAACACTTTTCATTAATGTTCCATTTGTTAAGGGTTTATAAAGGGGTTCAATAATGAATAAAATGTCTTTAAAAATGCATTATAAATCATTGAGATGCAGTAATAACAACATAAATAAAAAGGGAGACTTCCATGTAATATTTGCCAAATAGTGATCCATTTTACCTCACATGTTATAAATGCTTAATAAATGCACTTCTACTGATATTAATAATTAAAATGCCCTTATTCATAATTTATGTCTTAATGCAGCAAAAATGACAATTATTGTGAGATTAAAATGAGAGATGATGTTAATTTTCCTACAGTCCGCCTTGTGTTTATATTCATTACTTTAATGTCTTGACATACTTTTGTTGTCACATTGATGTTACCAGAATGGTGCTACTCCGAGTGATGTCCCAGTTGACCTAGTCCTAGTATCCTAAACTCCTCTGCAAAAACACTTTTCTGGTCTTCGTGCTCTTTCACAGCATGCATCGTATAATAAAGCCTGATGACAATTAAACCATACTGAACTTGATGTATAGTATCTTATGTTGGATACTCCTTAATAAATTCTGCATATGTGTCCAATTTACAGTAAAGTAAATTTTTATAGGTTACTATCGCTGAATAAATGCTGTTAAGCATTTATAACTTGTGGAATTATTAAACAGTTTACTATTTGGAAAGTATTGGAATGAATATTCAAATATATCCCTTATTATACATGTTGTTATAATCGCATATCAATGATTTATCATGCACTGTTAAATTAATTATTAAACATGAATAACCCCCTTTATAAATCCTTAACAAAGGGAACATTAATGTAAAGTGTTATCAGTGTTAAATTAGATGAATCAGAATCAAGCTAACACTAACCACAGTCATCTGAAGAGAGAAAAGCCTGATTATGATAACTTCAGTAAGCGGTTAGGATAAAAGTAAGGGAACACCAACACTCTTAATTTTTTATACTCACTATGGTAACATGGACACTTTAGGTACTATCATAGAATCAATAGATAGATCAATAGGACATTATTTTCAAATTGAACAGTTTTATATACTATCATTTGGGAATGAGGGTTGACTCATAATTGATTTTCTTTTTTTTTTTTTAGATTTGAAAAGGCAAAAAAGTTGTACTTGTGCCACTAAGTGCCCAGGCAAAATTTTCTAAGTTATGACTGGCCAATATTCTTTCTTTCTTTCTTTCTTTCTTTCTTTCTTTCTTTCTTTCTTTCTTTCTTTCTTTCTTTCTTTCTCTCTTGTGTATTTACTTTTCAAGGGAAAATCCATCCATCTGCTTTATTGTACGGTCGCCTCGGGTCGGCAAATCCAAGGAATGACTTGGCCGATGAGGTATGCGAGTCAGGAAGATGGCTCTCTGTCAGCTGTTATACTAACAGCACTCCTCTGGGATGTTCAAGTTCTCCGCTTAGCTGTGCTGGTCTTGGCTATTTGCTGTGGGGAATTTCTAACACTGTTATGTTGTAACAGCTGTGTAAGGAATCTGCACAGGGCGTGTATACGCTGGCATTGCATAGCAGTGCTGTTCTGAGGAGAATGGAAACAGGCAGTGAATTTAGCCCTGTCTGAGTTTCCAACAGTTTCCTAGATACTAAATCAAACTCTTCCATACACATTGATCTGACACTGGATACTAAATCAAACTCTTCCATACACATTGATCTGACACTGGCCTGTAATTTAAACTTCACCTTGAGCTATTACACTAGAGAGCTGATTTAAAAAATAAAATAAAAAATAAGGATAAGCATAATCTGGCAGTCACACATGCACATTAATTGCATACTTGAATACATGAATATATGAATAACTAAGCTGAAATGAGTGCAGAGTCTAATGAACTACAAAAATGTTGTGTTTATAATAATGCTAGGCAAAGTAATTTGTTTGTGTATTTAAGTAAATATGTTTTAAAATGGCAACCAAAGCATGAGGCTTCAAATGGAAGTATGGGAATTAACTTCAAGCTTCTTCAAGCCTCTCTTTGTCTAAATTACATCTCTGCACTCTGATCATTCTCTCAACCAACTTTTTGGAGAGCAGCCGAGACAAAAGCATTTTTACTACACTCACTGAGCACTTTATTAGGAACAACTGTACACCTACTTATTCATGAGATTATCTAATTAACCAATCACGTGGCTGCAGTGCAATGCATACAATCATGTATGTATGGGTCAGGAGCTTCAGTTAATGATCACATCAACCATCAGAATGGTGAAAAAAAATTTTGGGTGCCAGGTGGGCTGGTTTGTGTATTTCTGTAACTGCTCCATGGATTTTCACACACAACAGTCTCTAGAGTTTACTCAGAATGGTGGCAAAAAAAATATAAAAAATCCAGTGAGCAGCAGATCTGTGGATGGAAAACCCTTGTTTATGAGAGAGGACAATGGAGAATGGTCAGACGGGTTTGAGCTGACAGAAAGTTTATGTTAACTTAGATAAACACTCTGTACAATTGTAGTGAGCAGAATAGCATCTCAGAAAGCACGACACGTCGAACCTTCAGGCGGATGGTCTACAACAGCAGAAGACCACATTGGGCACTTTAGTAGGACCACTGTGTTCATAATAAAGTATTCAGTGAGTGTGTATTTGTCTACAAAACTATTTTAAAGCATTTAAGCGTAAGCCTTTAAATAATTTTTTTTAAAGATACTAAGAAAAATATAGTCAGTCCAAACCTTGGTAGAGAATAGTAAAATATTTGTACATTGTTTTTTATGTGAATAAATAAACGTATATTTCTAGTTTGTACATTATTTGTACTACAAACCTTTGCTTTGTTGGACAAGAAAAAATATCTCCATACCATGTGACCCAAATTGGTTATAGACCATTGAAAATGAGTCAATTTAACAGTTTATGAATGGAGCCGCATTGAGAGCCCCATATCTCTGGTAAAAAACAATATAGGGCCTTATAAATGGAGATACAAAAAGTAGTTTGTTTTGAACCATAATCTATAATAATAAGATGTCTTAAGTGTTATAGGCACTCCAACTTTGGAAAAACAACACCAAAAAAGGCAACAAGTGGTGCTGAAGTCAACAGATTTTAATAATAAAACTACCTATCAATGTGTAAAAATATAATAATGATACTGTTTTTTTTCACCTGCAGTTTTGTTCCAAAATCATAGGCGAAAATTGAAATTTTGACCCCCCCCCCACACACAAAATAATGCATCACTCAGTTTATATTGATTCATGGCATTTCATATTTTAGCTTACATTATCATTTATGTTTGTTGAGCCAGGGACCTCTTTTGTTGACAGGGAACACCCATCTCTATTCTATGTTCTGTTGTTAAACCCACCCAGTAAGGCCCATAAGAGAGAGGACTGCAATGCAGGGACTGCATGAACAGTAAAACTCAATTCCCATGCATGGGGTTTTTGAAGTCCAAATGCTCTCATCACATGCACAATTAACTCAGTCAGTGCTTGAGCTGTACAAGGCTGCTGTCATAACCTGTGCTTCAGCCTGAGGCCATTATGGGGTTAGAGGTTACTGGGACATTCTATTCCTCCAGAGCATTATACACATGTGTTACTCTTTACAAGTCTGTATATCTGTTCTCACATTTGACAAATTAAGGTCATTTCAGTACTATACGCCTTCAAGCACTGTGACAGTAATGCTGTTAGTCAGTCCTGTCACACTGTCTTAGTTGGTCAGTTCAGGTGTGTCCATAACATAAGGGTTGAAATTATCATGCTCATTGGGCTTTTGGGCTTATGTTGAGGCTGCTAAGCTGGTTGAACCTGAAGTGGATTTCTTTTTAGTTTTTGCAAGTCACTTGTAATTCCAGATCGTTCGATTTAGCTCAGTATTTGCTTACTGAAGCAGGAACCTCTAAGGAACTTGAGCTTGCTCTGTTACAAAATGAAGCTTTGAATGGAAAGAGAGAAATGCATATAGTAATGTTCGTTCCATCTACTTGTATTATGTGGTCCAATCCCCATACGTAATTTAGAAATGTTTAGACCATCAAGAGCTTGCCAGACTTAATGTGGGCTACATATCTTTGCTAGCCTTCCTTGTAAAAAAAACTAAAGGTTTAAATTGGCTTTGGAATTGGGCTTTTTGGAAGAATTTTAGGCCATGTTTAAAGCATTCAATCGAGATCTCCAGCTGGGGCTTAGCTGCCACAAGGACTGCAGGTTTGTCATTAGGCCAAATGAGCTATGGACTTCACAGCCTGAACTACGCCAAAACAATGTGTTAACACATTGATACCATGCCAGACACAATCTGTCGAGCACAAACACAGTGGAATTTATTGACTGAATTAGTTGTTTTTAAAGCAAAGCAATGAATCTTGAATTTTTGGCTAGAAAATATGTAATTTTTCCACAATTGAAAACCATTTGAAGGAAAGCTTTTGGAGGATGATTGAACAAAACTGTTGAGAAATTATTGAATGCTTGTACATACGATCTACACCATACCACCTACTGTATATGATCACCAATTGTGGTTGTTGTATTTATGATAAATAAATATAAAGTACTGCAAAGACAATTAATTTTGAAACATGTTAATACTGTACTAACACAACTATCCAAATAGTTTGAAATCTATGAAATTATTAAATGATGCCCATTCTATCGTTAATCATTAACTAACTCTCATGTCTTCAAATAAAACCTTTTATCTTCTGTGGGACACAAAAAGAGATGGAACATTAAAGGACAATTTTACAAAAAAATTACAATTCTCTTATAATTTATTCACCCTGATAACTTAAGATCTGTAAGTCTATACAATGCAAGTGAATGGTGACCAGACCTTTGAAGCTCCAAAAAAATAAATAATAAATTAAATTAAATAAAGACAGCATAAAAGTAAATCATACGACTCCTGAAGCAATACAATCACTTTGGGTGAGAAACAGACCAATATTTCAATCCTTTCAGAATGTAAAAATAAAAGTGAAAGCAGAGATTTATAGTAAAAAAAAGGACTTAAATATAGATCTGTTTCTTACCCACACCTATAATATCTCCTGAAGATATGGATTTAACCACTGGAGTCTTATGGATCACTTTTATGCTGTCTTTAAGTGAATTTTAGTGCTTGAAAGGTCTGGTCACCATTCATTTGCATTGTAACGATCTACAGAACTGAAATATTTTTCTAAAATTCTTCTTGCTTGTGTTCAGCAGAAGGGAATCTGGGATTATATGAGGGTGAGTAAATGTAAATGTATTTTTTGGGTTATAGCATCAGTCACCATTTACTTTTAATGAATATTTTTCTATACAATGAAGGTGAATAGTGACTAAAGCTAACAATGTGCTGAAAATCTCCATTTGTGTTCCAGGGAAGAAAGAAATTCTTAAAGGCTGTTCACATCAAACACATTATTTTTGCGCTCTTTTTCCATTGTTTTTCTATGTAGACATGCACTAGACGAACATCTTTAAACTATTGGTTCACAACCATTTTTGGATGCTGTGTCAGGTGAAAGAAAAAATAAAGTTTAAAAGCTCGTCTCAAAACACCTGCGATCCGTTATATGCTTTGCACTGCATCTAGCTGATTTTAGCGAAAGAACGTGTTTGTCCGAATGGCCCCTTATTTGATTGCATTAGGACTCCTTTGGTTCCAAATAATGAGAGACATTCCAATAGGAATCTTGACTAGGAATATAAAAGATCAACATTTTAGCCTCTGACTATTAAGTGCTCCAAACATCCCTGTCTACCTTCCAAAATCTTCTCCCAAAAGCAAGAAAGTGTTATGCATCTGTGATCATAGGCCCTGGATATGTGCCTAAGAAATGATCCCATTACTTTCTAGAATAATCTGATGTTGTTCCAAATTCCCTATACCACAGTCTCAGTGGGACCCTGCTTCCCCCTGTGTTTTCTTCAGGCCTGGCATGGCTGCCGCCGAGAGAACGCCTAATGTATGTGCATCATGCCTGGAGGGCTAATTCAGCGCCGTGTCTGCCTCTCTTTAAAAACAGTCAATGGTGCATCAGACAACAAAACCAATGAGCTGTTCTTCCAGCACTGAAAGCAGCTCCGCCGCGCACAGCAAGTGCTGCCGCTGTCAGCAGTGGCGCAATAATTAAATGCGATAAATTATACATGGAGAAGGAGTGGCAGTGAGTGACAGGTGCAATGAGAGCATTGTGTCTCACGACAGAAGAAGGCGAGCCAAGAACCGCCACAGGCTTACGCCATTTGTAACTGTTTCAGGTGACCCGGCAGAAGAGCTGGCTGGAATCTGAATAAAAATCCACTTATAAAGGTGGCATATTGGGGCATTATGCATATATATATATATATATATATATATATATATATATATATATATATATATATATATACGTATATGTGTATTTTTATTTTTTACGTTTTAAAAATGAGCGCAACTTTTCATGGCCCTGACCCATAAAGAAATGTGTTTGTGTTTCATAGGCAGCATGGGGAAGTCAGTGCAGCTTCAGTTTGGTGCTGTACAGGCAACGTGCCTCATTTGACCAATGAGAGTTGGCACCAAAGCACACGCTCTTGCGTTCAAAGACAGCTAGACAGAGCACAACAAAATTATGGGATCAAAGATGCAAGATTTCAAAAGTTTAAAACTCATTTAACTTCTTTTAACATCCTAAAAACCTAGTGCTGAAAATGTCCATCTGCAACATGTGTACATTGTCACATGTGTATTGTCTAATCAGTGCTTTACTTGTATTTCTCATTTAAGTATTTAAATTTTTTTGGTATTATATATTATATTAATAAGTAATCTTTATGGGGGCCTGGGTAGCCCAGCGAGTATTAACGCTGACTACCACCCCTGGAGTCGTGAGTTTGAATCCAGGGTGTCCTGAGTGACTCTAGCCAAGTCTCCTAAGCAAGCAAATTGGCCGGATTGCTAGGGAGGGTAGAGTCACATGGGGTAACCTCCTCGTGGTCGCAATTAGTGGTTCTCGCTCTCAATGGGACGTGTGGTAAGTTGTGCGTCGACCACAGAGAGTAGCATGAGCCTCCATGTGCTGGGAGACTCCGCGGTGTCATGCACAACGAGCCACGTGATAAGATGTGCAACTGAGACTCGTATTGAGGTGAGTAACAGTACCACCATGAGGACCTATAAGTAGTGGAATTGGGCATTTAAATTGGGAGAAAACTGGGAGAAAATAAAAAAATACAAATCTTTATTTGGGGGGATTTCTCAGCAAATATTGATATATTTGATAATTGTGATTAATTCCATGAATTCATCTGCGCATCATATAATTAATAATTTATTTATTTTTTTAATTATAGACAGCAACGACCAACAACAAAACATAAACATTTCAAAACCTTAGAAGTCTGTTTTGCATGCAAGGGGTCCAGGGTTCAGATCCAAGCCTATCATCATATCTATACCAGACACGAGCTGAGCAACGGGACAAAAGCAAATCACTCCCATTATAATCAATGATGCTGTCTACACTAGATGCGTAAGTCGTGTTTCATTGATCTGTGCACGTGCTGGCACTACTCCTGCCAAAAAGACTGGCAGACAGAACACCCTGCTGTCTTTTGGAAGGGGTCTCCTCTGCCACTGGCAGCGGTTCTCATGCTCCAGGCGGTCGGCCAGGAGCCCCTCTCTGCTCGCAATTGGCAGTCTTAGACCCCGCCGCCATTCAGCGGCTGGTCGGGGTCTCCTCCACCCCTGGCAGCAGCCCTGACCGCTCCAGGCAGTCGGTTAGGGCCCTTCTCCCCTCGCGGTCAGTGGCCATTCCTCCGCTCTTAGGTGGCCGGGCTCCTCCATCCCCCGGTGGATGGCTGCGGCTGCTCCGTTGTGGTTGAAGGTAGTGGCTAGGACTCTACTACGGTGCATCCCTCCTCCTTCCTGCATTTCGGCATCATTGTAACACAGTTCAGTGGAAAGGAGAATGCGAGAACCAGCTTGATAATATAAATGATCATTTAATAATAAACTGAACCAAAAAGACACAAACACACACAGGTGTCGGACAGCTGTCCTTAGCTCTCTCTATGATGCACTGTGTCTCTGGTCGGCCTTATCCCTCTCGGGCTCACTCAGCCTTATTAGGGGCCGGGTGTGCGGAATCACGACACAGTAATCAATGATGCTGTCTACACTAGATGCATAAGTCATGCTGACAGTAAATGGCCATTTTGAACTGATTGCACTGGTGCTGCTCCTGACAACAAGACACATAAATGGTTCAGGACGTTCGTGTAGACAACCTCAAGCCATAGCTGGATGACCCTCTAGTGGATGACAACGCGCCTCCCCAGGGTGATCAGAGGCAGTCCTCAGGCCCCTGGTGGACCGAATGCCCTGCTGCGTTTTGGAAGGGGTCTCCTCCGCCACTGGCAGCGGTTATCCGGCTCCAGGCGGTCGGCCAGGAGCCCCTCCCTGCTCGCGGTTGGCAGTCTCAGACCCCGCCACGTTTCAGCGGCTGGTTGTGGTCTCCTCCGTCCCTGGCAGCAGCCCTGACCGCTCCAGGCAGTCGGTTACGAGCCCCTCCTCCCCTCGCGGTTGACGGCCGTTCCTAAGCTCTTAGGTGGCCGGGCTCCTCCATTCCCCGGTGGATGGTTGCGGCTGCTCCTTTGGGGTGGATGGTAGTGGCTAGGACTCTACTACGACTCATCCCTCCTCCTTCCTGTGTTTTCGGCACCATTGTATCACAGTTCAGTGGAAAGGAGGAGGTGAGAACCGACTTGATAGTATAAATGATCATTTAATAATAAACCGAACCAAAGAGACACAAACACACACAGGTGTCGGACAGCTGTCCGTAACTCTCTCTCTCTGACGCACTGCCATCTCCGGGCAGCCTTATCCCTCACAGGCTTAATCAGCCTTATTAGGGGCCGGGTGTGCAGGATCATGACACAGTAATCAATGATGCTGTCTACACTAGGATGCGTAAGTCATCCCGACAGTAAACGCCATTTTGTACTGAACACGCTGGTGCTGCTCCTGACAACAAGACAAAGAAATGGTTCTGGACGTTTGTGTAGACAACCTCAAGCCATAGCTGTGCATTTTGACACAACATTGCTCACGTTGATGATAAAATATTTTTAAGTTTAACGCATGATCTGCAGAAGTTGAGACTCAAATTTAGACATGCCACAAATTGAAAATAATAATAATAATTTTCTAAATCATTATTTTTGTTTTCCAGGAAAATATTTACATATCCTTGAAACAAGATACATTTGCTTGAGAATTACATTTGAGAAGTAATTAAGCAAGATCTGTATTCAGAGTATCTTTAATTGTTATATTGAATTAGATTTGAGCTAAAACAAGTAAATAAAAATAGAAAAATAAAAAAAAAATTCAAAGGGGTAAGAAAAATCGAAATATTTAATACTCTCTGGAAACAATTGAGCAGTTTTTCTTCAAGTAAATTTATCTTGTTTATTGATATTTAGATATTTTTGACTAGAGAAACAAGACAAAAATACTGATTAGATATTTTCAGTGTATTCTATGACACTTTTTATTTAACTAAAATAACAGTCCAATTTACAGTAATTAATAATGATGAAAATGCAGTCAAGGCATTAAATGTATTCAGGATTCACTTGGCTCAGAAATCTGAGTAGGGCATGAAGGGCATGCCACTTCTGCACACATATAATGCTAGAGCAGGCAGGAGGAGGCTGCAGGGAGGCTGAATGTGGCACTAAGAGGATATTGGCATTAACAGGTTAAGGGAGGGGGGGCCCTTGTTATAAGGAGGAAGCACTCTGGGAGGGCAGTGATTACCCCTGACATTTTTACAGCCCTGGTGAGGGTAGGGATGTCACAGGAGGGTAGTAGTTATGGTCCACTCCACCGAGAAGAAGATGGTACCATCTGGCCCTTGATGGGTTTAACTTTCCACTGAGAGCCAGGTTACTTATCTGGCCAGCCAGGCGAATGAGTAAGCCTACTCTGCCCCCGGTGGTGAAAAACGTTCATGCACAGGAGATGTTGCATGAATCCCCTGCATGGTTACCTCATACACAGAAAAGGTCATTGAAGAACAAGAGGAAAACGGTGTGGTTTTTCTTGAATAGACATTCAAAGCCTCTTCATATTTAAAAATATGACCTCACCTAAAGCACTTTGATTACCTCAGTGTCTTTTCTGAAGATCTGACTTATATACACATTTTAAATAATGATTTTTATTTTAAAAGTGCACAATTTGACACAATTTTTTTTCTCATTTAGAAATAAAAGGTGCTATTTTTCCTCATTATATATATATATATATAATATATATATATATATATATATATATATATATATATATATATATATATATATATATATATATATATTTAATTTATTTACTCATTTTCTTTGAGTAATTCTGCTGTAGATTAAATTACTGTGACGTCACACCACAGGCAAGCACGCTTTTGGGTTCTTTTGATCAGTACATTTTAGTGGTGGATATGAGCAGTGCTGCAGTTTTATTAATCTTTTAAACATTATATAATATAATCATTTTAATAAATATGTTACTTAATTGTTATAAATGGATATCTATCGGCAAAACAAGTTTTAACTTGGTTCAGTATGCCTTTATGATTTAAAGTTGTACATTTAACAGGTCAGTGAATACACATCCTCACATGCATAACACACTTGAAATGAGAAATGTGGCATAGAACATTTTAAACTACCGTGAGGCATGCAATATGAGTCTTTATTACTTAAAATATTGGTCCACACATACAGTAATTAATAATATTTGACTTTAATATCATAATGGTCAATATTGAAACTTAATAACAGTTGGTTTTGATTGAACAAGTAACTTACTGCAGTCAGAATAAATGCAAATACATAATTCTAGAAATACTACATTAGTTTTACTCTCATATCCTTTCAGAAACAGTAGCTTATGCAATGAGCTGTTGGAGACAGGGTTCTGTGAGATCTTACATGGTGGTATAAGATCATCGTTAGATCATATTTGACCTCATATAAGTCATATAATCTGCACTTTGGAAATGAAAAACAGTCGTTTATGTTTAGAGTTTGTGCAATTCCTTTGTAAAACTTTCAAATCTATCAGCAACAGCTGTGAGGTAAGTGGGTCCAATTAGAGCAGACACAATAACAATAACGGTTAGCCATTTTCAGCTCAATTTGAGCAATGTGTACATTGACAGCAGTTCTTTGCTGCGGTGCCAAAACAACCCGGAAGTGTTGAAGCCGAGAGTTTGTTTGTAAACAATAACTTCACTTGTATTAGACACTTTGACATTTTCAAATGAATGATGGGTGACTGTGAATATTGCACATTCAAAGCTCCATTTTAAAGGGCACAATGCCTTCAATATGGGATGTTTTGCCATCCTACCTGGGAGTGGGGGTCCCCCTCTAGCTTTTCGGCACATAATTATGGCACAAGAGGAATAATTTCAGCCAAAATATGGGACGTCCCGACAGTTAGCAGCTCTAGTGATAGATAGGACTGGAATTGATGAGAATGAGTGGAATGGGAAGCATGGGAATCGATTCCTGTTGCAAGTTAGATTCAAACCTGCATTGTCCACATGAGCACCATGGCGTAATGTGTCCGAGGCTCTGAGAGAGATGACGGTTTGATTTATTCTGATGATTCTGTTTTCGGTTTTGTCTTTTCATTCAGAGCACACAGAGGCCAGGAATAAATGTAACCTACCCATCCCACATGGCCATTTATTAGCAAATATAATGAGACCGTAATAACGTGATGCCTGCAAACACAGACTGTGAATATTAAATCTTGTACACTTTTAATTTTCAGGACATATGCCATTGGGGCGCTGAGACTAGGGACAGAGAAGTTACTGGAGAAGTATTTTTAATGCTTCCAAATTCCCTTCCTTGTGTTTTAATGCGTCACTATCACGAAAAGCATGTGATGCAGAGAAATCATTAAAAAAAAGAAATAAGCAAAAGGATTGGTCGGCACATGTCAATAGACTTTTTCCTCATTTGTCACAGTTATGCAATGCAAAATATAATCGCTGTTAGAACAACACAGCGAGGAAAGGCTTCCGGCAATCATAGGTTAACGCTATTTTATTTGAGCAACTTTGACATCTGTTTTGCACCTAAATCTCTCATGCTTCATAAACAACCACAACATGTCAGCTTGCTGTGCTACAACTTCCTGTTGAGTCGCAGAGCATCATACTCTTTGTGGATTGAAGCATTTCAACACACACATTTCTCACAAATTTACACACACTCACATGCACACACCTACTATCTCACCCTCACTGTTTCTCCTGCTATGCCGGTTGGCAGAATATGTGTCGGGTTCAGGAATGCTGATGCGGTTTGCACCCTGCCTGGCATGCGAATGAGAAAGCGCCTGCCAGTATTGACTCCTCCCGCCCATCCCAGCGAGCCATACCAGCCTGCAAGTGGCAGGGGCTGATCTGCCATCAGATGCTTCAACCAGACTTTGGGTGTCTGATGACAGGGCGTCTGCTGTTCAAGTGTACATCTGCAAATGTGAGGCGCATAGCGGGCGGCCTGCGCTTGCCAAATGTGCACTTTCTTGGCCTGTGGAGACATGCTTCGCCACAGTTGGTGGTCTGTCAGATCAGTGGGGTCATTGTGTGTTAAAAGTGGTCACATTTGCATGTGGGATGGATGCTGTGCTATCCATCTTAATCTGTAGGGGATGGAGAGTACAGACAGGTAAATGCTCTGAGCTTCAGTCTTAAAAAAAATCCCCCACAAACTGCTCAAATGAAAATGGCATGACAGCTTTCGAAATCTTGTCGCCTACCTCTGTGGACTTCCATGGCTTATCAACAAAGACTCTTTCTGGCCTTGGAGAAGTTAAAAGAAGCACCAGGGGTCTTGAAAGTTTATTTCTGCTGAGATTTCATTTCAAGGCAGGTGTGTCTGTTGTGCGAGAGGGGTTGCAGAGGTATTGCACAATTTTTAAGTATTAAATCAGGGCAGTGCAGGCTGGGGCGGTTCCAGGATTTTTTCACAGGGGTGGCCGGGCAGGGGCCAGTGATCAGTCTGTGGTGGCCAAGAAATTCTGTTGGGGTTGGGTGGGCATCTTTGTCAGAGGCGCGTGGATATAAAAATGGAGGGGAGTGGATACATTGACACCTGGGATGGAGGGGTGCAGCTGTGAGTGGGGTGGCCAATGGGGTGGACAGGCTTCTGTCCGGGGGGCCACGGACACCCCGGCCACCCCTCTAGCTCTGCCCCAGAATGCAGGTAAAATCAGAGGAGTCTGATGGGGAGTGACTTTGGTTTTATAATGTAGAAGAACAGAAATGCCATGTTAAAGGCATAGTTCACCCAAAAATGAAAATACTGTCATTATTTACTCACCTTTATGTTGTTCCATATTAGTATTATTTTCTTTCTACCATGGAATACAAAAGGAGACGTTTTTAAGAAACTTTACACTGTTCTATTTCATACAACATTCATAGTGACCATGTCTGTTAAAGAACTATTCCTGTTTCAATAAGTTAAGGACAATCCACAGCATTTGTGGCATAATGTAGATTATCACAAAAAAAGTGTTTGACTTGTCCCTCCCATTCTTAAAAAAAAAAGATTTTTTGGTGGGTTTAATAGCAAAATGTGTTTTTAATTGTATAAATTAAAAACATACATTAATTCTTCTGTTAAAACTTCTGTATTATTTGAACTATAAAATTGTTTCAATAATACTATTTGCAGGATTACAGAGATTACGATGTCATGTCGTCATGCCAATGAATTTATAAAATTGGATATAACTTTACACAGGCAAAGCTACTAAGTGTATTTTATTAGTTATGTGAACACAAATCTCGTCTTTTGGCTATATGTTCGAAACAGTGAGTACTATAATGTTTACTAATGGGCCCCATTCACTTCAATTGTAAGTGCCTCACTGTAAACCAGATTTTTGGCTTTTTTTTTAAAGGGTAACTAAATCCTAAACCAACTTTTTTTAGTTAATGATCTGTAAGAATGGGGCTTTATTAGTACTGGTCATTGATTCAAGTCATTTTTTTGACATTTGTGTATAAAGTGTTTTAATTCTACAATATATGGTGTAAAAACGTCTGAGTGCTGCCCTCTTCAGGTTGAACGGTGGCTACTGCAGTTGAATTTTCCAATTGGCTGTTTGCGGTACTTCGTGATGTAACCGGTGACAGCTGACGTAAGCAGGTTCCAGCTCACCACGCCCTTGGTACGAGCTACCACGCCCATGGCAGTATGAAAACCATCTCGTTTCGTCAAAACCACTGTAGCGAGTCAGGAGTTGGAATTGCGAGTATTGAAAACGATCAGGATAGAGTATTTTAGCATCTATTTAGCATAGCACTTATATAGTTATTTAGATTATTTAGTGTAGTCTAGGTAGTTAATTAGCATATTTGTTAGTGTAGTATTGTTAGAAGCATAGTTAGTTAGTAGCATAGTATTAAGGTCAGTTAGGATAGCTTCAAGTTAGCGTAGATTATCTGTATTTAGTACAGTGGTCAGGATGGTACGTAGGTGTAGTGTTGCTGGTTTTAACAGCACTGCTGGACTGTATAGCTTTCCAGCAGACTTGGAAATTAGGCGCCAGTGGTTGCATGTCCTTGGCCTGGAAGACCGCGAGTTCCCGCCTAGAGCTGTAGGAGTGTGCAAACTGCATTTTACGCGGGATTGCTTCTCCAACGCAGTGGAGGTGGAAATGGGCTTCTCCAAACAGCTCGCACTGAAAAGCGATGCAGTGCCAAATGCTGCTCCTCCTGCATGGAGGAGGTGAGTGATCATATATATTTGAATCACAATTTGCTGGATTTTTTCACATAGCGGCAAAATATGAATATGCCTACAGAGCGCGCGCTATTGACATCAACTCGATAAAACTCATCAGATTCATGTACATGCTTGCGACCGTGTGAGGAATAATAATAACATAATAGTAATACTCCTGGAGAAAATTACCACTCCAGTCACTCTCCATTTTTGAGTCTGACAGCAGCTGTCAATTAATCCGTCACTACAGGTCTCAGGTGCACGCCCCCCCCCGCTCAGCCCCGCCCTCGTTTCGTCCCCTCTATCCCCGCTGGTGTCTGCCCACTTTTCCAGCATTTTTCAAATATTGCTAGTGGGTGGAGTCAGACTCTGAGCAGGGGTTTAGTTACCCTTTAAAGAAAAGAAGGGACAAGTCAAAATAATTTTTGTGGCAATCAACATTATGCCACAAAGGCTGTTGATTGAGCTTAACTTGTATTGAACCCAAAATATCCCTTTAAGCAATGCTGTGAATGGGGTGGTTTGTCGTCGTCCCCAGCCCAATCATGCATGCATCTGCCCTTGTTTATATATTTTTTATCAACACTGAAAATAATTTAACCTACCTTGCAGTTGCGTGGCTGTGAGTCTGTCATATTCAGACAAAAAACAAACACACTTTATTACTGGATTTGGATTTTTTAGATAATGCTGAGGCAGATTTTCATTCACAGGTATGAATCTTTGCAGTTATCAGTTTTTATTAAAAATAACTATCCAATGTAAAATGTCTCCAAATGGATATAAAGCGTTCTTTGATTTAAATGCGGATGCATGGAGTATTCGGTTTTTAGAGCGTCAAGTGCCCCCTGCAGGAATAAAACTCACAAGACAGTTAGTGGCTGACAATGTGCATTTTCAGTCTGTAGGTCTGTTACCCACTCAACACTTTAGTATGAATTTAGAAAACATGACATATATCACGAGTCATATGTGGAGTCAGTGAACATGTTAAAGGCGTCCATAGAAATTATGAGTATGTTCATGGTGAGGAAAGCAAACAGGCATTTCAGATGAGCAGGTTAGAATTGTAATGTTCTGAAACATTAACCTTAATGCTTTTCTGAATGTTTGATATGCTACAGTGTATAAATATTTAAGAGTATGCATTGAAAATACTTGATTTATTTGTGCATTAATTTGAACTGTTATTATGCATTGTGTAATGTGTTGAAATGAAACACATTACAACAACAATTACTTTTATTTACTTTCACACAAATCAAGTAAAATGTCAGATTATCGGTTCATAAAGGTGTACTTCACGCATTTTGCCTCACACAACAATGCTATAGTCTCGCTTAACCTTAAAATCCTCTTAACTTAAAATTTACTCGCCACACAGGTGACATTTTACCTCTGAACTGGAGTGAAACTTGTAAGGAACCAGGTAATATCATTTAGCAAGTATGTCACCAAATTCACATACTTTTTATGAGATCAGGCTGGAAAATATCTCCAGCCTGATCTGCTTTCATATCTCATGTTCAAACGTGCAGACTTTCAATGAATAAGTACTTAAATTCCAGTTTGTTCTTCACACAAAGCTATCGTATGACTTCAGAAGGCTTGCAATATAGCGCATGAGTCATGTGGACTACTTTTATAGTGCTTTTTTTGTCCTTTTGACAGAATTTTGATTTCTCAGTGAACTTTTCCTTGAATACATTTAGTCTCATTGCCATAGAAAATAAGTCCTCACATGCTGAAGTGGTACTTGTTTCATCTTAATAA
Organism: Xyrauchen texanus; assembly: GCF_025860055.1. Taxonomy (NCBI): domain Eukaryota; kingdom Metazoa; phylum Chordata; class Actinopteri; order Cypriniformes; family Catostomidae; genus Xyrauchen; species Xyrauchen texanus. The sequence goes on from NC_068290.1 coordinate 35,430,106, forward strand.
TCATTTTCATGCACAATGATGTGATTTTGATTGGTGGGAGTGATCATCAAAAACTCTTTTTACAAACAAGTACTACTGCAATGTATCATGGTGTCACGGTTTTGTGTCGTCTGCACCGTGTTTCGTGTCATTTGCCCCGTGTTGTCCGCTCCGTGTTTTCTGTCTTACCGCTCACGCTTCCTGTCATGTCTTCCTTGTTGTCCGCCCGTGTTTCACTGTCTCTGTGAAAAACTACACTTCCCTTCTTCCCGTCTTTTCCGGCCCCGTCACTGTGTTATTGTCCGCACCTGTCCGTCATTTTGTCATTACCGTGTCTCGTTATTTAAACCCCGCTGTTTTCCCTTCCCTTTGTCGTGCGTTGACGTTCTCTGTTCGTCTCCCATGTCTGTGCTCGTTACCCTCACCTTTGTTCTTTGTTCATGTTCCTCCACCTTAGTTAGCTTTTTCCCATTGTGGACCTTTGATTTGCTCCTGTATTTGTTTATTTTGTCTAAACTTTAATAAAACTGCGTTTGGATCTGATCCACCTGTCTGCAGGTAACTCTGTGGCCCTTGTTTGCATTCGTCGAGAATGGTCTGCTACTCACTCATTAACCTTTCCTAATACCCTGCATGTATTAATAATGATCTGAGGAAAAGGTCAGTGCATCCTAGCATGCCTTGCAGCACCAGTTCACCCGCTCTCAGCAATTTACTTCCACAGAGTGCTAGATGAGCGTCCTCCACTCGTTACAGGGAGGTTGTGTGAACTCTCACTGTGGTGCCATGTGGTCATGATTCTAGCGTTCGCCTGAAGAGAACAGACAGTGATTTAGAGCGATGTTTGGTTGCGAAGCTAACAAGCCGGGCTTGTATGTAAATACCTCTGATTTGTTCTTTGATGCAAACTGACAGCGGGATTCTGTAGCTCACCTCAGGTGGATTTGTGTTCCATATTCCTGGCATTTAAAGTGTAGGGCAGGCCAGGAAATGTAATCAGGTTAACATAAACAATAAAATGTATGTTTTTTAGTTGTTGTAAACAACATATATAAGCAAGGCCATATTTTATCAAAAGGCCACTGTGTACAACCAGTTCAAGCTGTCACTTGGTATATCTCCCGGGAGTTATACAAGTAATAGTAAGAATGAATTTAAAGGAAGAGAGAGACCAAAGAGGAAAGTTCTAGAATGAATTACTCACCCTCATGTCATTCCAAACCTGTATGCTGTTATTATTTCAACATACAAAGAGACTTTTTGAAGAATCTAAATGCAGCTCATAGTGACCATGTTATAGACAAACAGACCACCACAAGTACTCTATATGAATTGTGAAACAGCTAAGCAACAGTATACTGTTTGCGAACATTCCGGCACCATGAGATGCTCGTTGTTCTGACAACAGACTACATGTAAAACCAATGTGACATTAGAATGTATTATCAATGACTACATGCCTCACTGTACAAATAAAATTCACTTGAGATCAGTAAAAGAAGCTGTTTTAACCACTCGATGGGGATTTAAAGTCAAAGAAATTCCGTAGATAATGTGTAATGGGTCAACTTTAGATTCTCCATTCAAGGTGCTAATGCTAACTCTAATACACTATATATGGCTAAAATATCCAGGGTTTACACTCTGCTCTGCTGACTTATTCACATCTAAAAGATCAAATTATGGTGTTGGAAAATGTCTCTGATGTACTGTAGTTATGTTTGCACCATCTTGGCAACTCTGCACTCCAGTGTGTTCATGTTGACTTATCTCGACTGAGTGAAGAAATCAATAGGAAAATAAAAGTAGGCTGGCATCAAAGTAGATGGAGCACCAGGTCACACCTACCGATGACATGGACCAACAGCAGTAAGAAGGTGTTTGGCATCCAGTAAGAATTTTTCTGAAACTTTGGGCTGGCAAGCCATCTAGAACCACCCCAACCAACTCAAAAACACCTTCTTTTTGGACTTATTTTGTTCGAAATAATGTCAAACCTATTCTTTCTTTGATTTCACTTGAAGTATTTTGGCTTTTTAGTTATATACTGGCCTTTATTGTGAAACATAACCAGAACAAATGTGTGTGTAAATGCATTCTTACGTAAATTACGCAATTTACATATGAATAGTTTTACTAACGATTTACACACAAATTTGTTCTACTCCTGTTTAACGAATAAGGCCCATTGATGCCATTGGTTCTCGAATGTGTCGTAACTGAACATGGCACTATTTAAAAAACTAGAAAGGAGAATGATATTTGAGAGCTACAAAAAAGAGACAATTATTTTTCACTGAAATACAATTACAATTTTGTCCTGTTCCTCACACAAAGCTATCATATGTCTTCAGAAGACTTGGAATGTAGTGCATGAGACGTAGACTACTTTTATGCTGTTTTTATTTGGAGCTTGACAGCTTGTGGTCACTAAAACTTTTTGCTGAGTGGAAAAGGGATTAAGATTCTTGATTAAAATTATGAAAATAATGACAGAATTTTCATTTTTGGTTAAACTATTCCTTTAAAGTTGTATTTGTTTAATGATTATGTTACGTTATTGACTAAGATCAAAACTACTTATTTAAAGGCTGTTTCTATAAATGGTGCACTCAGTATTGTGATCGTGTGCTACATCTGTTATGTAATGCTTGCAATTATTTCTCAGTAATTTCTTAACAGACTCAGACAAAGATCTGAATACATATCAGAACATGACTCTTGGCTTGAAGCGGGCAAACTGGTGTGACAAGAAAATCTTGTCGTGCTTTCCTCCGTAAAATATGGATTTCAGTTTGTCAACAGAGTGTTAACTGTTAGAACACTGACTGTTTTAGCTCTGTATTGGATTACCACTCTGAAAGCGAAAGATGAATTTGAAAACAAAATGTGCAGTTCTCACAGAGCAGTGTATCATTGCATGGTTGCAGAACCGGAATTCTGCTTCTATCAGATGACATTGTAAAATCTGCGAAATTGAGTTCTGTCACATGGCTAATGGAAAATGATTGCAATCACTCATTTTAGGTACGCCACTTAATTTGTTTGTGCAATCTCGACTCATAACACAAGATAAACAGTGTGAGGTGAGCAATCAAATTAAGCAATTTAAGCAAGGGAACACAAATGGTTTCCTTAATAAACTATTTGTGTAAACCAGCCTCTTGAAGCTTAGTGGGAGCTCAGTGCACCGAAATGATGTGACATAATGTTGTTTTCACTGGCTGAAGTGTTGTGTGGACATCCATCTTGTCTTCTCTGTAATGTTTGAGACAAGGAGGCATATTTAATTTATTGTTAATTTAATGTTCTGGATGCAATGCAATATGTGTACAATATAATGTAACAGTTGCAATAAATGTACAGCAGTTAATTTTGTGCACACAGTGCAGATTGTGTAACACTTATAAAATGTCTAACTGTCGACTCAAGAGGTGCTGTGATGTATCGATATGAGGAGCATTATGATTACAAGTTATCTAGGTGCTTTGGTGATAATGCAAGATTGTGATCTCCAGGTCCTTTGCCACCTCTGCTTGGGATTAGTTGTTCCTTGATGACTTTTGAAGTATCTAAATAACAAGATGCATGCATATAGTAATCATTCCGTATGTATCAGAGTTGTTTAACTGACAGGGTCATGGACAGCAGGGAAAAACATGCTAAATGCAAACAACAAAATAATACAAATGTTCAAATCATGTAATTGTGCATAGTTATAAAATTTAAATAAATAGGCTTTTCAGCTTTTCAACTAAAAGAGGAGAAAATCCATCCATCTTCTAAAGCCACTTGCCCTATGTAGGGTTGTGGGCAGTGTATCCCTACTGAAGGCAGGGAAACACCCTGGACACACTCACTCTCACCTATGGGCAATTTAGAATTTCCAATTCACTTAACCTGCATGTTTTTGGACTGGGGGGGAAACCGGAGCACCCAGAGGAAACCCACGCGAACACAGGGAGAACATGCAAACTCCACACAGAAAGGCCCTGGGTGAGCCAGGACTCAACATTCTTGCTGTGAGGCAACAGTGCGACCCACTGAGCCACTGTCTACAAAAAAAAAGGCAAACTAGCAACAAACTTGCCACTCATTATTTTCACACAAAAATGAGCTTGTGATTTGCTGCAAATATTTGCCAGAAAGGTGCAGCTCTTCACTGGTAGTTTTGAATCTGCAGCAAACCTTTGGCAACAATAGACAATTTGCTGCAAGTTTGCAGGAAAGCTCATCTGCATGTGAAAACAATCAGTGTTGAATTTGAACGAACTCTCGATTTTTGTAAGTGATTTTTGTTAACTTTTGGATGATAAACTATTTTTGTTTCTGTGTTTGGTCACCACTGGATGTCCAATCAAACATTTTGGAACCGAAGTAAAAACCATTGTAGAATCACTGGTATAAATAAAATTGTAAATCAAAATGATATTACCATCCGATACCACTGCAGAACCATAATAATGCCACAGTACTTTTTTTAATAGGGGTAGACAGGGCAAAATATGCTTATTGCTTTATTTAGTAGTCTAGCTTACTATGCTATCAATTAAATCAGCCAAATCCAGGTTTATCTTACTGTATTCTATTTCATGAGTCTTTTTACATTAATACAAACATGTATTAGCATGCCATCTATTGGTAATCTCTGGGAAAACTGTAGTTATAAGTCATTGATCTTCTAGAATGTCACTCTTTAGCCTTAGATTTGCATGCAGCAATAGAGTATTTGAGGACTGTGTGAAAATGCTAATGCAATGTGAATGTACCAGTTTCCTACAAAACAAACAGCTTGTTAAGTTCACATCCTCCACTCATCATAAGGTGACTTAAGGACTCTCTTAAGGTCTCTCTCTCTCTCTCTCTCTCTCTCTCTCTCTTTCTCTCTCTCACAGTGCTGATGAGCATAGCCTCAGGTTTTTCCGTTCTCAGGTTAATCCCTTTCATTCATTGCTATTAAACTGAAACATATGATGTTCTCAGACTATTAAATTAAAAGCTCATTTTGGACACACAAGGTATCAATGTTGTCCATATTTAAACAAATCCATAAGCGTCCATAAGGAAACATTTCACCCAAAAATTAAAAGTCAGTCATTATTTCCTCATGTTTCCCAGAAGAGAAAGATTGAAGATATAAAATGTGCAACAGTTGTCCATTGGTAAGCTAATAATTTAAATAGCAGACATGGTCTAAAAGCCACAAAACTCAAATTTTTATATGATGAGGTCTTTAAAAATGAATAGTTTGTGTGGCATTTTGACTCGATAACCTCCTACGGAGATCATCTCAGTGAGTGTTATAGTTCAGCCTTCTCAACTTCTATGTCCTTAGTTGGTAAGAAAACAGTGACTGTTCAAAGATTAATGCTGTATTTAATCTTTAAGGGCCCTACTTTGGCATATGAGAATGTATGCATGTGTCTCAGAGGCTGTAATCAAAACTTGTATTGGCGCCAACTGTCAGATCTAATTGAGTATCCTGCAGGGGGCTTCTAGGGTTAAATTAACCTTGTCCAGCCTCTTGTTGTGACCTCCAGCTTGGCTTGTCGTTTTTTTCAGGGTCCTTGCATCAACAAAGACTAAAGTGGGTTGTTTACCCTCACAATCAAACAAATGGTCAATGTAGACTGCCTGACCAGACTCCTAATGCTGCTTTCAAATAATGCGGTGGTCTGTCAGAAATGTCAGGGTCTTTTTTGCTGTTACTAAAAAGAATTAAAACCTTAAATGTGAAGTTTGTAGTTTCTGAACCACTAGTTTCAACAAATTGATTTGCAATAGTAATACATTTTTTAAACAGGTTTTGCTACCAGTCCCACTGTTTTTACAATTGTCTGCCAGATAGATTGTCCCGCCCCTAAACTCACTTCATCGGTTGAGACAGTGTGGCTGTGTGAGGCTGGTTGAGATGCTCAAACAAACGGAGCGATGGTTTGATAGTGCCAATGGCTTACTTATAGTCTCTTTAATAGTCCTTGTATTTAACTAGGAAAGCAGAAGGTATTTTAACATAGAAAAAATGACACTTCAACTTTAATGATCAGAACATTCTTCAGGATGCCGGGTACAAAATGAAACACACTGCGTTTAATCAAATTCACATTAGTTTACTCAAGTACAGAGTTTATGCAAATGGTTTAGGGAAAGCAGTATCTTCATTACTCACTGAAGGTGAACAATTTGCATTTTTTGCAAGGTGGATCTTGTACTGAGAGCAAAAGATACATAAGAGTATTAATTGGGGGCCCATAAAATTTATCAAAAATTTCTTAGTATGTGTTTTGTTTAGATGATTAGCCATATAATCAGGATTTTCAGCAGTGTGGTTAACAGCATAGACCAGGGCAAGCTCAGTTTCCTTTCATTGAAGACTAATTTACTGCTTTTAGACTAAATGTTGATTTTGTTAACTGGTTTGTTGAGGCAAGGGTAATGCCATCTTCACTCATAAACGATACGTTGGTTTCTGTAAAAGATTTATGGAAAGCAAATGCCATATTTTGGGGTTGGTTTGATTGATGAACTCATGTTTCTTGGTTGCTTGTCATTTAACAGATGTTTAATAGTGACTTGCAGGGCTCTATTTTCATGACCATGCATGCGCACATCATATCCAGTTGTCTTGAGTGCTAATTCAAAGTGCAATTTCAAACCATAGCTGAATTTTAGCAGCACAGACAATTATTAATTTATTAAATTTGGCACCACCCTCAGGTATAAGAACTTTATTTTATGTTTCCTCTGATTATATTGTTTACCGCCCTTTCATTCAACACTGTATGTTCCAAACTGCTTACCAAAATGAGTAAGCCAATCAGATGATCCTTCCTTTAGTCATGCTAATATGAAAGCTAGATTTTAGTTTTGTGTCAACACGTTCAAGTTCACGTAACTAATGTGTTATTAAATGCTAAAATGGATATCTGCAGTGTAAGTATTGACGATCTACGTGGATTTGGCAAAGCTGATTTCAATTAAAAATCGAGAAAGAGAGGCTATCGAAACTTCAACCAGCAGGCAACTTTTACAACAGAGCGATGTAGATGTTCATTCGCAAGGAGAGGCGCTTGGATTTTGTGTTCAAGTAAAGGTAAGTTAATATACAGGTGAAACTCGAAAAATTAGAATATCGTGCAAAACTTCATTAATTTCAGTAATTCAACTTAAAAGGTGAAACTAATATATTATATAGACTCATTACAAGCAAAGTAAGATATTTCAAGCCTTTATTTGATATAATTTTGATGATTATGGCTTACAGCTTATGAAAACCCCAAATTCAGAATCTCAGAAAATTAGAATATTGTGAAAAGGTTCAGTATTGTAGGCTCAAAGTGTCACACTCTAATCAGCTAAACACCTGCAAAGGGTTCCTGAGCCTTTAAATGGTCTCTCAGTCTGGTTCAGTTGAATTCACAATCATGGGGAAGACTGCTGACCTGACAGTTGTGCAGAAAACCATCATTGACACCCTCCACAAGGAGGGAAAGCCTCAAAAGGTAATTGCAAAAGAAGTTGGATGTTCTGAAAGTGCTCTATCAAAGCACATTAAAAGAAAGTTAAGTGGAAGGGAAAAGTGTGGAAGAAAAAGGTGCACAAGCAGCAGGGATGACCGTAGCCTGGAGAGGATTGTCAGGAAAAGGCCATTCAAATGTGTGGGGAGCTTCACAAGGAGTGGACTGAGGCTGGAGTTACTGCATCAAGAGCCACCACACACAGACGGGTCCTGGACATGGGCTTCAAATGTCAAACGTCTTACCTGGGCTAAAGAAAAAAGAACTGGTCTGTTGCTCAGTGGTCCAAAGTCCTCTTTTCTGATGAGAGCAAATTTTGCATCTCATTTGGAAACCAAGGTCCCAGAGTCTGGAGGAAGAATGGAGAGGCACACAATCCAAGATGCTTGAAGTCCAGTGTGAAGTTTCCACAGTCTGTGTTGGTTTGGGGAGCCATGTCATCGGCTGGTGTTGGTCCACTGTGCTTTATTAAGTCCAGAGTCAACGCAGCCGTCTACCGGGACATTTTAGAGCACTTCATGCTTCCTTCAGCAGACAAGCTTTATGGAGATGCTGACTTCATTTTCCAGCAGGACTTGGCACCTGCCCACACTGCCAAAAGTACCAAAACCTGGTTCAGTGACCATGGTATTACTGTGCTTGATTGGCCAGCAAACTCGCCTGACCTGAACCCCATAGAGAATCTATGGGGCATTGTCATGAGAAAGATGAGAGACATGAGACCAAACAATGCAGAAGAGCTGAAGGCCGCTATTGAAGCATCTTGGTCATCCATAACACCTCAGCAGTGCCACAGGCTGATAGCATCCATGCCACGCCGCATTGAGGCAGTAATTAATGCAAAAGGGGCCCAAACCAAGTACTGAGTACATATGCATGATTGTACTTTTCAGAGGGCCGACATTTCTGTATTTAAAATCCTTTTTGTTTATTGATTTCATGTAATATTCAAATTTTCTGAGATTCTGAATTTGGGGTTTTCATAAGCTGTAAGCCATAATCATAAAAATTATATCAAATAAAGGCTTGAAATATCTTACTTTGCTTGTAATGAGTCTATATAATATATTAGTTTCACCTTTTAAGTTGAATTACTGAAATTAATGAACTTTTGCACAATATTCTAATTTTTCGAGTTTCACCTGTATTTATAAAAAATCTGTGTTATTTATACTAGGTTATAGATACAAGGTCATTGTTTCTGGTTAGTCCGAGGCTATGAAGTGGTGATCTGGCAGTCATGTCCTTCTTGGGTTATGCTGTAATAATGTTAGGGTGCAGTGTCTGTTTAAAAAATATATATTACGGGATGTAGACTGCCATGTCTTAGTTACATTTGCCTTGTGCATTCAGGTTAAGCTCGTTGTCTTTGGTGGTCAGATTAGTTAATTACGCTGTCCATTCCAGAGGTTCTGAACTGTGGGAAGAGTGACATGTGAGGCCTATGATGTCGAAACTAGTAACTGGCAATCTTTTCTTTTTCTTTTTGTTGTATGACAAAACAAGCTCTTCTGGCACTATAGTTCATTGTATGATTTAATGGACATAAACATGCCCGGATCAATATATGACAATCTTTAATTTGTTTGATATGAGCAATATTACTGTCCTGAATTGAAAACAATGTGGTCATGAAATTCGCCACTGTGACAATTGTTTCCATTGACTGGAGTGTTCTAAGGCAATAATTTACGTCAATAACATTTCCGTGACATTACACTCACCCACATAATGCGTTTTGGGCACAGTGTTTAAAAATGCGTATTCAAAATCTTTGATGCTTGCCCAGTCTCAAAGCCTATGGCACATGCCTGCTTTGCACATACGATATATATCGCAAAGCATTGCGATGAAGATGCAGCACCTTAAAATAGGGCCTGCAGTGTGCTAATTGCTGGAATGGCCCTTTTGGAGCAACATCAATAAAACCTGTAGTAATAAAACTTTGATTGCTGACTAGCCCCTGAAAGCTTCCCCTTTTCCAACCTTGATGGATCAAACATATATTTGAGTATAGAGCCTCAACCATTAGGCTACCAATATGTGTACTGAAATGAATAGTGTCTAATTATTAAATGTATTACTAAAGATACGTTACCCAAAACATTTATTGAGTAATAGATGAAAAAGTTATAAAGGTTATAGTTTTAAATCAATCACTCAACATTAAACATTGTTCTTTAACAGTGGTACAGAATGGCCTAGTACTGACTTTGTTCCCTGTAACATGGGCAATGGAAATGTACACTGCTTAAATTCAGCATAGCAGAATTTATGGTGCTGGCTGCTCTGCACTTCCAAGTGCAAGGATAATAACAGCAAAGTTCTCCAGTGGTCTCAATTGCCATACATTTCCATTGCTGCCCTCCTGTTGTTTTAGAGTTCCAATATGATGACCTGCTGTCAGTAAATGTGAATATTGAATCTTGATGACTATTATAAAATTAAAGATATATACAATGTCCGGCCCTCAGTGAGATCATATCTTCCAAATGTGCCTATATTAAAATATCTATCATCATAGTATTAAAAAAATATGTGAATCAAATGTTTATGTCCATTTGCCCAATTGCTTGTACCTTGACAAATATGAAACCACAACCTACACCGAAAAGAAATAAAATCATAGTGTCAATAACCGAAGCAAAGAGGCTGTTATGTTTTGTTCCATTTTGTCAGAATTTACTGTAAGTGGTAATGATAAAAAAATAAAAAAATAGAATCATCCCATGTTTTCTTTGGGGTTAGTAGTGCTACATTGCTAAAAGCCTTGGCCATTATAAGGAACTGAGTGTATTGTGCTGTTGGCTGGTTAAAAGCATGCAGCACCATGGCAGGGCTTGATGTCCTTCAGGCCACAACTCTGGGTGACCTGCAGCTGAACCTGGCTGGCTGACAGATCTAAGTAACAGAAGCTTTCATTTGAGGCTTTTAATGTATTTCATTCCGGACCACAAATGGATCATACTGCAGGATCAAGTGATGTCGAATTGATGTTTAGTACCTTTGTGTGAATAGAATAGTGTAGGAGCCATATCTGTAGTCATGATATGAATCCATGATGGTATAATCTTTATATGAGCCTTCTACATGCAGCATTATTAACCTTGCATGCAGTAAAATATAATTGAAAGGAACACTGATGATCTTGGGTCCATATGTTGAGCTTCAAGCTTTCAGGACAAGTTACTGATCAAGCACCATCTTCCATCATACATGATAGTGTGTTGCGCCAGCAACCTCAGAGAATGGGTTCTTGTCCCATGTTGAAGCTAGGAAGTAATCACATTTTTGGGCGGTGGATCGAATTTGTGTACGCATAGACTGAGTTTAGCTGAAGAACCTTTGACTTACTGTCACCAAATTCACTGTGAGATCAGTGAAAACACTCACCCATGTTAAAGATTTGGTAGTGATTTTTGACACTGTACATACATTTGATAAGCAGATTAATGTTGTTGTGAAGAGTAGTTTCTTCCATCTTAGAGCCATTACAAAGCTAAAACACATTTATTAACCTTGAGATATTAATAGATGCAATTATTTAATCTCGCTAAGACTATTGCATTGCCTTATACTTGGGTATTAATCAGTCTTCCCTGTCTCGCCTGCAGCTAGTTCAAAATGCTGCTGCAAGGCTTTTGACCAATTTCCAGGATGAGTGAACATTTATCTCCTGTACTGGCATCTCTCCACTGGTTACCAGTAAAATTCTGTCAAATATAAAGTGTTGTTAAATGTTTTTAAAGCTGTACATGGAATGCACCTGTTTATATTTCTGAACTCCTCTGTCTTCATCATACTCAAAGGTATCTCAGATCAGCCAATCAACTTCCTAACTGTTCCTTTGTCACGTTTAAAGTGTTTTCTGTTACTGCCCCAAGGTTATGGAATATTCTACTATGTGCTCTACTTCTATTAATATGTTTAAAACCCACCTCAAGACCCATCTGTTCTCTTTAACATTTGAAAGGTAGGGGTAATTTTATGTTTGTTGTTTTAATTTTTTATTATTATGTTTTTTCATTGCGTTATAATAAGATTGTGTTATTTTGTATAATACTTATATAGAGCAATTTTGTTTTACATTGTAGTTTTGAAAGTGCTTTATGAATAAACTTGAACTTAAATGTTTTAATCAGTCTGCTTTTCTGGTCAGGCAAGTAAAATTCTCTTTCGCTTGCCAGCATTAATGTCGAGCCCTGATTAAATATAGTATTCAACAATCTCTTATAACAATCGTTTCTTCTGCAGTATAGCTCCTAAAGTAAATGTATGTTGTTTTAAAGGGGTTTTAGGTATTATTTGTGAAAACTAGCTAAAATAGACTAATACAAAAATTATTTTGTGGCTAAGACTGGACTCTCTCACTTCGATCCATCTTTAACTCACTAAAAACAAACTTCTTAATAGAGCTGCATATCACGATTTTCTTCATAATAAGATACACACAGTGAACGTGACACATATATTATTATTCACTACGTCGCAAGCCATCACGTTATAATCCAGCTGCCGCAAATGCACGTGAGTGACGAGCGTCCCCGTGTCAGAGGGCGCATCAGCCGGGAGAAGATTCAATCTCTTCCCCGGTCACTTCAAGCAACTCAAAGATGCAGTGCTGACTGCACAGATAAATGCCAGTTTCTGAGTTTATTTTCATAACCCGCTTCCTTATTGTAATGCTTTAAAAATGTAAAATGCGGCACAATAATATATCTTCAATATATTGTTTTCATAATCAGTGGAAGCCAAAATTGTAATTGAATATAAATTAGATAAAGTGTGGACTACCCCTCCTACTTAACAGGTTTGGCTACATCAGCTAAACATACAAACAGGTGTATACAATCAAACATGCATGCAATCTCATTTTTTATTCTTAGAATTTTTGTTATATCATTAGAATACCCCTGTGCCCAAATTGAGGTCCATAAAAATTATTTACTGAGTCTGTTGTGGAAGGAATTGACTGGCCTGCACAAAGCCAATACCTGAATCCCATTGAACATCTTTGGGATGAAATGGAATGCCAGCTGCAAGCCAGAACCCATCACCTAAAATCAGTGCCTTACTACTGATGCTCTTGTGCCTGAATGGGAGCAAATTCCCACAGCCATGTTCCAACATTATGTGGAAACCTTCAAGGAAGAGTGGAACCCTAATGAAGAAAACTGCTAAAATGAGCCTTAGCTGTTTGGCTGGTCTTAATTGGTCTCCCAGCCTGGTCAGAGGAGTTTTGGGGACTTTTCAGCTGGTCAAAATGGTAGACCAGCCGGCCTCCTGGCTAAACCAACTGGACACCAGCTTGGCAAGGCTTGGAGACCAGCTAGATCAGCTTGATCAGAATGAGAAGATGCTAGACCAGCTTGCTTGGAGACCATATCAAACCAGCAAACAATATTAGGCTGTTTTTTGTTTTTTTTTTCAGTAAGAAATTTAGCATTAAAGAGAGCACCAACTCCTTATTAATGCCCATGGTTCAACAAGCACATAAATGTATGAGGTTTGGTTATCCACTTTCTTTTGTTGGTGTTGTGTATATCTCTCTGTTTCGGACTGAAGAGACGCACATGTGTGTGTCTGTTTTCCATTTGCATGCATGTGTCAGCAGTTCTAATCCATAATGTGCATAGAGATTGTGTCCTGTCCATTTTGAATGTGTCATTGTAGCTGTGTCTATGTGAACGCCTTCACACAAGCCCCAGCCAAGTTTTTCTTGCCCAATAGATCTAGCTGGCACGCCAGTGAGGGCTCTGGAAGGTCATTCATTTTGACTTCACCAGTGCCAGAGTGTTGCTGCCAACATTTGGTGATACATTCTCAGCAAAGCTCAGCAGTCAGGTGCTTCCTCATGCTAACCCTTCCCAACACATGTTACCATGCTACGGCATACTCTCCCACTGGAACTAGGCCAGTTAAGAAAGAGAAGTTTGATGGTGTAACCGAAGCCCACCGCAGAGAAGATGTACTCAGTTCAGGACAAGGTTAGACCCCCGATGGCCCCCAAAGATCAATTTCTGCTTCCTGTTTACCTTGCATGTGAAATCAGCAGTGGGACTAGACAGAACCCCTGGTGGACACCTTGGCTGTAGACAGCTGTTATGATTGGCTATGGCTCAAGCCAGGTCAGCAGGAGAGAACTCAGCATTCAGACTGAGAGTAATACTTTGTATCAGCTAGCAACCAAAAGCTAAATGTCAAGGATACATACTTGTATGTGTTAATGTGTGGTTTTTGTTGGGTAGGGAGAAGGGTAGAATTTATCTAGATAGCTCTAGACCAGTGGTTCTTAACTGGGTTCTCTTCAGGAACAATTTTACATTGGACATCTAGTGGTGATTCAACACAGTACCAAAATTATCAAACAAACGTTAACAAAAATTTTCTTAAAATATACATTGAAACATTAAAATGACCATGGTACTACTGTATATACAACGATATGCAACTGCAACAGTATGCAAAATTATTAACCTGACATAGTCTGAATACAAAAATGTACAATTTATGTTTGTCTATAATGGAGGGCTCAAGCTTGATACTCCAAGCCACAAGCTCCCAAGTACCCACCATTGACTTGACTTAAATTGTGTTTTGTAATAACTAGACATAAAGTGGAGCTGGGTTGGAGGAGGGATGCCTGAAGAATTGTTACATGAGTGCAGTAAACAGCGGTTTATATATGCTTTCTCTAGTGTTTTGATTTGTCAGATTAAATGAACATGCTCCTCGCAAACTTTTGTTTAAAACTTCATATTTAGGAGTTTGTTTACTCTCAATGCTAAATCTTAAAACTATTTTGAGTGGGAACCTGAAACTTTTAGCATACTGAACCATTTATGGACACACCTGAGCTTCACGATCCTCAGGCAATAATAATAAACTCTTGTTAAAGCCAGGTTATGATGGAAGTCTGCATTTTCATTGAGAGGGAAATGTTAATTAGACACAGCTGAATGGACCCCACCACACACACACACACACACACAGCTCATAATCCAATCCTGGCTTATAAACATTGCTGGCAGCTCCATCGGTGCCTTCCTGGGTGGCCAGTTGGTCAGTCTGTGAGAAGGTCTGGAGAGTAAAGAGCATGACTGTTATTCTTGGGTTCAGGCTGCAGGCACAAACTGCTCTCACCCCTAAATAAAAGCTGTGGTCCAGCAGGTTTACGGTCAAAAGGACCTCATAAGCATTTGGGGAATGTTTAGTTCTGATTTAATAGGTACTTTTAATCAAGTTTTAATGTAAAGCTACAGTCACAAGTCAAATGGGGGCACATGTCATCCTCCTGGCAGACAGATGTGTTTGATGTTTGTTTAAGTTCTTGTAGTTCAGAGCTGTGGGGCATTTTAAGACTTTTTTTTTTTGCTGTCAGTTCTGGTCATGTTGAATAAATGGCGTATTTAAAGAGCTGATCCCTAGAGATGTGGGGCTGGTTTTCATATGGAGAGGAGATCTAAGGACCCCATTCAGGCCGCTGATGGTGACTTTCAACTCTGAAGTACTTTCACTTTAGACCACTTGTGGTGTGGCTATAAGTTATGAAATCATGCTGAGAAGACATTTTTGAGTCAATTTTATGCAAGTTTCCCCACTGCCCTTTTCTCTTGGAGAAAAACAGAGTTTGTAAATGGATAAAGCTGCATTGCTTTAGACACTGACTGGGTGGTCAATGAGGATTTTCCTGCTCTGTCAAAATGTTTTTCAAATATTTATGCCAGCATACTTCTGTCTAAAAGCAAATTTATCCTAGAGCAATAGGCATAAACCCACAACCCTATAATACATGCTGATGGAGTCAGTGTATATTTTCCATGCAGGTCAGCATGCAACCATTTAATAACACCCTAGCAACATCCACAACAGACTAGCAATGGCATAGCTAGTGGTCAGCCGATATATAAAATAATCGGCCAATATTTGGTATTTTTAATTTATTCGCATCAGCCGATCAATTTACCCATTTGGCCAATTAGCTTCTCAAGCCGTGGTGGTGCAGAGAATCACCTGCTTGCCAGTGAAGGAGCTGTCTGAGACATATAAATGACAAATCACAGTTCGTTTTGTTGTTACGTGCCATTGTGATATCACAATAATAGTGTCTTCAACACAAGTCTTATTTAAACGGTCCCACACACAGTGTCAGAACCAAGACAGATGCGTATGAGCTCAAGATGTTAAAGTGATCACACGTTTCATTCTCCCTCTTTCTCTACTCAACAAATCCCTGTAACTGTTTACTGTCTTGTCTGATGATAAAAAGGCAAAAACCAATATAATGCATTAATGCGGACATCTCCTTTAAACAGATTTAAGTCACAAACCTCACTAAACTTGTGCAAGTCCAGCATTTTCTTCTGTTAAGTTCTTATATAACTTCCTCTGAAGCACATATTATAATGGCCTGGATCAAAACTATGTTTCTCTGTCTCGAAAATGTTTCATGATGGTCAGTCCTTGACACTCCAAGCAGGCATTCTGAGCTGAGTAAACTGGAAGCGGACAGTGGTGCTTTCGCTGAATCTGCACAAGAGCGATACAGCAACTTAAAAATAAAATCACTTCATGTGCGCTATAAATAACTTGTGATTGCTAATGTCCACATATAGTGTGTTGTTGCTGAACTACTTTGTGTACTGTTGTTGTTATTTCTTGCTTCCTAATGTATTAAAATGTCTTTATGCAAACAAATAATTAAAATTGGAAGACTACACAGAAACCAGGAGAAATTGTAGTTTTGAAGTTTTTTGTGAAATTTTGAGTAAATATAATGCTAAAAAAAAGATTGTCCATTTATGTACATGTCTTTTACTGTTATATTAAATTATGTGATATATATCTGCCACCCTAGTCTCTGGAAATCGACATTGGCCATTAACAAACCTATATCTGTCAGAGCGGTAGCGATACAAACAGACCCAAGATCAGAGGAACAGTTAAAAGGATTTATTAACAACAAATAATAATAGTCTCTGTGCCTTTTTTATGTCAGGAATAGATTTGCGCAATCCTCCGTTGAAGCTTAGCTGAAACACAGCAAACTGGAAAGCAACCACACACCCGACACGTGGGCAGAGACAAGGTATCCTCAGTGGAAGATAAGCTGACACGAAGTAAACTGGAAGACAACCACACACCCGACACGCAGGTAGCCAGCAGATACACGTGACAGGACCAACTAGGCAGAGAGAGTGAGGATAGTTAATTCACAGCACAGCTTTCTATAATAGTAATAAGTAACAGTCCTTACAGACTACATTCCCAACAAACTACATTGTCAACACTGAACTACATCTAGCTACATTCAACAAACCAGGAAAGTACATGACACACACAAGGGGATTAAAATAGGCAGAAACAAACAAGGGGCAGGTGCCTCTCGCCAGCTGAAAGTTGGCATGATAAGCGTTCCCATGGAAACAATCAGGGTTCCCATGGAAATGCTGATTCCGTGTGCCAGCGGCACCTGAAACACATGAGGGCGAAAACAGGATCCAGGCACCATGCTCGGACACGAACAAGACAGACCAAAGTGCGCACGGTGGAAACTCACAAACGGATCCTTGCGCTCAAACAAAGTCAGGCCACGAAACACAAGACAGAACATGGGGCAATGATGTCACTGTCCCGTCAGACAAAAAACAATCTCCTTTCAGAGAACACTATAGCAACCACCTTGCAGCACATTAAGAACACCCTAGTAATGTCCTAGCAACCAGCCAGAACACCTTAACAACCACTTAGCATCACCATATCATCGTCATAGCACAAAACACCCTAACAATCACTTAAAAACACCCTAACACACATTCAGAACACCCTAGCAACCACTATGGACACCATAACAATTGCCAAGCAACACCCTATCAACCCACCCAGAACATCCTAATAACCACCTACCAATGTCGTAGCATAGAACAGCTTGGCAACCACCTAACAACATCTTAGCAAACAATCAGAACACCCTAGATACGCCCTAGGAACCATCCTGAATATCTTATCAAGTGCCTAACAACCACCTAGAACACCCTTATAACCACTTAGCAATGTCCTAGCACTGAACACGCTAGCAGCCAGGTAACAACAATATAAAAACACTGAGAACACCATAGCAACCACCAAGAACACTATAGCAATTGCCAAGCAATACCCTAGCAACCCACCCAGAACATCCTAATAACCACCTAGCAATGTCGTAGCATAGAACAGCTTACCAACCACCTAACAATATCTTAGCAAACACTCAGAACACCCTAGAAACGCCCTAGGAACCATCCAGAATATCTTATCAAGTGCCTAGCAACCACCTAGAACACCCTTATAACCACTTAGCAATGTCCTAGCACTGAACACGCTAGCAGCCATCCAGAACACCACAACAACCAACTAGAAATGTTCTAACACAGAACACCTTAGCAACCAACTAACAACCACCGAAAACAACCTAAAAACAAGCTAGCAACATCCTAGCACAGAAAACCCTAGAAACCTCCCAACAACACACACATAAAAAACTCAGATCACCCAAGCAATGCCCTTGCATCTACCAAGATACACCCTAAAACCACAGAACATCCTAGCACAGAACACATTAAACCACATTCAGAACACCACAACAACCACCTAGACAAGTCCAAGCACAGAACACCTTAGCAACCACTTAACAACATTCTAAGAAACAGTCAGAACACCCTAGCAAACACCGAAAACAACCTAAAAACCATCTAGCAACATCCTAGCACAAAAAACCCTAGCAACAGATCACCCAAGCAATGCCCTAGTATCCAGTGAGAAACATCCTAAAACCACAGATCATCCTAGCACAGAACACCTTAAACACACTCAGAACACTCTTGCAATGCGCTAGTGACCACACAAAACACCATTAGTACCTAGCAACAACCACCCAGAACACCTTAGTAATGCCTTAGTAACCACCCTAAAAATAACCTAGCAACATCATATACAGAACAACCTTGCAACCACCTAACAACACTCTAACAAGCACTCAGAACACCCCAGCAACCACCCAGAACACTATAACAAGTGCAAAGCAATTTCTTAGCAACAACCATCCAAACACCCAAGCAACCACCTAACAACTAGGGGTGTAACTATTCATTGATCTGGATCGATGTATGGATCAAATGACCAAAGATACAATGTTATTCGATACAATGCATAAATATCAATATAGAATTTTTTTTTAAAGATTTACCTTCATTTTTATACTCTCATGTCAGCTACATCCGTATGCATTTCCATCAGAATTTGAAGCAACCTTATAACATTAATTTGACTTCATGAGTGCTAAATATGCTTTTCATGTGGGACACGGATGTGCGCTGGATCTTTGAAGCCAAATTGTGCTCTGCTATCCATTCGGAAACCCAAGCTCCATTGACAAGATACGTGTGAGCGCATCAACAGGGCGCTCCTTAAAATTTGAGCTCTTGTGACAAACGCAGAGCGGCTCACATGCGTGATTAATTCGGGCTTCTATCGATATGGCTGTGCATGCGACCCCTTGGAATTTTACATGAGAATTTGCTATTATAAAGTACCATGAAGCAGTTCAACCATCATGTGAAATGTCTTGATAATGCCGACATTCTGAACAGCTCTAACGAGGGAAGGAGAAACACCTGCTGCTCAGCTCCAGCATCAGTTATAAGACTTTACACATCTACACATCAACACACTTACTAACATTTATCCCAGTTAACTGTAGCAGAATTTTTCATTCCAACTAAGGAAGTTGTAGCCAAGAAAACTGCGGATAGCACGGATAGTTGGAAACAAGTCATGGTAAGTATTTTGAATTGGAATAAACTGAAAAATTAGCTGTCATCAAACGAGTGATGATTACTTGTGTGTGAATTGTATTTTTTGAATTCTTTATCTCTATAATTTTTTTCAAAATCTGAAGTACCTTATTTTGTTGTGGATGTCCCTATGTGTATACAGAGAGCTGAATAAAATAATCAAATTATATTTTGGTTGCATTTGAGGGCAAAAATTTTATTGATTGTGTAAAATAGGTACATAATATCGGAATATCAATCACAGCCCCTGAATCGAATCGTACCATGGCAGACTTTGCAGGCCAAGAGAATCGTTTCAAGATCGTATTGTGATAAAACGTCCGATTTACACCTCTACTAACAACACCCTAACAAACACTCAGGTTACGCTAGCAACACCGTAGCAACCACCCAGAACACCATAATAAGTGCCTATCAATACCATAGCAACAACCACCAAGAACATCCTAGAACCTGTCTAGCAATGTCCTGACACATACCAAGAGCACCAAAGCAACCGACTAGCAACACTCTAGAAACCTCTCAACATCAAGGTGGTGAGTTTTGAATGTGTAGACACCACTCATATTTTCTTTATAAAATGTAGATTTGTAGTTCTAATGAGATTCTAACAACAGGATGAATCCTTGTATCGATTAAATGTGTCCTGCATTTTGCAATTTGCACTAATATGGTGATTTGTGTATTTAATTGTTTTAACCTATTCTGATGTGCTCCGTCACCTCCTTCTCTCCCTGTTCCACTATTGATTCGCTTACATACTGTGGTACGGATGAAATAAATCTGAAATATGATATCTTCTTTGATTCCCTTAAGTTCCACATCCCAGAAAATCATTAAAGTTCAAAGAAATAGTTGTTTAAATCAGTGGTACATTTCAGAAGCAATGCATCTACTGCTTAATCTTTCATAAAAGCTACCGTGTGGCGACTTTAAAGTGACGACACTTCTTTGAAAATAATTGGGTGTGTAACTGTGTGAAAAACCAGCCCAGATCATCAGCACAGCTTTGATAAGATTTTGCTGATTTATTGCTGTGTTTATAGAGCGCCGCACTGATTTGCATTTTCCCTGGGAGAGGCAGGATGTTGCTACTCCCAGCTGCTAGTCTCTCTGTCTCTCTCCCTCTTTGCCAAAATTGTTGATCAGGGTCATCTGGATCTGCTTATGTATCTGACACAGTGTTGTGGAGTAACTAACTAAAAGTAGTGACACTATGAAATTAACTGTTTTTTTAGTAGCATGACAGAAGTTCTGTTTTCAAAACAACATAGCTTTTTCAGTAACAAGCTACTTTTTCCAACAAGTAGCATTGTAGCATGTTTTATCAAATAGTTTGCACACTCAGCTTTTTCAAACTAAACTACATACTAAATACTAAACTAAAATACTCTTGCATTGTTTGCTGCACTGTTTAGCAGCACCACAACACAACCAATGTAGTCTGATTCCCAAACAAATGACTCTTAAGTTTTTTTGTTTTTTTTTTAATTGAGTCTAAAACTGAATCAGACGAATTGGTTAATGATGACAATGCAAGTCATTCATTTTGTCATGTCAAAGTTGAAATAAACCAAGAACAATTACTGTGTTATGTATACTGTAGTGAAAGTTGTGTGTTAAACAGTTTTAAATGAATATTTTGGGTTCAATACAAGTTGAGCTCAATTATCAGGAATGTGGCATAATGTTGATTTCCACAAAAAATATTTTTGACTTCCCTCCTTTTTCTTTTTTTAAAAAAAAAGAGTTACAGTGACACACTTACATTGGAAGTAAGTGAGGCAAATTTGTAAACGTTAAAATACTGTTTCAGAAGTATAGCCACAAGACATAAACAAGATGCATGTTTCAAATTGCTTACTAACCTTTTCTGTGTAAAGTTAAATCCAATGTTACAACTTCGTCTCCATGATGTTGTAAAGTGCTAAACTTAAATCCCTAAAATGACATGAAAAATTATGATTTAAACAACTTTACAGCTCAAATAACAAACCGTCCTCACTCACAAAAGGCATCAAATATTGCCGCTTGTCCGAGAGCTCTTCAATCTACAGATGCCAAAAGCAGCCTCAGGCGTCACTTTCTGATGCACGCGGCAGGTAAGCCCAGGGCAGACTCAAAGAAAGTCATCACTGTCAGTCTTAGGATAGTATCATGTGTTTAACCACAATATGATTTATTATATATATATTAGTGCTAATCAGTCACTTGATTCTATTTTTTAATTGTGATAAATCGCAGATTTTAAAAGTGCTGAAATTTGACACTATATACTGTATTTCTTTTCTTGCCAAAATTCATCTATTTCCATTTTAGGATAGAAAAAAAATCAATATGTAACAAGATGCTTTATTAACATTTTCCAAACAAAGCATTCCACTGTATAAAGAAAGAAATGCACTAAAATAGCACCAATATAATTAACATTAAATGTTTCTCAAAGTCCAAGTGGGAGTTTGACTTATTAATAGAACTAGTCCCCACATAGGTTGCATTTTCATTGCAATGGGCAATAAATCCCTTAAACTGTCATCCTCCACATTATTAATCAGCTAGTGGACTGTAGCTATCCGCTTTGTTACAGCAATCGTGAAGCTGCATTCATGATTCATGTGAGGGCTCCTTTCTCCATTATTTTATCACTGACAGGGAAGCTACACCTTGGTAGAATGTCTCTGGCATGTAGCATGTGTGTCACTGTAATGACTCCAGGTGGAAACATTACAAAGGTTCTGCCCTTCACATCAGGGTTTATGCTGTATTATTGGCCAACTTTTTAAATGAATTGCATGTGTTAACATGTTAATTCTGACAGCTCTAAAATTTATATAATATACTGTATTAGTGTGGTTACATTACAAAGACATATTGATTATGTTAGATTACCTAACCAAACCACTTTCCTCTTTATATCGTTGATAATTGGTTAAGTTTAGGAATGGGGTTGGGTAAATTTAGTAACAATACATTTATTCACATTACACAATTTTATAGATATTTTAAGCACCCGACTCCACTTGCAAAATCTTTCCCCTCTGTGAAGGCAGCCTCATCCAATACCGGTCACATGCATCTAATTCAAAAGATACATCCGAATATTCCCGAGACACGTGAGAGCCAATGGTATTTGACGTCGCTGGCGTCACGACAGTGTCGTACTTCATACAAGAGTTAGATAAATTCTAACAGCTACAGAGAGCTGATGGAAGCGCCAATTTAAAGTTAAACATTTTTAATTTGTGATTTGCTTTTCATACAAACGTATCGATTAACTTCAGAAAACATTACTTAATCGACTGGAGTCGTGTGGATTACTTTGATGCTGTCTAAATATACTTTTTGTACCGTCAAAAATTGGTGTCCATTCACTTGCCTTGAATGAAGCTAAAAACCTTGGATACTTAAATCCTGTTCTGTTGAAGAAAGGTCATATACATCTTGGATGGCCTGAGGGTGAGTAAATGATAAGCCACATGAGAACTACTCATTTAAATTTGGGTCTGTTCTTCACACAAAGCAATCGGAAGATGTGGAATAAACCTTGGCCCGAAAAGATCACTTTAGCAGAGCATAATGTGAACAGAAATCAACGGATTAAACATTAACCACTGCAAACTAATAAATGTCGCTGATTAAACATGGCCATTGTGAATAAACGTGGCTGATTTCAAACGTGATGAAAAGCATACACCAACACATCATGTCAGAATGACAAAATTGTCCCCCAGACTATAATTTCACGATGAAAATCTGATGATTTTCATGTCAGTCTTTGACGGCAAACGTTCCTCATAGAAAGCAATGCACTTGCCGGATGCCTTGGAAACTGACGCCAGAGGCTGTTGACGCACAGAGCTCTCGCAACGGGTTGCAAATAATGAACAAGTTTTAACTAATGTAAGTGCTTTTATAAAATTCTAAGTTTCACAGTGCTGCCTTTAAACTCTTCAAAAATTGGTCCATTTCACTTACATTATATGTACCTCACTGTAACCATGATTTTTCCTTTTTTTAGGAAAAGGTGGGAATAGTTGAATATAATAATAATGATGATTTTTGTGGTAATCAACACTATTGCACAAATGCAGTCAGTTGAGCTTGATTTGTATGAGCTCGGAATATTCCTTTTATGTAGTTGGCTACTTTTCTTAGCTTGTAGTGTAATTTCAACACTAACTTCTTTTTCAAATTATAATTTAATTATAAATGAACTTAGTAACTTAAATATCACATTAATTTTAAATTATGAGTCGATTTTAACTTGGAAAGATACAGTTTCAAAGTAGCTTCCTCACCACTGATCTGGCCCACCATTTGTCTGCACTACTGTGGTCGGGCCAAAGCCTGTGTGAAGTCATGGCTCTTTTTGGAGGTTTCTAAATGTTTTAGCTCTGAAACTGTCCATTTAAATCTGAGATCTGTTGGACTTAAGGCTGGTTCTGATGTTGTGAGAGCATGTGTTATGATTCTTAGCCCCCTAACTGCTGGGTGGAACCAAAGGGTTTCTGGCACACTAACCATGATTTATATTATCACAGAAGTACGATTATAGCACTCAGAGGCCCTTCCAGAGGAAATGGACCACCTCTCTCTCTCTTTGTGGAATGGTAATGAGTGATTAACTCAGTATCACGAATAGCCTGGGTGCTGTGCTGTAGGCAATTGCTCTAAATGCATAGATTTATGGAGACAACATACAATGAGCTCAGTCCCTTGTAAACTGGATGTATGCAGACTGTCAGGGAATGCAAAGTATGCCCACCGTTTGTAAGAACAATGTCATATTAATTCAGGCTAGAAGGGGAGCACCCACTGACTTTTGGCGATTATATGGGGCTGTTTCACCATATTAGTTGAGGGAGGATTTATGCATACATGGTTTTATGTAACAATGATTTTCTTTTTGACAATATCTTGAAGTCTTTGGTCCTGCATTTGCATGGACATACAGACGGTCTTTGCTTGAAATTCTTTGTGTTACACATAATTAGCATATCTTGCTCTCCAACCTGATATCACCGATGAGAATGGTGTTGTATATGGGTGATGTAAAAAGGTGCTGAAATATTAATTTGCATTTTCATGAAAATATAGTAACCAGCTTGTAATATATGTATAAGGGGCAATTAAGGTTTTAAATGTTAGTTAGCTTCCTAATACCTCAATGGTATTTTTCTTCACTGTATAAACTGTGCATTGCTACACAGCTGAAATTTCACTTACTAGCCCTCTAGAGTAAACAGGTGGTACTACAAGCTTGCATTTCCCAGGAATCTTCCATATGACGGTCCGGGGGCAGTGCGATTAATGGTGTAAATTGTTTTTACGTGTTATTTTTAAGAAAATGAATCGCACTGAATTAACGCGTTAAATCGACAGCCCTTATATATATTATATATATTCCCGCCTCCTCCTTGCCCATCCCTCACCCCGTTACATTGGTGCTGAAACCCGGGAGGGAGGAGGGATGCACTGTTGCGAAGTCCACGACGCTGTGTCAGGAGTGTGACGAGGAGGAGGGTGGGGCTGGGCCTTGAGGACACATGGCTGGCCCTGGATCTGGCTAATCAGCTATAAGCTACAAGTCAGAGGTGCCAGTTTGAGAGAGATGGACACGGCCACGTTGCATGTGTCTGCGTTTGTTTTATGTTGAGTTTTATCTCAAGTTTTTACTTTTATGTTTAAGTTAACTGTTTAGCCGGTTTCCGCCTCCTCCTTACCCATCCCTTATCCTGTTACTATATATTATATATATTATGCAGTATATACTATAATATTTTCTATATATTCAAAAGTTGGAAACTGCATTTCATTGCCTTCTGTCAATCAAATGGACCTCGAACGAATAGTGATCTGTGAGTCCCACCACTGATACATGTGAATAAGCGTTCACGAATCTCTGTCATCTCTTTCTTTTGCCTTCTTTTTCTAGTTCTCTTTATACTCTATATCTTCCCTGCTGTGGTGGAATGACTGAACATATGTGTGTATGTATGTTTATGTGTATTGGGCCCTGGTGCTGGTGAGCAGGGTGAGGTTATACTCACTTCATCAGGACTCCCTGTAGAGACTGAAATTTAAGCCACAGGTAGCTATTAAATTCCTGCAGGAGCTTGGAAGAGTAATTTAAGAACCGGCAGTGGCACAAAGCAAGGCTTTACTGGACATACCTGCTCATTCTCTCAATGAAGAAACATATTACTGCATGTTGAGCAGATTTCAGATTCTCATTCCTTCGTACCTTCTTGTTCAGTGACTTTTTTCAAAATTGTTGTGTACAAGAGTTGTATGTGATGAACCAATATAACCATGTTTTCAAGAAGAGTTCCATTTTAAGCTTTCACAGGTTAAGGTGGAGTTAGTAGTAATGTCCACTACACTCCAATCAGACATGTTTCTTGGGGGGTGGCCATTTCATTTTGTGTTCAATAACATCTAGATGACACACATAACAGAATGGAACTGAAGGTCTTAAACAGAATTCTCTTGCCGTGAGACACTGAAAAACAGTGCAATATGTGACGCGATGGCCAAATATTTGCATATGTACATAGATCAACATTATAAAAATATTATTATTTTGTATTGCACTAAATTATCATTGTCCTCACAAAAACAAGGAATACCTATTGATTATGCATAGTAACGTGAAAATTGCTCCGAGCTGGCGATTTGAAGACAGTTGTTAGAGATTGCTAAAATAAGTAACATCAGGCAATAGTAAACGTTTGTAATAGGACGAATTAGGATTGTATCTTTTCCATATGAGTGTATTTGTTCCTTAGGGACATGCTGTAGAAAGTATATGTTTATGTGCAGCTTTAGTGAGAAAAATAAATACATTTACATTTAGTTAACACATACCTTTAACCTCCACTCGCTTATTTTATTAGTCATAGAGCTTGTTTACATGGACAACAGAAAGCCCTTTATTGCAAGAAAGCTCAAAAGTGGCGTTCCTGTTAACATACTTTGTGTATCGCCTTTTTCTTTACCCCAGATGCCTATACATGCGGCTCGGTCAGTAAGCAGCTTTCTCCACGGCAGCGTAATTACCCTGCAACACTTTCGTAAATAACAAACATGTCTTTCGAGGAAGACTTTGCTATTTTATTCTTTGTTGCGTAGTGTGCTACGTTCAGGAGCGGGTTTGGTTATTAGCAATAATTAATAATTATCAAGATAATTATCA
This sequence comes from Xyrauchen texanus, assembly GCF_025860055.1. Taxonomy (NCBI): domain Eukaryota; kingdom Metazoa; phylum Chordata; class Actinopteri; order Cypriniformes; family Catostomidae; genus Xyrauchen; species Xyrauchen texanus. Next base: position 35,456,628 of record NC_068290.1, read on the forward strand.
ATTATTAAAATCATTAGAACATTAGAATCAATGTTAGCTTTTTAATCCTTTAAATCAACAATCACCAAAGATAACCATCAATTATCAAATTCATTAGGATATTAATTATTAAAGATCATAATTAATTATCAAAATCAATGGAAAATTGATTAGAATTAACACTAGCTTATTGATCCTATTGAATTAAAAAATCATCAAAGATAATTATCAATTATCAAAATAGAATATTAAAAGGATTAATATCGGTGGGGCACCACCCTGGAATCAGGGACTAATAACCAGACAGTATTACAATATTAGAGCTTTTAGGAAAATCAACGTCCGTAGAACTTCAACATTCAAAAGGAAACAATGAAGGCTTGAATCCGAGCACTGACATCCTCTGCCAGCCTTTGACACAGGTGTATGCAAAACAAACTTCTCTTTGAAATATCACAACGTTAATGATGCAGTAATATCAATTAATAGTCAATACAATGCATTCAATACAATTCCGACGTACACAAACTAAATAGTGACATGATTAGATATGGTAACTAAAATAAGCCTATAGCACATGAGAGGAAGGTGTGTGTGTGTGTGTGTGTGTGTGTGTGTGTGTGTGTGTGTGTGTGTGTGTGTGTGTGTGTGTGTGTGTGTGTGTGTGTGAAAGGAGTGACGTGCACAAAATGGCAGACATGACTCTCGTGGAGAGTCCGTCTGCCGGTTAATGGCGTCTGCCCATTTACCGTGTGTCTCCGCTTTTACGATAACTTGGGGACAAAGCTAAGCTTTATCACAAAGTTATCTACTAGCCAAATGTTTGTGAGGGGTCGCGTGTGTGTGCGGTTAGTACGACAGAGAGAGAGAATAAAGTGCCGGCACCGAATCCGGTTTCGCGATCGCGGGAGAGAAGGCAGCTGGTAGTTTATCACTCAGTAACTCGATGAATGGCTCGTAAACCATCCTGCGGTCTTTGATTCTTTAATGGCTAAACTCGGTGTGCCGGTCTCTTCCACGATGATGTAAATACACAACAGTCCAACGTGGTTGGATTACAACACAGCAAAATCTCATATGTGATAACAGTACGTTACATTAATACTCAAGCTATTAATGTAACGTACTGTTACATTAATACTCAAGGTATTGAGTATTATTTAGCAGCAATGAGCGGATTCGGCGGTACTTAAACTGCACAATCAATAACCTTGATACACAAGAATAACACACTATACTATTCTATCTCTGCACAGACGAGAGTGTTCGGTAGGACAAGAAGTAATCTCAACTCGTCCAGTGAGATTGTATGGCCACAGTTTCAAGTTGTATGTTACTTCCTTTTACAACAAGGCTACACCTGAAAGCAGCGATGAGCTATGTCTACGCACTGCAAGCAAAGTTGCTGGAAGTGATGCCTAGAAGGATCTCAGAGTTATTTCTACTTCCGATGACATCATGGTTGAGGGGCGTTCTGCTGAGCGCATCATCCAATAGGAGTTGAGAGTTCAATCCTTTGGAATTTCACACATAGGTGTAAAGTGAGCAAAGCTTCATGGGATTTGTAGTCTGTTTTGTACTCCCTTTGTTTGATTTTGGCACAGTTTTATCAGTAAGATTTATGACTGTGTGTTTGTTGGCCTCAGTCAGGCTTTACGACTGTGTTAGGCCTGCCTTTGTCTTGTTTCTGAATACATGAGGCCCAACAGTTGCTTGACTATATTTCCAGATATTCCAGAGTTGTTGCTGTGTTAACATTCCATCGTGACCATCAGCTAAAGTTTGTTGTAATAGTGAGGTTTACCGCTTATGGCAAACTCCGGGATTCCCCCAAGGTGCTTGAGCAAATATATGCGGATGTGAAGGATTGTAATCAATATTTTAAATCAGTGTGTATAAAAGGGTTTCATTTACTTTTCCCACTGTACTCCCAAAAATTTTGAATTATATTTTTGTTAAATTGTTGATATGATGTAGTACTACATCCTATTACTTTAATTATCCACTGAGTTCCATACACATATGCACTCTTCAAAACCTTATACGCTTATGTGTTTACATGGTCACATAAGCCGTGTTCTCAGGGAGAAACCTAGGTGTGTTAAACCGCTTTCTCATAATCCCTTAAATGGCATAAGAATGCAGTGTTTTAGTCATAGTTTTTTGTACAAAAAAAAAAGAAAACATCCTTACAACAAGACACATTTATGTATAAAGATAAATAATAAATGGATAAAGATGACAAAGCTACAATACAGCATACAATACTACGACATTGTGACAGGGTGGAGGGCATGGCCAGGTCAAGATGCTGCACACCCGGATCGTCAGCTGACCGTCAACGATCTCTCTCTGTCACACCACCATCCGCAGTCGGCCTTTATCCCTCTCAGAGGCTTAATTAGCCTTATAAGGGACAAGGTGTGTATAATCATGACCCGGCCCCGCCCTGTCACGGACATGTTTTATAGATTGATTACGTTTATTTTTATTACCTTACTTACCTTATGACCAAATTGCTTTGCCACACTTAGTGGTTCCTTTTCTTAATTCTTCCAAAGTAGGAAAGTCTTCCATTTCAAAAACTTTTTTTTGTTTTGTAATTAAATAAATTAACACATTGGCACAATTATATTTTTGTCTACAAAACTAATTTCAAACATTGAAGCATACGCCTTCAGATCATAAGATCATGAGAAACATTTTGTAAAGAACTGGCCATGGAGACGGTGTTAGGATCCATGTGCAGGAAGTTTATTAAAAGAGACACAAGCAAACAATCCAAAACAGCAGGCAGAGAGACGTAGTCGTAAAGCAGTCAGATAAATCCAATAAACCAAATAGACAGTCCAAACAGGCAAACAAAACAAAGGGTAATCCAAAAAGCAGTAAATCCAGAAAAACAGGCAATGGTCATAACCAAGAATCAAGAAACAATGGCAATGGAAAAACGCTCAGTAAGGCAGGGTAAACTGGCAATACTTCACAATGAACAATGGAACTGCATGGCTATATATACATGTGGTAAACAAGAAATGAGCAGTGAAGAAATGGGTGAAGATAAGTATTCAGGAGAGGGCTTCCTCTGGTGGTTGGTAAGATGGGTAACAACCTCATATGTTACACATTTCAGGCAAGTGACCTCAAACTTTTTAATGATATTGTGTGTGTGTGTGTTAGTGTGTATATATATATATATATATATATATATATATATATATATATATATATATATATATATATTTTTTTTATTATAATTTTTTTTTTTTTCTGAAAACAAGTCCTATTATTGTATGCAGTTCCCTATCTGTCACTCACTCGACATTGTGTCGATGTAGTGACACTGGGGTCGCCCTTGGGAGCCCCAAACACCTCTGATCTTTGAGAAAAGCCCAATGTTTATTGGCGAGTGGAATTTGAATGCCACTCCCCCAGATATACTGGTATAAAAGGACCTGGCTTGCAACCACTACTCTGCCATTCAATTAACCTCTGTTATCCAGTGAATTTGTTGGATTTTCAGCACATTACAGCAGTTACTCCCCCGACGTTGTGCAGAGAATGCCCCTGGGTGCTTTAGCAGCTAAAAGAGTATATTCTTCTTCACAAAGAGTATATTTTCCCACTAAAGGAGTGGCACTTAAGAAGCATATTTTTCAAGATGCCTTTTCATTTGTTCCTGGTTGTGGTCACTATCTCTCCGCTTCTAATGGCCATGATCGCTGTCTAATGTGTTTGGGCTACCCACGTGGAGACATCTTTCGTGGATGGTTCATGTCCTCATTGCAAAAACATGACCATGGCAGCGTTGTGGTCACAGCTTTCTTTCAACAGAGGGAAAGTCACCACAGCGGTTACCCGCCTGGGTCCTTCTACATACGGGTATGAGGCAGAGACGGTTAGCACTGGGGGGCGATTTGGGGACCTCAATGGGTGCTTCTCCTCCTGGAAACCCCACACAGACCTCCCATTCCCCAGCATGCTCGTGTGCCCCAGTCGAGTTCTCGGATGAGACCGTCGATAGCAGCATCTGAGAGCCGGCTTGCCCAGTCTGATGCGGAGGACTCGGCTGGGCTTCCACCCTCGGGAGCGGTAGCCCAGTCGCAGGCTGATGTGGAGCTAGTGGCCATGCTTGCCCTGGCGGCTGCGAGCAACGGGCTAGAGTAGAATCCTCTGCACACTTGAGCCTGAACTCTTGTGGCTCGTTGATTGGTTCCTGGGCCCAGAGCTCAACTCACGGCCGCGCCCCGCCCGGTATCTTTCTTTCCGGAGGTGCATGATGAGCTCACGCGTTTCGGGCTCCCAAGTCTGACCCCTAGTGTCTCTACATTGGCCCAATGTCTCTTTCCCTCTATCAGGGTATAGAGGTTACGAAAGTAACAGGATGTTTTTCTTCTTAAGTAAATTTGTTTTGTTTTAAGGATTCCAAGATGCAAAAATACTGATTAGAAAAGTATTTATTTTTGCAGTGCATTTTTGTATTCATGTATGTTTTTTTATGCACTGTATTAGTTGTTTTATCTTATCCAATGCAAAAATTTTTTACATATTGTGTACATGAAAGTAGTTTGGTGCAGTTAAGAGCAGATCCCAGACCAGGTTTTAAGAGTAATCGCTTGTCAGTGACTTAATCTGTGTTTCCACTTTTCGATGACTCGGCACTGACTGCAGTTTTGGCCCAGACTCCAGTCGTCTTCTGGGGGGTCTGTTTCATGTGGCAAAAATGCTGATTAGAAAAGTATTCTTTTTTTCAGTGCATTTTTTTTTATTCATGTATGTTTTCTTTTATGCACTGTATTAGTTGTTCCATCTTATCCAATGCAAACATTTTCTACATATTGTGTACATGAAAGCAGTTTGGTGCAGTTAAGAGCAGATCCCAGACCAGGTTTTAAAAATAATCTCTTGTGAGTGACTTGATCTGTGTTTCCACTTTTCGATGACTCAGCACTGACTGCAGTTTTGGCCCAGACTCCAGTCGTCTTCTGGGGGGTCTGTTTCTTGTGGTTCTTTGTAATCTGAAACGCATGACTTCACACACTTGGCGTTCCAGTAGTCACCCTCTATAGCTGTTTGTTTTGAATGCCCTAGAATTTTGCCTTCAATAAAGTCCTCCTCTCTGGCTTGCTACATTCATACCGCAGTCGAATGTAGCGATCACAATCAAACATTGAATATGACGTTGGAAATTACGATCTGGGCCACTTTTGTACATAGAACAAAACAGATATACAGTACATCTGATTTTTTGCAATGTTGCTATAGGTGCAAACAGATCACAATCTAACTTGACAATTATCCTAATGGCATGTTTGGTTTACTCTTTATGTAATGAAGATGGACTACAGTGAAAGTGGCCAGTGGTGTGGTAGAAAAGTGTTAGAGCTTAATATATGGAATGACATTCTAAGTTTATTCAGTCTATGTTTACTTACTCCCAACCAACACCGCAGCTCCCTATACGCAGATAACGCAGATTGCGTAGGGCACCAACTCCACCATCTTACCCTAGCGGGGCAACAGAAACTCCACTGGCTGCCCTTCCTCGCATGTTATACATTATTCAAGAACCCGAATATCAGTCACGTATAACAGACGATTGCCTCACAGCTTGCCCCACGTCAGACGTCAGATTATCGCCTCCTCAGACAATTGCGGAACTCTGCATAGGGAATAAGTTTTGCCAATGCCTGCCCTGTTCCCAACATTCTTGGCTCTGAGTGTGCACCCATATAGTCCTTGATGGAAAATTAAGTTTTAGTTGGTTACTGTGTTTTGTAACATGTTTTCTGGTTCCAAGCTGGTCATTAGCCAGTCACTGGCTGGTCGACAGGTCACCATCTTCTAGAAACCAGCTGCACCACCTCCTTACATGTGTAATTAATCAACATGCATTTGACACTGGCCCATTCTGTGCATTAGCTTTTGCTAGCTCTTTTTATTAACTTCTGCTGAACATGTCAGGGTAGGGTGCGCTATGCACGGCGGTCAGTTTAGAATGTTGCCTGTTCAAACCAGTGTCTGCTAAGCCACATTTAAAAGGTCATGTATACAGCCTCTGAAATGTATTTTTTTGAGTAAATAAATAAATATATTGAGAAAATTTGATTTGGGAAATTTGGCTTATGGTGTGGATGTGGCCTCTATCTCTCGTGGATACTAGGAAGCCTTCAAGATTTTTTAATTTTTTATTTGCATTTATGTTTAAACATTTAAACTGTCACTGTGGACCTTTGCATATAACCAAAACAGTGGCCACATCGTTGAATCTGTCCAGAATTGGTTGGAAATAGACTATACAATTGACTTTGGCTTTGCTAGCACCATGCTCTACTCTCCCTGTGTGTCAGTACAGTGAAAGAGTTTTACTCACCCTGTGATCTCACCCTGGTGTAATCTGCATTGAGAAAGTTTGAAGATGAGTTGCTGCATATGTCTACTCTTGCTTGTCTTTCTGTCACTTTTATTGATATGAACTCCCTTTAATCAGAAAAATCACAAAAGTTCCTGTCTCCTCGAGACTTATACAAGGCAGACTTGTGTGTGTCCGTACCGTGCCTCTCTGTGTGCCCAATGTAAGAAACAACACTAGCTTTTTTCTTCCTGCTGGCGTCTTGTCACTACATAAGGGAAATTTCTGGCTTGCTTTCAAAGATTGCCCCCTGCATAGAAAAGAGTCAAAGGGTTGCTTGCACTCCTAAACTTTGAAGTGTTGCTTGTGTCTCTGTGTGCATGTCTGTGACACAGTGAATGATGGAAAATGCTGTAAACAAGCTTTTAGATGGCCTGCCTCCCTTCCTCACTGCACAGCAATATGAGTCATTCCTCTCTTTGCTATGATGTGACTGCTGAATATCTCGCAAATACACACACACTTTGCAAGATATAACAGTGTGGTGGTTGAATCATGTGGTTGAATACAGATTACAGGATGCTGATGAGGCATATTGCGCTTGACTTTATAAAGCCTCATAGTAATTAACTCAATCACAAACGGGACTCATATTTCATTTGCAAATGACATCTGAAGGGTTGGAGAAGTAATGGTCCCCATCTGAGGACAGAATTAATTTTTCTATCAGATCTGGTGTCTGAATCATAAATGGACCTTGAAATAGGATGGAATGAAAGATATTTCATGTAAACCATGACTTATACCAAGGTTTAACCAATAAATTTTGTTTTAAAGGCTATTTATTACTTTTAACATGAAGTGTTTTGTGTAATCTTTGCAATTTATCCCACAGAGGGGCAACACTATTTTCTGTTACTTTATTCACTGCTGTTTTGTAACATTTTCTAGAAAAGTTGACATTTAGGTTGATGGAAGACCAGCCAACCTAAACAACATTTTATTGCTCGAAAGCTGCTCTTTTGATCTCAGGAGGCATGGTAGGATGTTTCACTGAAGAATTAACTTTGTCTAAGCTTCTACTCCTAAACGTACTTAAAAAAATAGACACTTACGAGACAATAGTTGGGATGCAGTAACCTGGCATGTAGATTTATAACAAATGGATCTACAAAATGCCCAGATAGTGTAAACAATTCAAGAAAATGAAGAATAATAGAATAGCATATATTCTGATATATTTGTATTTTTTATTTCTCATATATTAAGCTACACATAACACATACAATCACTGAGCGCTTTATGAGGAACACCTGTACTCCTACTTATTTATGTGATTATCGACTCAGCCAATCATGTGTCAGCAGTGCAATAAATAAAATCACGCAGATATGGGTCAGGAGCTTCAGTTAATGTTCACATCAACCATCAGAATGGGAAAAAAATGTATCTCAGTGATTTGGACTGTGGCATGATTGTTGATTCCAGATGGGCTGGTTTGAGTATTTCTGTAACTGCTGATCTCTTGGGATATTCACACACAACAGTCTCTAGAGTTTACTCAGAATGGTGCCCAAAACAAAAAACATCCAGTGAGCAGATGTTCTGCAGACGGAAATGCCTTGTTGATGGGAAAGATCAATGGTGAATGGTCAGACTAGTTTGAGCTGACAGAATGGCTATGGTAACTCAGATAACCCCTATGTACAATTGTGGTGAGAAGAATCACATCTCAATATGCACAACACGTTGGACCTTGAGGTGAATGGGCTAAAACAGCAGAAGACCGCATCGGACACTTTATTAGGACCATAGTGTTCCTAATAAAGTGATTGCATGTATTTATTCAGTCACTTATTGACTCTAAATAGACTCACAGAATTTCATTACACCCCAATGGCAACAACCATTTCATAATGTTCATGTGTCCCGTGTTGCTTCTCCATCAAATAGCAATGTCAAATGTAAGTCAAGTCAATTACTAAAACAACAGCACCACCTTGAGTAACAAATAGTATAATATGTATGTGTCCATGTACCAAATATGGTAAACTGATAATTAACCATCGTTGTGCAGAAAATCAACATGGTATAGTAGTCATTTGTATTGATATAGTACTCATGTGTCTTGTAATAAACAAAGAAATACATATCATGTCATAATAAACTTATATAGATATGAAATAATCATAAAATTATGTTTTATGGAAGTGCAAATATATATTTTGACACTATTACATATCTCGGGTTACTAGTAACAAGTCTATACACTTTTGGTAATTAAGCAACTAGAAAAATATGTAAATATTTTGGAATTTGGATAATTGTATTGTTACACTGAGGTTGAGGTTGGTAGCAGGATGAAGAATAATAAAGAGGTGTTTAAATGATTTTTGAATGACCCACTTGCAGCTAAGTCTTGGTCTGGGTTGACTGGGGAAGCTGTATGTTGTGATTTCTAGAGTCTGTATCCATAGTACATCAAACACTTTTATTTCAAAGGAGACCAAGCAAATTGCTGTTTTCAACCATGTGACCATTTTAAAATATCCCATTATTACTAAAACCACAAAACTGATTTCAACTTTGCCTAAAAGGGCATTGCCTACAACTGAAACCTCCCAAAATTAACTCACATCAGATGGTCATGGTAACTTCTACAAAAGTGTATGTGTGTGTGGCCACTGGCTTTTCCGCTGAGAGTAGCTCTGGTCTTAGGCCTCTCTGTCTAGAGCCAAGCTGTGCCTACAAATACAATGGATTAGGTCTGATTAAGCCCTCAAATTCCTACATGCCTCATTTGATAGACCATTAAGTCTCTTTTTCAATAAGTATGAAACGTAGAGGGAGGAGGATGGGTGGCGGGCGAGGGGAACAGGGAAAAAGAAGCATAAAAAGCGAACAGGAGAGAGAGGCAGTCACCTCCATGTCTACAGAAATGTCCTTTATTCTCTCTGAGTGCTTAATTAAAACCAACTGGGTGTTTAATTCCGCATGCCTGCTTCACTGAATGCGACACCCTGCTATTGTAGGGTGAACATACAGTACCGTTACATGGACAGCTCCCTGACAGTGGTCACTTGAGCCTTCTCTGATAAAGGTAAATGATGCTCCTCTGGGTCTGGTTTGACATTTAGATTGGACATGTTTTGCGCCCTCCTGTAGGCCCAAGTCTTAATTAGCTGAGGTTGAAGAAGGCATTTATCTTAATATGTCGCACTGCTGTGAAGGATCTGTTAATTTTAGATTTTGCAAAGAATCCTTTGAAATAATAACACATTTTATTAGTCGTTGCCATGTAGATCTGAATTTGACATCAAGATTTGTTCGTTTTTGCCATGAGTATCCCTTCCTGGAATCTGTGCACACATGATCACATAGAAAACTAATCCCTGGCCTTTTCCATGTTCGTTCACTGAATATTTTCACCAGTGTTGGGTGAGCTACTTAAAAAAGTAGACTAGCTAGCTAAGCGCCCAACAACAAATAATTAGTTAAGCTAAGCTGAAAGCCACACTTTACAGAAAGTAGCTAGTTACACTACAAGCTACAAGTCAAAAGTAGCTTGCTTCATTTAAATGTCTTGCACAGTGATGCACAGTGCATACTGTCAAAGACAAAGCATCTAAAATACTTATTCACATAATGTTTATCAAAGCCATGGTGCAGTATATATAGTATGTAGTATAGTATAGTGCAATACAAGTATACTGTATACAAGTATACTGTATGGTGCAATATATAAATACTGTATATGTGCATGTAAAAAACATGTTAATTCCTATTTATACACGAGTGTTCGTTTGACTGCAGACAGACCCTCGACGTGAAGTCGTAGAACTCTTAAGTGCCGGTCCAATGGCTAGAAAGTCACTGCACACTGGCTCGTCGGGATCTGCTGATGGTTGTGGGACGTGACCGTGATTCATTGCTGGAATTCGGTCTGCTGGTTGGAACATTGCAACTTTGGATCCTGGCTTGGAAACCAGGTCGGTGTTGACAGGGAGCGCGACGAGAACACTGATCCAATGCTCCAAAAGCATGTATTGATACTAGGGCTGTCAACCAATAAAAATTTTTTATCAAAGTAATCACATGGTGTCCCGATTAATTAATCGCGATTAATTGCTTTTAATCGCATGTGCAAATATTTGCTGAGAAAGCCCCTCATATAAATATAATTCAATATATAATGATGAAATAATGATACATAGTTATCTTTAAATAGAAAAAAAAAAAAAAAAATAAAAAATAAATATATATATATATATAAATACAAAAATATTCATATAATTAAAATGCTTTACATTCCTGTAGCAGAAGAGTTAATCGTTGATAAGACAACACAAAAAGCGGCTTTAGAATACAATGTATTGTTTACTACCATATTATTGATCATAAGTCAATCATTGGCATACAGTTCACAGCAATCCATTACACAAGTGAATTTGTCAATCAGTTGGAGATTTATTCTGAGGGCTTGTTTAAGGACCCGTCAATGTACATCTGCATCAGACATGCTTGTGTAGCGTCATAAACATAACATCGTCACTGTGTCAAGTTAAATATAGTTTAATACTTAGAACACATCTTGAGATCCCTTAGTTCGGATTTGCGCTCCATCAAGTGTTTTGAACGCAAGAACGTAACGCATGTTTGTGTTGTCTCAATGGTGTTTTTCTTCACTGTATAAACTGAGCGTTGCTCATACAGCTGAAGTTTCACTTACTGCACTCTGGAGTAAACAGGTGGTACAACAAGCTTGCATTTCTCAGGAATCTTCCATATGACGAAGGTCTGGGGGCATTGCACTGAATTAAGATCGACAGCTCTAATTTTGACATGTTACCTCTATACAGTAAACCCATGTGTTCAATATGTAAAATCAATTTTTTTTTTAACTATACATGTTTAAACCAACACCTCTATGAACATATACTTTCCTTTGCACATTCCTTTATATAACAACTCCTTACACATATACAGGTGAAACTCGAAAAATTAGAATATTGTGCAAAAGTTCATTAATTTCAGTAATTCAACTTAAAAGGTGAAACTAATATATTATATAGACTCATTACAAACAAAGTAAGATATTTCAAGCCTTCATTTGATATAATTTTGATGATTATGGCTTACAGCTTATGAAAACCCCAAATTCAGAATCTCAGAAAATTTGAATATTACATGAAATCAATAAAAAAAAGGATTTTAAATACAGAAATGTCGGCCCTCTGAAAAGTATAATCATGCACATGTACTCAGTACTTGGTTTGGGCCCCTTTTGCATTAATTACTGCCTCAATGCGGCGTGGCATGGATGCTATCAGCCTGTGGCACTGCTGAGGTGTTATGGAAGACCAAGATGCTTCAATAGCGGCCTTCAGCTCTTCTGCATTGTTTGGTCTCATGTCTCTCATCTTTCTCTTGGCAATGCCCCATAGATTCTCTATGGGGTTCAGGTCAGGCGAGTTTGCTGGCCAATCAAGCACAGTAATACCATGGTCATTGAACCAGGTTTTGGTACTTTTGGCAGTGTGGGCAGGTGCCAAGTCCTGCTGGAAAATGAGGTCAGCATCTCCATAAAGCTTGTCTGCTGAAGGAAGCATGAAGTGCTCTAAAATGTCCCGGTAGACGGCTGCGTTGACTCTGGACTTAATAAAGCACAGTGGACCAACACCAGCCGATGACATGGCTCCCCAAACCAACACAGACTGTGGAAACGTCACACTGGACTTCAAGCATCTTGGATTGTGTGCCTCTCCATTCTTCCTCCAGACTCTGGGACCTTGGTTTCCAAATGAGATGCAAAATTTGCTCTCATCAGAAAAGAGGACTTTGGACCACTGAGCAACAGACCAGTTCTTTTTTCTTTAGCCCAGGTAAGACGTTTGACATTTGAAGCCCATGTCCAGGACCCGTCTGTGTGTGGTGGCTCTTGATGCAGTAACTCCAGCCTCAGTCCACTCCTTGTGAAGCTCCCCACACATTTGAATGGCCTTTTCCTGACAATCCTCTCCAGGCTACGGTCATCCCTGCTGCTTGTGCACCTTTTTCTTCCACACTTTTCCCTTCCACTTAACTTTCTATTAATGTGCTTTGATACAGCACTTTGAGAACATCCAACTTCTTTTGCAATTACCTTTTGAGGCTTTCCCTCCTTGTGGAGGGTGTCAATGATGGTTTTCTGCACAACTGTCAGGTCAGCAGTCTTCCCCATGATTGTGAATTCAACTGAACCAGACTGAGAGACCATTTAAAGGCTCAGGAACCCTTTGCAGGTGTTTAGCTGATTAGAGTGTGACACTTTGAGCCTACAATACTGAACCTTTTCACAATATTCTAATTTTCTGAGATTCTGAATTTGGGGTTTTCATAAGCTGTAAGCCATAATCATCAAAATTATATCAAATAAAGGCTTGAAATATCTTACTTTGCTTGTAATGAGTCTATATAATATCGAATATATAGGTCGAGTTTCACCTGTATTATTAATGTTGTCCTATAATTCTGTATCTAGCTGTTGTATTTCTGTATGTGCTGGAAGTATTTTTCTGAGTACTGCACACTTCTGTTCAGATACCAAATTCCTTGTGTGTGTGTGTGTGTGTGTGTGTGTGTGTGTGTGTGTGTGTCATTGTGATTGAAACCAATTCAAACCAGTTTTTCTATCATATATAACCAATTCATTGTAAAGCGTCTACTCAAAAGAGTTATTCATTTGTGAATCTGACATCTTTAGTTAATTTATTTAAACCCTCAGAAAGATTTAGCAAGTGAATGTGGGCATGACATATTGATAGGATATTGGTTTTGGCAGACTAACTCTGCTATGCAGCTGCAGAGCAAGTTCAGAGACTTGATGTTGCTAGAACATTCACAGAAATACTGAGTTAGCATGTGGAAATGCTGCTTCTGCTGCACAATTAGACATAAAATACATAAAATACCCATTTTGCAGATCTAGACCATTGAAGCTGGGGTGGAGGTGGGTATCAGAAAAAAACTCTCACAGCACGCTGCAGTGAAACTGGCTTATCTGCAAATGTGAGCTATTTAAATTTTAGAAAAAGAGAGAGACAATTGATTGGCTACCCGATTACATATCAAAGGACCAATCAGCTTAAACCATGTGAGCCAATTAGCTTAACATGTCACATTTGAGTGAGCCGATTGGCTAATAGATAACAAGTTAAGAAAAATAACAGCTTGCGTCACATAGTGTTACATGGCTGAACTTCAGTCATTTCTGATTCAAAACCACCGACTGTAAATACTGGATACACGGCTTGATGTAAAATGCAGGGCTGCAGCATTTATCACTGCTACCCTGCTAACTAATCAATAAAATAGTTCACTACTAAAAAGCTACCTGATTTAAAAACTATAAAGACTACCACCTCGCTACTGAGAAATATAGCTAAGCTAATAGCATCCCTATTTATAATAGCTACTATTTATAAGCTACTGTGAGTAGCAGTCTGTGTAGTACTCTCAGTTATCTTTAACACATTGTAGATTAGGTGTTCCAATGTTAAGAATGATACTTTTTATCATATTAGGCAATGATTGCTTCATATCAAGTAACATTTTAATCCATGCTTGCCAGATGGAAGTAACTTTAGCTGCTTGTCAGGGTGACAATAGTGAATTCAGGGCTCCACCCGGGGCCACTCCTGGTCATGGCTGTAACAGGAGTACAGCAGATTTGGCTCAGCTTGCCTGACAGATGTTGTGTTGGGCTTTGAGTCTCGGTGTCCATTTAATGTAACGGTTTGGAAGCCGCCCCTGCCTGGTCCCGACAATGTGTCTGAATCAGCCCTCTGCTCCCTCTCAGGCCATTTACAATGCTGTTCATTTCACCGAGCCTTCACCCCTTATGTGAGACGAGAGCCATTATCTGATAGTTTCTGAAATGTTCAGCAGATGCCCTGCCTGGAGGCTGTGGATAGTCAGCTTACACACATACACACACTTGCATTCATTGACTGTCCACATTGGCACTCACATTAATTTATTAACACAACAACACAGACATCTCACCAGTGATCTCACCAGTCAGTGTGTAAATTTAAGTTATAATATACTTAAATTTATATTATGTATACTTAAAATATTCAAAATGCTTAATATGCATATAAAACTACAAGTTGGGCATTTGAAGGTTGATTTCCTTGAAAAATCATGAAACAACTGTTGCACTGTGGCACTCTCAAAACATTGCTCTATTTTAGCATCCTGACCAGCCCAACACAGCAACATTTGCTCAACCAATGGCATGAGTTTGGGGCGGAACTATTTGCTGGAAACTGAACAGTGGAAGAGGTCAGGACAATGTAAGTTTTCAGGGAAATCTTTTTGAAAAAATTTTGCAATTCAATGTGGTGACTCTTAGCATGTAGGCTATATTCTTTCAGATACTCTTTTTGCTAAGCCAAAGTTCAAAGCTATGCTAAGCCTGAAAAAGATACATCTTTATCTGGTGTATGTCATGTTTTCAGGTAGGCAAGAATCCATTTGAATCCCCCTGAACGCATGCAGACAGATTTTTACTCTGAACGTAAAGGATGTGGGTCCACAAGGTGGCTCAATCATAATTGAGCTGTTGCTGTCACAAAGCTCTAAAAGAAAATGTAATCTCCACTAAACATCTGGAGATGAACAGTGGATGTGCACATCAAGAGTGCATGTGTGAAGAGGTCAGGAGATACTTGCATGTGTTTAACTTGAGTCTGAAACAATATTAAAACATGTATGGGTCTAAATTCATGAAGAGAAATAGTCCAATCTCTCATAGCAGTAGTAGTGTGCATGCGCCAACCACATGTGTATGTGTGCACAGTCAAATTAAGTATACTTTGAAAGGTTAGTGTACGACTGTACACAGATGAAGTATATAATGAAGAAGAACGCATGTGTGTTAATATGTGTGATATTATGCTCCTCCCTCTTGGCCACCATCCTCTTCTGTGTTTATTGGTTTTGAGGTTCTGGCTGATGGGCTGTTTGGCTGTATTCAGCCCCTCTTGTGGTGGTACGGCTTGTCAGGAGTTTCTTGGAAGAGTCAAAAGCTGAGCTGAAGAACCTCCTAGTGGCCTCTGAGCATCCCTCTCACTCGCCAGAAGACTGTAATTAAAGACAAGCTCTGCACTTCAGCCATGAGGCAATTAGCTATTTTTATGTACTTCTTATTATTTGTTTAATATTTTTTTTGGATTATCTCACTTTTAGAACTATATTTGTCTGTATGCCACTTTCTTGTGCCTCTCTTCTGTCTAATCCCACACACCTTATCAATTTTTCATGAGCACTGTAAAGCCAATGCATATTAAGTGGAGGTTTCTAAATAGCTTGTGTTCAGGTCACTGCCAGGCCTCAGATACTCATGGCTTGGTCAGCCCTACTTATGAGAATTTCTGACTGTGTTCCCTGCTGTTTCTCAAAGCCTTATGGCCCTAATATACTTCTGGAGAAGTTCTTCTTCATTCTTCGTTCAGAGGAAAAAGCAGTTCTAAAAGGCTAAGCAGTGGTACAGTATACGTGTGCGGACATTCTGACACTGGCCACACTGCTGTAGTAGGCGTTTAGAAGAACATTTAAATATGACAAAGCTACATGTAAAACCTTTAAAATGTGTTATCAGTGACTTTTTGCCTCATTCTTTGAGTAGAATTCACAGTCTGTAAATTAATCTGGTTTAACAACATGATGATTATTTAAAGTAATATATATGCAATAGATAATGTTTAATTTTTCTTGTTAACATTGATCACATTCATGACACTAATGTGCCAATTATACCCTGTTATTGTAATTTAAGATGACACTAACACTTTATACAACAATCGTTGCAGTAGTATCAATGTTCATAATAAAGACAAAAGAATGGTGATAGAGGCAAATACTTTGGGCAGATGGCACATGAGTGAATGGGTACTTGAGAGTATTTGAGTAGGTTTGATTCCTTTTTTAGACAAATAAAAATAAATAAATAAATCACACAACATGTTCTTGGAAAATGTCTCTATGCGAACGATAGTACAGATGTAGTACATTTACACCAGCTCGCTGGGTAAATACAACAGTGTGTTCACATTGAATACAATGTAACAATGAGTCACAACTGAACAATGTAAACGAAGTAGTGGGTGGAGCTTCAGGTCACACCTACCGATGACGTGGACCAATGGCAGTAAGAAGGTGTTTAGCTGCCGGTTAGAGGTTTTCTTAAAAGTTTGCCCAGGCAAACCGTTACGAACCACAGAAACTAATGCAAAAACACCTTTTTGGTCAGATTTTGTTCCAAATTACTTCATACCTGTTTGTTTTTCGATTTCATATGAGGTATATCTGGGCCTTTACTGTGGAGTTATTTTCTTGGCCTGGGAATGATGCTTGAGTAGTCATCCACACCGGCTAATTGGACTAGCTTCTAGAAGATCTAGATTTTTTTTAACTTTTTTATTTTGTAATATTTTTTTATGTGGTGCTCAAAAGGTCCAATGCAACTCCATGGAAAGTGTCAGCACCATAAAACCTATTCTGAGAAGTTTCGTCTCTACAGTAATTCATTAATTTTTAATGCACTGCAGCAACAGCTATCAATGCAGCGCTGGTGTAAAAAAATTACTGCGTTCAATAATACTGGTTTGTAAAGGTAAAAAGCAGTAACTTCACATTTTGCCAAAATCGCACACTAATCACACTGTGAATTTTGGCAACAGAAGGTGGAAAGTTCTGCTGCTGAAATCGGTCTGTGCTTATTGAAATTCGAATCACTGCCCCCCCGGTGGCCGAAGCTGGAAGTGTTGCTGAATGTATGGGTAGATGTGACTTCCAATTTCCAGGTGAAATGTCCACAGAGTGGCGAGTTGTATCTTTAGTTGTAAATTAGGAAATAAAGTCAACAGGAATGCATATTTTATTAACTCTATCCCCAAGC
The DNA here is from genome assembly GCF_025860055.1 of Xyrauchen texanus. NCBI lineage: Eukaryota > Metazoa > Chordata > Actinopteri > Cypriniformes > Catostomidae > Xyrauchen > Xyrauchen texanus. Next base: position 35,473,901 of record NC_068290.1, read on the forward strand.
CTTTACCCCAACACTAAACCCAACCATCAGTGGAGTAAAATTTTTATTTTAGAGTGGAAATGCAACCTCCGAACCACACTCTCCATTGTTTATGCGAACACAATTACTTACTGGTTTCCATACGTCAAGAACCCCTGTCTTGGAGGTTTTGTGTGTGCATGAGCTGCCAGTAGCGCAAAAGTCAAGTCAACCTTTATTTATAGAGCACATTTAAAAACAACAGAAGTTGACCCAATGTGTTTTATAGATCGAACAAACAAAATGACGGAGTGATATAAAAACAATATATCACTCTGGGTAAGGTGATCATGGTCAGTTTGATGCCAAAATGACTGATAGGAGATTGTGCTAAAATTTGGCAGTATGAGTATTAAATTTTGTCTGAAACTAAAGGTTCCAAAAGAGGGTTTTCGTAGCGCTGTAATAGAATAACCATTTTTGGTTCTCCAAAGAACCTTTCAGTGAAAGTCTTAAAGAAACTTTTTATAGTCTAAAGAAACGTTTTCCACTACAAAGAAACTTTGTTGCAATTAAAGAAAAAAAAATATTTTTTTATTTTTTATTTTAAGAGTGTACATTAACTTTCAGAAGCTAAATGTCGACTTCTTGCATGACCATGTTTGAAATCAGGTCTCTTAGACCATAATCTGTCCCATGACAGACTCAGGTTTGGCTCAACTATGCTAATTTTAAATTGAATACTACTTAAGAGAAAACAGTGTGTGCAAATTGCTGTAACTACAAAATCTACAATAAAACCAAGTACATTTTTCTCAGTTTCTCAGTTTTGAACACATTTCAAGAAAATGACTGTGATAGTTTTGTGAAATAAAACACAATAAATATTTAGGTATTTTTCAGTATTTTTGGCTAGTCTGTGCTATTTATTAAGTATTGGTGCATGTAGGCCTACACATACAGATGGACATTTCTGGCTGTTGGGTTACATCTTTCTGGTTTTTTTTTTTTGTAGCATCTTGCATGAACATTGCATTTTCAAGATGGTGTGTTACTTATAAACATGTGTCTCGAGACCACTTGTGTTCTATTCCATTTTGTTGTGCTCCATCCTGCAGTTTTAAAAAAAATCATGAACACATCCGGGGTGTATGCCTTTAAGAAATATGTCTGATGGAGCTCTGGCTATTGACCAGGACTTCCTGAAGACCAATGAACTAGTCGTTCAGAGAACCCATCGAATAGTCAATTATAAATTTAGTTTTGCACATCTCTAGTAATTGTCTGGAAAACAAGTATTCCCCTACAAACACTTCTTTCCTTTTCTTAAGCTCTTGTGTATATGCTGTGTCTCACAGACATTAGACACCGCACATCCTTCAAATGTCTCAAAAATTAAAAAAGCTTTGCTAGCTGTTCATCCCGAGGTCATTTTAGGCTGCGTGGTGACAGAGTTTCTTTCAGAGTTAGCAGAGAAAAAGAACGCAAGGCGAGATAGTGGGTTTGTTTCAGGGCTCTAATGAACTCCGTCTCCGGCTTTTCTGTGCTGGAGTTCAGGCGAGGTCAGCCCATGTCGGGCCACAGCCAGGAGGGAGGGGGACGTCTGGCTCCAGCCAAGTCTAGAGTTGCTGATAGTCAAAGTCACTGTGGTACATTTGTCTAGATATGTCTCGTAATGCAACACTGCCCAGTATGGCAGTAAAATATTAACTGTCATCAGGCAGAGACAGGAAACACTGTAAGCAAACCCCAATACAATCAGGAAAGATGGTAGGCTGTTGCAGTTGTGTCGGGTCTAGATACGTTTCACGTGGCCTGTTGTGGCCTGTGACATCATCTTCTATAGATGGAGAACCTGATGGGAGGGTGTGATTCCTCAAGTCTTAGCTGAACAGAACCATATTGACCTTGAACATGCTGTTGAAAAATAAAATAAACATGAATTGTGACCATTTGCATAAAGTCTGGTCCACTTTGCTTGTTTTTTGTCCAAGAACTGCCCACAGGAATGACATGTAAAGAGACCAATGACAGTTTTCTTGTTGTGATAGTTTCCTAGTGAAATGAACTATAGAGGTGCTAAAACAGTGACTTTTATTCCCTTTTACACAAATCATGAGTAAAATTGCAGTCTGTCCTGTTCCTCACACATGACTTTAAAACACTTTCACTCTAGCGCATGACTTGTAAGGCAACACATTTTAAAGTTACATTTATACATTTTGCAAACATGATTCAATTGTCCTGAAGTTCAACTGATAAAGTGTTGCCTTTGCAATGCAAAGGACCAGTGCACAGGTCCTGAAGAGCATGCATGAGCCAAAAGTGTCAACAAAGCAACATAAAATGACGTGGTTGCTTCAGAAATAGTATTTTTAATTTAAAGGTGCTGTAAGCGATTTTCTTCATGAAATAATTGTCCTGAGATATCTTAACAGTCTCTGTGACAGCTCTAGACTCTGTAAACAGCAAACAAAAATGTCTGCCAATCATTTTGCGTGTTCTCATAGTATTGTAGTTGCAGCTAATTATTGAGGTATAATGCGACTTTTATGCCATGTTGCTCATAATAGTTGTCAGTTGAGGGTGCAGTTTTGCTGCTGTTGTTTTTGACAATATTTTCATATTTCCTTTTGGTTGTTCTTATATGCAGGAAGGACCCCAGCTGTGTGCGTTTGTAATAAAGACCTCTGTTCAGTATCATGGTTGGATTTTAAGCAGATGTTGCCTATTTCCTCAAAAATACAAAAGCAATAAGCACTCATCTTTATCAGTTCAAACCCAACATAAGTCAGTCCAAACTAAACTCAGTCCACAATGTTACACATTAATCTGCCATCATAAGAAGCCATTACAAACTCTTAATTCCCTGGAAACCCAAACACAGAGTAAACTGTGCACTGTACACTCTGAAAATCTGCTTTCCTCATGCAATAAACACACAGTGAGGTCATGTAGTGTTAGAAGGCCTGGTCTGAACCTTGCTCTTGTGCCAGGCCTTACACCTCACAGATTACAGCCTGTTTTTATGGACCCGTCTCGGGGGGACTTTCCACTCCAGGATTTCATACCCTGCTGTTACTCTCTACAGGAAAAGTTGCACTAGGGGAGAGAAAGCCCAGTGGGCAAACTGATTTCACACCCCTGACAGGGGCCCCTGCCATCCAGCTGTGGGAAATGCAGGGCCAAGCTTTAACTGGAGTTTGTGACATTATGTGGGAGCCCAGGCATTGACAGCTTCTTCATATATCACATAAAGTGCGAATACACTATGTGATATTTTTTGCTTTGACAGCATATTATGTAACAGTTGAACTCATGTTGTATACTCAAGTTATTGAAGTGAAACATTTGATGCTAATTTTGGTTAGATTAACTTTAAAAAAACAGATGTTATGTTGTAGATTTTCTGAACCCAAAGGGGCTTATTACAACTTATAATAAAGTCATTTTTTTTCATGCTGAGATACCGAAAACGAATATAAACAGAGCTCCAGGCAACTAATTTAAACCTTGTATACAATAACAAACAAACTGCTGATGTCAAAAAATTAAATTGACACAATTTCTTGAGACCTTTCATCATTTATCTTCCCCTGGATGCATGTAATTGCCATGAAAGTGAGAAGTGAACGGTTCTTCAATTTTGTCTCTGGTGTTTCTGCTAAAATAACAGAGGAAAATAAAAAATAAATGTAGAAACAAATTATGCAATTGTTGGCATGCAGAAAGAGTATAGAGATATACAGTTAAAGTGAGAACAGACCAAAATGTATCTCCTTTTTCACTGTACCATTTTGACATTAGCAGTTTCCTTGGCGATCATGATTTCAAGCTTGATTACACTTCCTATAGCGCCATCTAGCACTCTGCGAATGTGTCGAGTACTAGGAAGTGTAATCGAGCTTGAAATTATGATCCTGCCTAGAGACTGCAGTGGCAAGATGTACTGTGAAAAAAAGAGTTATATATTGGTCTGCTCTCACCCAAAACCAACTGGATCGCTTCACAAGACATTGATTAAACAACTGGAGTCGTATGATTTATGTTTATTCTGACTTTATCTCCTTTTTGGAGCTTCAAAGGCCTGATCACCATTTACATGCATTGCGAGGACCTACAGAGCAGAGATATTCTTCTAAATAAGTCATACACATATTCGGTGGCATGAAGGTGAGTAAATGATGAGATTAGTTTCATTTTTGGGTGAACTATCCCTTTAAAATGAATCTCCTGTGATCACTTCTGGTCGAAGATAGATGTCAATACCAGGTGTAAACAGGGCCTTTATAACATTGTGATCTCTTCTGAAACTGTAGAGGACATGTGTGATTTAAGGAGAAAAATCAGAGGAGCAGAGAAGGTGAAGTGTGTAAAGTTTAAAAACTTTATCCTATCCAAGCTTAATTATACTTGTAGTTGCAGAGGCAACTAGTAAACCATTTGAATGTTGATTCCCACAAAACCTGCAATCACTTTGGCTCTATGAAAACTAGCCTGAGAAAAAAAAATGGCATGAGCTTTGGGTCAGGACTATGTGTTTTATCAAACAATTGCGTTCGAGGAGAGTGTTCAGGAAAAGTGTTTGAAAAGTTATTATTTTTGTAATTCAGCTTCATCTCCCTTTAATCTCATTACTGTCTAAGAGGAACAAGTGGATATGAAAGAGGTCTAATTTGTGATTTTTCTTTCCAATGAGAATGACCCATGTTCCATGTGCTCTTTTCCCACAGACGGTGTCTCCTTCATGCCCTATTCTCCAAATTTGAGCATGTCTTTCTCATCTCGTCATGGCTTATTAACTGAAGGTGAGTCTGACACTGATTGAATTGCACTTGGCTCTCTGAGTATGTCCAAAATGCAAGCATATGGGTTCATGAATTATTGGCTAACTCTAGCTGTGAATTAGAGTCTCTGAGATTATTATGACCCAGGTAGCTAAGGCAATGTTGTGGTCTTCATCCCCATCTCAGTGGTGACAAGAGTGGTGTGAGGGAGATTTAATGATGTATTGCTGTTTTATTGGTTTAATAAGCGCTGTTGTGTGTCAGTTCTATTAACCTTGAGATAATGCTGAATTAGAGAGTTAAACCCAGGCAGGAATTTGAACGCATTTTGGGCCTTGGAACGTTTTCCACCATATTCCAGAGATAATTTATCTTCATATTGAGGATACAAACAGCCTTCCCTGATCGGAGGGTAATGTTGGGGTGGGTGGTGGTGGGGGTTGTGGTTTCTCACTTTCTAGTCGGAGCCACTGTGGTGTTTTGTAACCACACTTGCTTTTTCAGACATTGCAATGGCTCGGATCTCAGATCTAAACAACCGTCACCCTTGTGAGGTGCATTCCACAGTCAACAACCGCAATAAAAGGCCAATTTGTCTGCCGTTGCACCCTCAGGAGGGATTTGGCAGCTCTGAGAAACCGTAGCAGGGAACAAACACTCATATATGTTTTCTCATCCCTGTATCACGGAAATGGCAGGCGTAGAAAAATGTTGCACAGCAGTCGTTGAGGTACAATCACAGCTGGTCTGCAAAACGATCTCAATATCAGTCCCCATGAAACTAGTTTAAATGACTGATTTACCATTTGGTCTCTGGAATGCCGGTGTAATCTTCTGGATTCAATATTCTAATTATTGCTGAATAGAAAGTAGAGGTCAAGAAAAGCTCAAAATCAGTCACACTTTTTACTGAGGCAGTTAGTTCATGGCTCAGGGGCATGTTCCAGCATGATTAAAACTTCTCCTTTGTTGGCCTGCGATAAGTCTTTCATTTGTGTGGTCCAAAATATATTTCCTTTCCTGTGTTTCAGAAGAAAACTCCCTGTTTTCTTTTGACCCAGGTGACTGAAAACATGCATCTAGACTCAGTCTTGCTGCTTCGTGTCACACTGTTCAGACATTGACCATAACCTATGCCTGGAGCATCTGAAGGTTTTATCTTTGACCTTGTGTTTGCATTGTCAACATTTGGTCTTGATCAGATATTGCATTATGCAATGGCAGTCAAACGATCAAAAGTTCTTTGACTCCATCTCACTCCTATTCACCCAAAAATGAAAATTCTATCATAGTGACTTACATTTTGGTCTATCCCTCACAAAAAGCTATTGTTTGACTTAAGAACACTTGGAATATAGCTCATAGGTTGTATGGATTTCCGATAATTTGAATTATATTTACGATAATTATATGGTGCTTTTGTGTTGTATTTGAAGCTTGAGAGCTCCCATTCATTGAACACAAGGGCTGCCACTCGAATAAATGTTTTTATTTCATGTGCACATGCGTCAGATGGCCACTTTTAGAGCATCTCACTTTGGTTGCATTGCATTACAAACACCGCGATTTTAGGTTGCTGTGTCAAGTTAAATGTATTTTGAAACTTTGAAAAACACATCTCAAGATCTCTGTATTCATAATAGCACTCCGTCTAGCTGTGTTTGAATGCAAGAACTCATCCTCATCTTGTGCTGCCACTAGTGTCAAGCAAGCATGAGTGTAGTTTGTTATCTTTACAGCTGTGCATTGCCTATACAGCTGAAGTTTCGCTTACTGCCCCCTGGTGAAAACAGTTACTTCAAGCTTGAATTGCTGTGATGTTAAAAATATTATTATGTGAGGAAATTATAAGTAAAAAATTATAGTTTTTTTTACTAATAATTTTTTATATAATTAATCACACAGAATTAACGTGTTAAATTGTTCTTTCTCATTCTTCTAAACATCTCTTTTAGTTTTCTACAGAAGAAAGTAATACAGGTTTGGAAAAACATTTAAGGGTCAGTAATTGACAGAATTAAATTTTTTGGGTGAATTATAACTTTAACTCTTTTAAAAGTTACTTAAACCAGCCTGAACATTTTTGCAAAATAACATTATGTGGTTTATTACAGGTATTGTAGCAGTTCCAAGGTGAAATATTCACTGTGTGGTGAATGTTGCGATATAAATGTTCCCCCCAAACAGATGACTTTTTTAAAGTATAATTCTTTATTGAATTTTAAATCAACAAAATGTACCTCCCCACCCTAAACCTGATGATATAAAAGCAAATGTGAGATAAAAAACAAAACAAAAACAAAACTTAATTGTGGCGCATCTATGACGCTTTTGCAGGGGAGTAGATTCCAGGGGGAATTGGGGGAGGTAACCCACCCAATTATCAAAACAAGCAAGTACAACCAACCCCCCGTAATGCTTTATGAGTTCCATGCAACTTCATTGTGCTTGAACAAGCTTGTTATTGCATTTTGTTATGTAATACAAACTTAAAAACATATCGCCTTACAAGTCATGCGCTATAGTAAAAGTGTTTTGATGTCATAAGATAGCAATGTGTAAGGAACAGGTTGAAAGTGTTCTTGAACTGATAATCTGCCATTTAACTCATGATTTGTGTGCAAGTGTTTATATCTAAGCCACGTAAAAATTATTTAGCAAAAATTTAGGTAGTATATATTCCATGAGATAAGGTTGACTAAAACTTTTAGTAGCTGAGACTAATGATTGTTCAAATAATGTTTCAAAATGAAAAATATAACATATTTTTGCTGCAAGCCACAAGAAGTATAGGACTTCCTTCTTCAAGATTTTTACCAAGAAACCAAGCAAGCTAAAACCTCTAGTCAATCTCATCTATTGTTCCTCTATTCGGTTTTATGAGAACTTCAAAAGGAGTTGTCCATTTCAGATACACTTAAGAAAGCCAGTAAGAACATGATTAAAACAAGCACCAAACACCTCAAGGGACTGTTCAAACCATCCAACCCCCACTTTGTGATAACATCAGCTAACAGACCCATATTACTTGCAGGCCCATAAAGTCAAAAACCACTCCCTACTGTTTTGCCGGGGCCTAATTGTCATGTAATAACCCTCTTTGGTGTCTGACCTTGCTTTGGAAACCTCTTGGGTCTACAGCTTTGGGCTAGACTGCTCTACAGGCTTGGTTTGGACTCCAGTCTTGGGAAAGTTTTGTAACTGTGGAGTTTTAATAGCTGAAATGGGTGTTTTAAAGGTCTGCTTTAGAGCTGCAGATTGCTGGGTGTTGTCTTGTGATTCTGAGGGGAGGCAGATCTGTATAAGGGTGGATGCATGCACGGGAATAGACAGATGATAGAAGAGACAAGAAGAAACGAGTATAAAAGGGAAACTTGAATGAGCCCTATGATGCAGACACTGCTATTTGTGTTCTGCTGTTGCTGTCTCTTGGTTTTATTTATGTGCAAGTATGACACCCTGGATTACTTTTAAACTAGTATAGCATTTTAGTTTTCTCCTCAGCATGTCTTTCAGACTTCAAAATCATTATTTTAGTGTTGCTTGATTACACACACAAACACGCACACACACACATGCATGCATAGAGAGAGAGAGAGAGAGAGAGAGAGAGAGAGATACACAGAGACATGCAAAAACATTAAGAAATGATGTGTGTGTTAGGTTTAAGATGTTATAGGAGTAGTTCCAAACCATTTAACATTCTGTCTTCTGTGGAACAGAAAGGGAAATGTTATGCAGAATGTTATGGACACAAATCAATATTTCACATCAGTGTATTTGTTAGATAGCCAATTGTGGCAGGGCAGAGGGCGGGGCCGGATCGTGATTATAAACACGCAGTCCCTTATCAGGCTAATTAAACCTCCGAGAGGGATAAAGGCCAATGGCAGATGGTGGTGCGACGAGAGAGAGATAGTTTACGGACATGTCCGTCGTGTGTGTTTGTCTTTAGCTTTAAGTTATTCATTAAAATATTATTTATATTGCCGGTTCTCGCCTCCTCCTTTCCATTGAACCCCTTTACACTGGTGCCGAAACCCGGGAAAGGGGGATTGTGCGGGAGAGCGAGATCGTTTACGGACATGTCGCACCACCGTCTGCCATCGGCCTTTATCCCTCTCAGAGGCTTAATTAGCCTGATAAGGGACCGGTGTGTATGATCACGACCCGGCCCCGCCCTCCGCCCTGCCACACCAATGTAATAAGCGGGATAATAAAATGCCAATAAAACTCCGACACAAACCAGAGATGGAATCCAGTGTTTCTGGGGACTCGGGGACTCATTATCCCTTACATATCAGTATATTTAATGGTTCATTTAACATTTAACTGTTGATAATAATAATACAAAAATACAGTCTATGTACAGTCTACAATATATGCAGTTTTACAACCCAAATACTTATTATAGCACATTTTACATATTGATGTACAATTAATGACGACATAAACATTTCAACTCAATTGAAAACTCAGTGTTATGTCTGACTGTTTACATTACACACCCTTAGGGCTTCTGGAGATGCAGAATAGTCCAAAAATGCCCGAAGACACATAGTAAACTTGCCCGGTCACTTTACCACATTTTTCAGTAGCGTGACAGTTGCTCAGCTGTTTTCAAAACAGTATAGCTTTTCCTACGTATAGCAATATATTTGAGTTAACATTTAGTTAACATAACTCTGCCATAAACATTAGTTACATTTTTTTTTAATTTAGTGTACATTTATTTGTTCAAGTTTACTGCTGTCACAATGACAGATATGCCCCAATTAAATAGCTTCAATGTACACTAGTAAGCTACTTTTTGTAGTGTAACTTGCAACTTCAAAAGTGTATCTTGAGCATAGTATTTTACTGCTATAAATTGTGTAGCTTGAAGCTTGAGAAACTACATTTTCAAAGTAGTTCCCCTAGGTTGTTTTCCAACCAGTCTGGAATATGTTTGTACATGTTGCTTTTGAACCAATCCATGATCATAAAACATGATTCATTCCTGTGTACATAACATCCAGTTTGATTACCAGCTTCACCTTTGAAGAACAATACAAAAAGTTGTTCTCTTTTGTACAGCGTGGAGGTCAGACAAAACAGTTTACGTCACGTCTCTGTTATCAAGGTCTAGAGCTATTTATTTCACAGTTCACTCTGAGGACACAGCTGTGTGAAAAACTACCTCTCTCTCACTCTTTCTCTTTGACCTGCTCACAAAGCCTCACAAAGCTCTAAACCTGTTTACCACCAATGAGTCAGGATTCATTTTATTCTGTATCATCTCTTGTGGATAAACCCACTCCTTATTCCTCAAGCCCCAACATGCAGATTCTGACCCACTTGTGTTCGGACAACACCCTTATTATTATAGATCACACACATTATTTTGTCTAATGGCCCATTTCCCAGGGCCCAGTCTGTACACCCTTTGGTCACTCTGATTTATATTACCAAACTATTCACTAACCCTTAGAGACGACAGTCTCCACACTGCAATTATTTGCATGGCTGCTATCTAAATATTGTCGCAATAGCCTTTAAAGAAAGCTGATGTATGGAGACCACAGGGGGCGATCCGACGAAAGAGTTAAACAATTTGATATTTAGCATAATAGCATTGGGGATCGACAAAGGCCCAGGCCTAGGCGACGACCTCCAACCTTCGTCTTCAGGGACCAACCGGTTTGTAGCCGAGGAGGTCAAGAGGTGGCTAATCTATTACCTCAGATAGCAGGAAAGGATATGGCGGACAGTGTTTACCGCTAGCATGCTCTGTGGCATTATATTAAGGGCCTGCAGCTCTCTAATTGGATCACGAGCAGGGCTAAGTATGCTTTAGGTTGAGTCATCAGGGTACTCTTATGTAGTTAGTGTGTGTTGCTCGTCTTAGGGCTTTTATCAGCTGTGACAGCTTCCTCCGCTCATGTTAGATCATGCACATCATGTTTATATGCGTGCAATGCATTCCAGAAATAATACGTTCAGAAGACCTTTAATACGAATGGAGTCAAATTATTTTGTTATGTGTAATGTGCTCTTAATTTGATCATAAATGTGGATTGAGATTAGCCAGATTATATAGGAAATTGTCTTGACATATTCAGATGCATGCTTTTAAATATGTAGTTGTAACTTGTGACTTGGCTTTGTTCTAAAAGGTTCTAAAGTTTGGATGATTTAAAAAAGAAAAGTAATCAAAGCTATGACAACATAAACAACATAAATTGATGTATAGGAATTCTGCAGTAACCAAAAATGTTAAACATATCAACATTATATTATATTTTATCTGATATAAAAAATACGCTTTTTTTTTTTATTCCATATTCTCACGAACATATCTAAATATTTTCAAATACATCACAATAGTGAACAAGCTGGATCTGTTAAAACCAAGTTCTACCTCCAGTGCTCCATTCTGAGGGGTCGGGGGCTGACAACGCTCCGTGTTTTAGGATAATCCTTAATATGGTTAATATATCTTAATATGGTTAATATACTGCATCATAACATGTCCATACCATTATTATGATTTAAAGATATTTTTTCAGTGCCTTGTCATTTTTCTCATTAGCCTCATTGACATAATCAGTTGTCGCTGGAATCTTTAAAGCAACATTTATATAAGTTATAACTGTAGGGTGCCATATAAGGACAGCTCAACCTGAAACCACATTGACTGTCAGTGAGCACAGACCACAGTGTCCTTGAATGACCATATCACTCCTGTTTATCTGAGGAAATTCAAGCGCTCTTGTGGGAACTGGGTTTCCTTGACGGGGTTCTCTCCTCACTAGATCATACTGTACATCTGTAAAGTGCTGGAGATATGTTCTTCATTCACTCTGAAATCCAATCAGATATTCAACATATTTGAAGATGTGGAGATTTTAAAGGGATAGTTCACACAAAAATGAAAATCCTCTCATAATTTACTCACCCTCATGCCACCCTCTGCAGAACACAAATTAAGATTTTTAGAAGACAATATCAGCTGTGTAGGTCTGTACTATGCAAGTTAATGGTGATCAGGCCTTTGATGCGCCAAAAAAGAGATAACGTTTCCTTAGGCTCCAGTGGTTTAATCAATGTCTTCTAAAGTGATCTTGTTGGGTTTGAGTGAGAACAGACCAAAATGTAACTCTGTACCATCTTGACATTAGTGGTCTCCTTGGCGATCATGATTTCAAGCTTGATTACACTTCCTATAGCGCCATGTAGTGCTCTGTGCATATGTCGAGTACTAGGAAGTGTAATCGAGCTTGAAATCATGATCATGACTAGAGATTTAAAGTAAAAAAGGAGTTACATTTTGGTCTGTTATCACCTAAAACCAACTGAATCGCTTCAGAAGACAATGATTAAAACACTTGAGTCTTATGGACTACTTTTGGGCTAACGTTATAATTTAATGTACAAGTTTAATGAACTAGTACAAATAATTTTGTACATTTTGGTAAAACAAAATCTTAATGTACCTAGTTAGAAAGCCCCCTGTTTATTTAACAGCATTAGCTGGGAGATATTTTATAAATATGTAAGCAAAATAAACAATAAACTGAAAGATACCTGGATCGAATAGAATAGATTTGTGAGCTTCCCTTAAAAAATTGACAAATTTGGCAAATTGTCTATTGTTAAAGATTTGCTGTAGGTTCACCACTACCGGTGAAGAGCTGCAAATGTCTGGCAAACATTTGCGGCTAGTTTTCCAGAACTTAAGATTTTTTTAAAAGAGTTGTAAATCAGAATCGAATCTAATCTAGAAATCTGTATCAAACCCAGCCCTTAAAAGGACCCACAAAAAAAAAGTGGTGGTCTGAGAACGGTTCTTTTCTGGGTTCTTTTAGAGGGGTCTGAGATCATTTAGGTTGTTCCCATATACACAATATAATAGGCTATAGACCGTTTGGAGAGCTAAAAAAACGAGGTGTGAAAATGCCCTTATTCTAGAGGGTTCACTTACTTTAAGATCACATGACCTGCCGAATACCAATTGCTTAATCTCAGTAACTAACTGCCCTGTTATTGGACATTTTAACTTTTGGATTAAATTAATTAGAACTTTTTGGTGAAAAGTGAATTTATTCAATGACATTGGTAACTGAAACTGTTGTATCTGAATCATAGTGCATCCAGGCCACTAGGTGTCAGAGTTAGTCCAAGACGACTGTGATGTTGACCAGCACAACATAAACAACATGGAAAGCAAAACTGACCCTACTTACTTACTTAAAGGTGAAGTGTGTAATTTTTGCTCCACTAGCGTTTCCAAATGAAATTGCAAAAAATACTGACTGTTCAAGCAGGTTTCCCAAACACTCCCCCTTGGTCATTTGAACGAACCAACAGTCCAGAACACATCACCTTTAATGCACATTCCTGGTCTGACTGAACGATTCATTAGTGCACATTATTCCAAAGACAAACAATGTCATCTTTCAGAAAAATTGAGTAACTTGCACTCTGAACTTCACTCTAAAACATCTTTCTTTTTCTACTGACATCACCAAGCCCTCTCATTTTTCAACTCCTCTCGTCATTTCATATAGAGCCCATGTTTCACAATCTAGTCATTCCCAATGGCTAAAATGAAGTCCTGCCCTACATTTTTTTCATGTTGAATATCCTGCTTCATTTTGAAATACGTCACATTATGTAAGCAAAAATTGTGATTATTGTTTCATGTCGGCTTAAAGAAACAGGAAATGTGTTTATGTGTTTTCGTTAATGTTGCTGTTTTTTTGTTTTTTTTTACAATGTCCTGAAATATTTTTCTCAGAGTCCTGATACCAGAGTGTCTGCATCCCAAGCCACAAAATCTCACACATACAAACACACTGGAACACAATAGATAGCCTGACATGAGGGACCACAAATCCCTGCACCCCTGCCGCCTCCTGCTGAATCAGCTCGTATAAAAGTAGGTCACCAAACATGCATATCATCATGAGCTCTGGGAGCAATAAATAGCTAAATCAGATGCATTTTTGTTCAAATTTGATTAAAACTAAACAAACACATGTCCCTGGATGCCTCCACATAACAAAAAGTGATCAAATTAGGTCATCCTTTACAGCCATTAATTACTGTACATTAAAAAAGGCAAAGGTCTGGACCGAATGATCATGCATTTTCATAAACCGTTGCCGAGATTTCCCTGAGGGGTTTGCTCATAACGTGATCCCTGACCGTTTCTGATCAGAGTAAACATGCTATTTGCCCAGGATTATATGCAGTTCATGGTCAGTTGGTGGGATTCCAATATTTTTATATGCAAGTCTGATTTTATAGTGCATTAGAAATCAGTGCTTTGTGGACACATTTAGGAAAAATCTGACTTTTACAGGCCTATTTGAAATTGTGTTTATTTGTCATTCATATAATCCTCCTTCGTTCTTTATTTATGCTAATACTAGTTAATCACTGTTATTTTCTGCCAATTTTTGATGTGCTTCACTTTGATTTTTAAAAAATGCCAAAAGCAAGGAATAAAAAACAATAAAAAGAAACTGAATAAACCAAACATCCAAAATAAATAAATATATATTTTAAAGATTTACTCATTTAAATTTCATAACAGAATTCTATAAAAAAATTATTTAAAATGTATCAATGTATTTTTTTTTCAACATTACACAATTTATTTGTAATTTGATGTAATTTATGAAATTAAAAAGCGTAAATCTTAGAATTAGGCTAAAATCTTTTTTGAGTGCATACAGAATAAAACAAACTCCAAAAAATTCTGCACCTCAAATCCATTTGTTAGCGAACTCGTCACGTGAGGTGTGTGCCAATGAATAATAAATGCTTCGTTGACTTGTGTCTGTGAACTAGACGGCAGCTCATGAATTATGGATTGTTATTCTTGGCTATGCATTCAAACGGGATGCAATGATGGCAAAGTGTCACTAATAGCACATTTCTGTTAACAATTTTTTTTCTCTCTTTTTTTTGGGTGCTTGATCTACACTCTTCATCACCCCTTTTTTTGATGAGGGATCATTAGTCGGCACAGTAGCATATGTGAATGCGGTTAGTCAATGGCCACACTGTTACTCCTATATCAGCAATTGGTGACTGGGAATTCCGACATTTCTAGACAGGAGTTAAAGGGTGATGTTAGAGATTGTTGCTCAGTGATGATGTGTCACTTTTCCTCAAATGATCACTTTAAATTATTTATCAAGAGAATAATTTTTTTTTTTTTTTTAATAATTCAAAAGCAAAGGCCGCTTCAGGGGGGAGAAGTAGAGCAGTTATGTCACCTCAACACTCTTGTTGTCCTCTGTTGCATCTGGCATATTACAGTCCAAATCATAAGGGATTTTAAAAAGAACAATATAATAAGTGGAGAAAGGAAAAGAGTGAGTTAGAGATATATATATATATAGAGAGAGAGAGAGAGAGAGAGCGATACTGTGTGGTTGAGTTCTCCACCCTTTGACACTGGGCCATTCAGCCGTTTACTCCCTCAATCACTCTTCCAGAACAGGGAGTGTTTGCATCTGATGTAATCAAAGTCTGTGGCTGAAATTAAGGAGACAGCTAATCTGGGCTGCATTTATATACGTTGCAAATCTTACATGCTGACTATGTGAAACAGGAATAGGGTAACAGAACATTATATTTTAACATTGGCTGGAATAAACAAGAGTGTTTTTGCACACGTAAAGGCATCACCACTATGCTTGGGTGTTGTAGGTGGTGCCAGGGTGTTCCTATGTGGTGGCTAAGGTGTTCTGGGTGGTCGCTAGAACATATCTAGCACACTTCTCCTTTACAAGCCACACAATTTGATATGAGCAATAGCAAGAGAGCTCAAACGTTTATAGGGGAATTGATTATTAACGCTAACTTTTTAAAGACAGACTTACCATGAGTTGCTGTGGTTGTTATTCGATGGTAAATGTTTATGCTGAATATTTGTAATTTGATGTAATTTATGAAATTAAAAAGCGCAATTTGTCATCTTACATTACCTTTTCTCCCCAATTTGGCATGCCCAATTCCCAATGCTCAAGTGGTCCCTGTGGTAGCGCAGTCGCTCACCTCAATCCGAGTGGTGGAGGACAAATCTCAGTTGCCTGCAATTCTATGAGAGTCAGCCCGCGCATCTTATCACATGGCTTGCTGGGCACCTTACCGTCTAGACTAGCATGTGTAGAGGCTGACACTATTCCCCGTGATCTCAGCACACAACCTACCATGCACCCATCCAGAGTGAAAACCACAATATCGCAACCATGAATAGGGCCACCCATGTGGCTCTAACCTCCTTAGCAACCGGGCCAATTGGGTTGCTTAGGAGGCCTGGCTGGAGTCACTCAGCTCACCCTGGATTCAAACTTGTGACTCCAGAGGTGCTAGTCAGCGTCATTGCTCGCTGAGCTACCCAGTCCTCCATCTTACATTTTATAAAAGGGTGTTTAATAGGCTAATTTAAAGAACTGTACTAGCCATGATCCTGAAGGGAAAACATCCACGATTTAGAGAGTTCAATCAAACAAAGCGTGACAAATGAGGTTTGCAGCGACTTTCTACTCCCATGATGCACTGCAAATAAAAAAATCAAGTTGGTCTTCCTACATTCTCAATATACTTATACTGTATATTTATATATATCTGAATATTTTGCTATATACTTCTATATTTATAATAAACCCCTTCAAATCAATTGTTTTAAAAGTTCGATTTGCTATGCTTCATGGGATTGTAGTTCATGCCATAACACTAAAAAAAAAAAAAGCTCTTTGAACACCAGAAAAAGTA
The DNA here is from genome assembly GCF_025860055.1 of Xyrauchen texanus. Classification (NCBI taxonomy): domain Eukaryota; kingdom Metazoa; phylum Chordata; class Actinopteri; order Cypriniformes; family Catostomidae; genus Xyrauchen; species Xyrauchen texanus. The sequence continues at coordinate 35,490,418 of NC_068290.1, forward strand.
TTCACCTAGTCCAAACTCAAATGGATTAAGGAAGCTTCCCCTTAACAAATTTAAATGGATAGATCGCAATGATACCAAGTTCTTATAAAATGTTCTAAAGTTGTGTTGCGTTAGTTCATTTTAATTAAGGAAATTGAACAAGCAGCAAAAATCCTTTTTTTTTTTTGTTGAGTGCATGAAAAGCACATTCTTGTACCTTTTGGTCTTATTTTCGTATATATATATATATATATATATATATATTGCTTCTAATCAAAGTGAACTGGTTGTTTTTTTATAAAGGATTTTAAGAAATCCCTATGGAAGAAATGGTTGGGCACTGTTGTGCTCCATTGTCATGCTTGCTTGAGTAAACACCACTAAAAGGGCATATTTTGACACATTGCCTGTTCTCGGGTATTTGAGGTGGAAGTTATCTGATTAAATTTCTTAGACTGCATTATTTATTTTATTTTGGTGTAGGGTGTAGACAGGGATGTAGGGGTGAGAGCCAGCAAAGAAGGAAGTAACAGTCATCAAATCACATTTAAATCCCCCGTCCCCCCACACTCCAACTCCCTAAAGTGTTCACCCACCACAATTCAGTATGATTAACATAAAAGGTGCCAGCAAATATCATATGTAAAAAGCATGTTTGGTTGACATGTAGAGTATCAGTAACACACAGCCATGTTCCTGTTCCACCATCCATCCATTTAAAATGTAGGTGTAAAATAGGAATAATGCTGTATATTCATGTTCATAGAGCCTGTTCTTGGGTAATTGTGGCAGAAGATTTAGGGGCTGTTTGCCTTTATTTATAGGAACTGTAGGGTGTAGACAGGGATGTAGGGGTGAGAAAGGGTGACACCTGGTTTCTGAAGCCCAAAGGCTCAATCGTGTTTTCTTTAGCATTAGTTCAAGACTAGAAAATGAATCCAGATCTGTTTAAATGGAATATATTTTGTGCTAGATAAGTTAAATAAAGGTTTTCATTTGACTGTGATTTTGGGCAAGGCAATATTTTTGTTGTCAACATGGCCTACGAAAGAATGAGAATTAATCTTTGGTATCAGCCGCAATCTTTACAGAACTAAGGGCTGAAATTATGCTATTTGGATTTGTGCTGTATATACTCATTTTAAAATCAAAACATCCCTGTCTCATTGGTCATTTGGACATTTTTACCCATAAAAGGAATGACAAAGAAAGCAAGCAAAAAAAGAAAGTAACAGTCATCAAATCACAATTAAATCCCCCGTCCCCCCACCCTCCAACTCCCTAAAGTGTTCACCCACCACAATTCAGTATGATTTACATAAAAGGTGCCAGCAAATATCATGTGTAAAAAGCATGTTTGGTTGACATGTAGAGTATCAGTAACACACAGCCATGTTCCTGTTCCACCATCCATCCATTTAAAATGTAGGTGTAAAATAGAAATAATATATTCACGTCCATAGAGAAAAGAACAGGAAGAAAAAAATAAAAACATGTCAGATGGGCAACTCGAAGCAGCTGAAAGCATGAGGCAATTTATCCTGGATTGGATGGATCTTTTTCATGTGTTATGATAATGTCCACATAATTTATTCTTGTGGATCGGCTCTTCTTTAGAGCCCGTCTGACAGACACAAGGACGCGGTCCCGCCTCGCCTGTCATCCCTGTTTGTCTCACAAAGTAAAAACTACCTCCTAAATAAGGAAGTAATTGCAAGACAGTGCTGCTAAACATGAATAGACAACAATGGAGTTTGGAAAAAAGACAAAAAGGAATCTTTTGGCTGTTGGGAGTGCTTGTATAGTCAGTTAGGACTTGGCGGAGCAGCACCCTCCTCTCCAACACCCTTCCCACCTCCCTCCTGTACGTTTGGAGGCTGTGTGAGCAGAATACTGATGAGGTTGTTTTTGGGAGATCAATTTCCATTTGGAAACAGGGAGTGGTTCACCCCTCATAGCAGTGTTGTCGGCATCTGCCTTCCTTTGCAATCCCAGTATAATATTATTGAATTGCAAATCTGACTTATTTATTAATAATTGCAACCACTGATAGGAACATATGTCTAAATACACTAAAAGCTAACAACATAGAATGTATAAAGTGGACTAGTGAAAATGCTTTGATTTATCCCTTGCTTTAAAGCAAGCACTCAAGCTGGCAGGGATGTACTCCAAGTATGTGCAAAACCTGATGATCCATGTTACCCAGCATGATTTGTAAATGTTATAAAGAGCATCTTGTGTGGTTCAATGGAATCAAGGAACATGGTCAATGTCACAAATTGGATTTTTATTTGATGAAACCCAATTAGAAATTGTGATTTCAAAATTGAGCTGAATTTTTACTTTTCTTCTTCATTTCCAGTTTTAAATGAAAAATCCCACATTTTCAATGTGGTCTCAGACCCCACTGTATGTTTATTCAGAGTACCGGCCAAAATTCATCCCCCTGTACTGTGGGATTTGCTCATGCTTCTTTTGCCGTAGGCTTGCCGTGAGCATGGCTTAGAGCTGAGTTTTTGATGCAGTGTAGTAAATGTGCTGTTGAAATTCTTAAGAAGCCTTTATTTGATTGATTGACTTGCTTTGTTTTAAAGAAAACCCCCTTCATTTGTGGCAGATCCATTCTATCATCCATCTCTGGAAAACACACAGTATGCCGGCAACAGAAGCTGTATTGAGTGGAAAATTGGATAGAAACTGATTGATTTAGAAGGATTCGAACATAGATTTAGAATTGAATTAAAGGATTGACAGATTTTCAGGGCTGCTCTTTAGACATGACATACCTGCATTGATTTGTAGAGTCATCAGGTTGAGAAATAAAATAAGAAGAACATTTTTCTGTACTCTAGTACATGTTCAATTATTTTTCTCTGTGGAATGAAATAAACACATACTCCAATATGAGCAAATGTTGCTTGTTTTATGAAATAACTTTTTTTGGCACAGACTACAGCCCAGGAGCACTGCTCTATGTTCGAGAGAGAGAGAGAGAGAGAGAGAGAGAGAGAGAGAGAGAGAGAGAGAGAGAGAGACAGAGAGAGAGAGAGAGAGAGAGAGAGCGAGAATAAAACTGCCACATTGTTGACTCAAACCTCAGCACATACAAACTGACATCATGCCTCTAGATTAAGATGCAATATTTTGCCTTTCACAACAATCTCCGTTATTGCTCTCTTTTAATGTAACGGCCCAGTGATGAATACACAGTTCCATTTCCAATGAGAGCAATGCTGCCATGCATGTCCATGTTATATATTTCTATTGCCTTGTGATTGTAGGGAACCAGAGTATAGATTTTTTCCATATAAATGAGCAATATAAATGTTTATTATTACTGCACTATTCCATTTGCTTCCTGCACTTTTCCTCTTTCAACTATTGTAAAGAAATAGGGCTTCAGGCCTTCATATACTGTACATTTCCTCATAAAGGAGGATGTTATGGTAAATATCTATATATATATATATATATATATATATATATATATATATATATATATATATATATATATATATATATATATTTTTTTTTTTTTTTTTTTTTTTAATAGTCAGCCAGCAAGTTTAAAAGTCAGAGAAAGCTGAAGCTAGTCATTAGTCATTCTTTCCTAGCATTTTGTCCCACATGGTGCAGGGTCCACTTCACATATATATTTAATTTGGCACAGTTTTACGCCGATGCCCTTCCTGATGCAATCCCCAGTGGCTGGTAGACTCTCACTCAAACATAAAGGGCAATTTAATTCTCCAATTCACTTAACCTGCATGCTTTTGGTCTTGTGGGGGAAACCGGAGCACCCGGAAGAAACCCACGCAAACACGAGGAGAACATGCAAACGCCACACAGAAAGGCCCTGGGTAAGCTGGGACTCAAACCTGGGATCTTGGATTTGAAATACTTTAATAAAATTTAAATGATTTTTTTTAGGCAATTGTGTATAATGTTGCATAGTGAGGATTTCTTTAGTCTCAATTACTTCTGTCTCTTTATGTAATCTCAGACTGACTCGATGTTCAGTGGGGGTCTCTGTGGGTCCATGACATCTGTTGCAGGGCTCCCTGTTCTTCTGTTCTATTATATTCTATTTGCAGAAGTAATGTTTGGGAGTCTAAAATGTATATTACCTATTGACACACTGCAGCTAAAGATATAAATAACCATCTTAAGACAAATGTTTTTGTTAAACATTTATGTGCCTGATCAATCTGATCCCCCATCAGCCTCTGGCTCTGCCTCTAGCATAGAGGGCGTGTTGGGATTTAGGAGTTCTTCAAAGTGTTCCTTCCACCGCCCAATAACCTCCTTTGTTGAGGTCAACAGCATCCCATCTTTGCTGTATACAGCTTGGATGGTTCCCCGTTTCCCCCTCCCAAGGTGGCAGACGGTTTTCCAGGAGCACTTTGATGCAGACCGATAGTCCTTCTCCTTGGTTTCTCTGAAGTTTTCCCATACCTACTGCTTTGCCTCCCTCACAGCTGAGGCCGCAGCCCTTCGGGCCTGTTGGTACCTTGCAACTGCATCCGGAGACCTCCGGGACAACAAATCCTGGAAGGCCTCTTTCTTCAGTCGGATGGCTTCCCTGACCACCAGTGTCCACCAGTGTGTTCAAGGATTACAGCCCCTTGCGGCACCTAAAACCTTGAGGCCACAGCTCTCCACCGCGGCTTCGGCAATGGAAGCTTTGAACATTGCCCACTCTGTTTCAATGTTGCCAACCTCCGCAGGGATGCCTGAAAAGCTCTGCCGGAGGTGTGAGTTGAAGATCTTGCGGACAGGGGCCTCCTCCAAACGTTCCCAGTTCACCCGCACTACTCGCTTGGGCTTCCCAGGTCTCTCCAGAGTCTTTCCCCACCCCCTGTCCCAACTCACCACCAGATGGTGATAGGTTGACCGCTCCGGCCCTCTCTTCACCCGAGTGTCCAAAACATATGGCCTCAGATCCGATGACACGATTACAAAATCGATCATCGACCTTCAGCCTAGGGTGCTGTGGTACCACGTACACTTATGAGCATCCTTATGTTAAAACATGGTGTTTGATATAGATAACAGCATGACTAGCACAGAAGTCTAATAACAAACATCCACTCGGGTTCAGATCGGGGAGGCCGTTCCTCCCAATCACGGCTTTCCAGGTGTCCCTGTCATTTCCCTGTCACCCAGCATCACTATGGAGTCCCCTACTGGGGCCCTATTCAGGTGATATGATCCGACCAGAAATGCTGAAAGCTTTTGATGTGGAGGGGGTGTCATGGATGACATGCCTCTTCAACATTGCGTGGAAGTCTGGGACAGTGCCTAAGGAGTGGCAGAACGGGGTGGTTGATCCCCTCTTCAAAAAGGGGGATCAGAGAGTGTGCCAACTACAGGGGTATCACACTTCTTAGCCTCCCTGGTAAAGTTTACTCCAAGGTGCTGGAGAGGAGGGTTCGGCCGATTGTCGAACCTCGGATTGAAGAGGAACAATGTGGGTTCCGTCCTGGCCGTGGAACAACGGACCAGATCTTTACTCTCACAAGGATCCTGGAGGGGGCCTGGGAGTATGCTGATCCAGTCTACATGTGTTTTGTTGATCTGGAGAAGGTGTATGACTGGGTCCCCCGGGAGAGACTGTGGGAGGTGCTGCGGGAGTACAGGGTGGGTGGGTCTGGGTGGGTGGGTGCCATCTTAGGGTGATCCAATCCCTGTACGTCCAAAGCAAGAGCTGTGTTCGGGTCCTCGGCACGAAGTCGAGTTCGTTCCATGTGGGGATTGGTGTCCGCCAGGGCTGCTCTTTGTCACCAATCCTGTTTGTGATATTTATGGACAGGATATCGAGACGTAGTCAGGGTGGGGTTCGGTGGGCTGGGGATCTCATCGCAGCTTTTTGCAGATGATGTAGTCTTCATGTCATCATCTGTCCGTGACCTTCAGCTCTCACTGGATCGCTTGGCAGTCGAGTGTGAAGTGGCTGGGATGAGGATTAGCACCTCTAAATCTGAGGCCATGGTTCTCATCAGGAAACCAATGGAGTGCGTACTCCGGGTAGGGAAGGAGGTATTGCCCTAAGTGAAGGAGTTCAAGTACCTTGGGGTCTTGATCACGAGTGAGGGGACAATGGAGCGGGAGGTTGGCCTGAAAATCGGGGCAGCGGGGGGCGGTATTGCACTCGCTCTATCGCACTGTTGTCATGAAAAGAGAGCTGAGCCGGAAGGCAAAGATCTCGATCTACCGGTCAATTTTCGTTCCTACCCTCACCTATGGTCATGAAGGCCGGGTCATGACGAAAGAACTAGGTCGCGAGTACAAGTGGCCAAAATGCGTTTCCTCAGAAAGGTGGCGGGCCATACACTTATTTTCCTGACAAAATGCATTTATTTCCATCTTAGGAAAGAAAGCAAATCAATATGTAACAATATAATGCTTTATTAACATTTTCAAAAAATATTATATCAACCTTTCAAATAACATTTAACATTCCCCAAAGTCTAATTGTGAGGTTGACTTATAGAAAAAATGTGTCCTCATAGGTTGAGTATTCATTCATATTTTGATTCATTTCATATTTCTATATTCATAATTTTGTATTTAAAATATTCATTAACATTATATAATATAACATTATTTATGAATTTGCAACTGTTTTGTAAAAGCGTTTATTCCTGCTCTGTGAAAATACATCTAAATGCCACTTCAGATGCATCTTCAGTGTCACCTTTGTTGAGTAAAGATGGCTTTAGTCCCCATAGGGTAGTATTCATTGCAATGGGAATTAAATCTCTTAACTCTCATCCTCCACAATATTTATCGGTCTGTAGACTGTGACTATCTGCTTTCCTACAGCAATCGTGAAGCTGTGTCCATGATTCGCATCAGAGCGTCAACGGAAGCGTTGCTTTGAACTCCACAGGAAAAGCGGAGTGATAGTTAAGACTCGGCGTGCTTCAGTAGTGATTACCTGAAAATATTTGATTTCTATCACAAGTTCCATCTAGGCTTGTTTTGTACATCAAATAATAGTGCATTTTATCACTGACAGGGAAAACTTATGGTGTGTCCATCAATGTAATGACTTTGTAAGTGTTCCCAATAAGTGTTTATGCTGGTTTATGCTGTAATATGGGAAAATGTGTTAATCATGATTAAGAAAAAATTATGTGTTAATTAATCACGTGCGATTAAAGTGTTAATTCCGACAGCTCCAATGCATTCACATTTACATACTGGATGTCATATTTTCATAACACTTGAACATAATTTTATAAGGTCCATATTCTGGTTAAGTCTTAATTTTGAAAAAGTTTGCATGCACCAAAGCTATTGGAATATTCCTCTATACAAGTACCTGCATAATCCAAATTAATTTAAAATTAAAAATGTTCCAGTTCTTTTCCTGTTTGTAATGAAGACAGAGTGAGGCAGAGAGGCAGAGGCGTAAACAGGGACAGGCTAATGATCAGGGCGGGCAGCAAACAGTCGTGGTACAAGGCAGGCTAGAGTAACTGGGCAGGTGGCTAACAAACTGGAACGGGGAATAGCTAGGTCGGTACACGGATAAACTAGAGAGGTAACTAATGATGCTTGGAAATGTCGCCGGGGCTAAACAAGACTTCGCAAGGAGGGAACAAACAGACGTGATTAAACAGAGTGAGGTAATAAGCAACAGCTGGGGTGAGTAATCAGTATTCGGGTGAATGCGATCTCCGGAGGCTCAAGGAGGAGGCGCCTTCACCCGTGTTCGTGACAGAGCCCTCCTCCTGTGAGCGGCTCCTGACGCGAAGATGCGACCCGCGCCGAGGTCTCCCCCGAGGTCGAGGGGCCGGTCTCTCGGGTTGGTCCGATGGTACTCTGTAATGAGGTTAGGGTCGAGGATGTCGTTGGTGCTGACCCAGGACCTTTCTTCGGGCCGTACCCTCCCAGTCAACCAGGTACTGCATCTGACCTCGGTGGCGCCTGGAGTCGAGCAGCCTTCGCACCAGGAAGGCCTCCTCGCCCACCCGATCAGGGAGGGGGTCTGAGAGTGGCCTCCTCTTCGGCCCCGGGTCGTCGGCCGGTTTCAGTAGGGAGACATGAAAAGAGGGAGAGATTCGGTAATTAGTGGGGAGCTTGAGACGGAAAGTAACAGGGTTAATCTTTCTAAGGATTTTAAAGGGGCCAACATACCTAGGGCTGAGCTTTCTGCAAGGCTGGCGGAGGCGGAGGTCTCGGGTGGAGAGCCAAACCCATTGGCCTGGGGCGTAGTCGGGTCCGGGACGGCGGTGATGGTCTGCTTGCGACTTAGTGCGGTCCATGGCCCGCTGTAAGTAGACGTGGGCCTGGTCCCATACTGCCTCGCTGCGCTGCAGCCAGTCGTTAATGGCGGGGACTTCCGAGGGTTCTCCGGACCAAGGGAAGAGAGGGGGCTGGTACCCCAGGATGCATTGGAAGGGGGTCAGTTTGGTGGATGGTTTGAGCAAGGAGTTCTGGGCGTACTCGGCCCATGGAAGGAATCTACTCCAGTCCGACTGGTTGTGGTGACAGTACGTGCGCAAGAACCTGACAATTTCTTGGTTTAGTCTCTCCGTTTGTCCATTGGACTGGGGGTGGTAACCAGAGGTGAGGCAGAAGTTGATGTTCAGGAGACGGCAGAAAGCCTTCCAGACCCTGGAGGTGAACTGGGTCCCCCGGTCCGAGACAATCTCTTCGGGCAGACCGTAGAAGCGGAACATGTACTGGAACAGGTGTTTGGCAGTTTCGAGGGCGGTGGGTAGCTTGGGTAGAGGTATCAAGCGGCAAGCTTTGGAGAACCGATCTACGACCGTGAGGATGGTGGTGTGCCCCTGGGAGTTGGGTAGGTCGGTTACGAAGTCCACGGCGATATGTGACCAAGGACGATGTGGAATGGGGAGAGGTTGGAGCAGGCCGGCCGGTGGTTGTTTAGGGGACTTTGCTAGGTTGCAGGCTGAGCACCTCTTGACGAAGTCAGCAGTATCCTCGGGTAGGGTCCCCCACCAGAAGCGGTTACTCAGGAGACGGGTGGTAGCTGTGATTCCGGGGTGGCCGGAACTTGAGGAGTCATGCACCCAGCTGAGTACCCTCTCCCGGAGGCTGGGGGGTACGAAGGTCCGACCTGCAGGGCACTCAGGAGGAGGTGGGACTGAGACTTGAGCCTGGGAGATGTCTGACATGAGGTCCCACTGGATGGGGTCTAGGAAGAGCACGGGCGAGACGATGGGTTCAGCTGTGAGGTTTTGGACTGTGGTCTCGTGTTGATGTGAGAGGGAGTCGGCCTTGGTGTTCTTGGAACCCGGGAGGTAGGAGATGTTGAAGTCAAAGCGGGTGAAGAACAGGGCCCATCGGGCCTGTCTGGGGTTGAGCCTCTTGGCGGAGCGGAGGTACTCAAGATTTCGGCGGTCCGTCAAGACCTGGAATGGTTGCCTGGCCCCCTCCAGCCAGTGACGCCATTCCTCCAGGGCTGCTTTTATGGCCAGAAGCTCCCGGTTACCGACGTCATAATTTTGCTCGGCGGGAGTGAGTTTGCGGGAGTAGTAGGCACAGGGAAACAGCTTAGGTGGGTTTCCTTGGCGCTGGGAGAGGATGGCTCCAATTCCAGTGTTCGAGGCGTCCACCTCTACCACGAAGGGGAGGTTTGGATTGGGGTGGTGCAGGATGGGCGCAGTGGTGAAGCGTGCTTTGAGTTGGGCTAAGACCTGGAGGGCTTCAGCCGGCCAGTGGAGCTTGTTTCCACCTTTCTTCAGCATGGCGGTAAGAGGTGAAGCAACTACTGAAGTTGCGGATGAACCGGCGGTAGAAATTCGCGAACCCCAGGAAGCGTTGGAGCTCCTTCACCGTGGCGGGCTGAGGCCATTCCAGGATGGCTCGTACCTTGCGGTCATCCATGGCCACTCCGTCTGGGCTGATGACGTACCCCAGGAAGGCTACCGACTTCAGGTGGAACTCACACTTCTCGGCCTTGGCGTACAACTGGTGCTGGATCAGGCGTTTGAAGACGGTTCGGACATTTGTGATGTGTTCCTCAAGGGAGTCAGAGTAGATCAGAATGTCGTCGATGTAAACGATTAGATAACAGTTGAGCAGGTCTCTGAACACATCATTGACGAAGGACTGGAACACCGAGGGACTGTTAGACAAACCAAATGGCATCACCAGATATTCATAATGGCCGCAGGTGGTGGAAAAGGCAGTCTTCCACTCGTCTCCCTCCCGAATACGCACCAGGATATAGGCGGAGCGCAGGTCCAGCTTGGTGTAAATATTTGCGCTCCTTAATTGCTCCAGAGCAGCGGGCATGAGTGGCAGGGGGTATCTGAATTTTATGGTGACGTCATTGAGGCCGCGGTAGTCGATGCACAGGCGAAGGGAGCCGTCCTTCTTGCCCATGAAGAAGAATCCGGCAGCTGCCGGGGACGTGGAGGGCCGGATGAACCCCTTGACCAGCTCCTCCTCGATGTAAGACTTCATGGCTAAGGACTCGGGTTCTGACAGGGGAAAGACTCGGCCTAGGGGTGGTGTGACTCCCGGCTTGAGTTCGATGGCACAATCGCTAGGTCGGTGGGGCGGAAGTAGGGAGGCCTTGGCCTTGCTGAAGGCCTCGCTCAGGTCAGCGTACATGGGGGGTATCTGAGCGGAGTCGACAGGAGCCTTCTGGACGTTGGTGGTTTCCACGGTTAAGGGGTGGAATGTTATCAGACACCTCGCCGAGCAGTCAGTGCCCCACTGTGTGATTTGACTGTGCTGCCAGGAGATTCGTGGGTCGTGAAGACGGAGCCAGGGGAGGCCGAGGATTACCGGGTGGTGAGGGGAGGTGACGAGGTGCAGACGGCTGGTCTCGGTGTGCAGCACTCCTACCTGCAGGCGGATGTCGGTAGTGGTGTTGCACACTTGACCGGTACCCAGGGGCCGTCCGTCTAGGGCCGCCACTGCCAAGGGAGGTTCACACACAGTCAGAGGAATACCATGTTGCTTACAAAAGTTCTCATCAATGAAATTACCAGCCGCACCAGAATCGATCATAGCGTGGACATTTAAGCTATATGATCGGTAGCAGAGGGAAATGGGAACTTTCAGGCTGGAACTGGTTAGGGTGGAAGAAAGGAACAAACTCACCCCTGGTTGTTGTCGCTCAGGCGGACGCGTCGGGCAGTTGGAGCGGATATGCCCGGCCTGGCCACAGTCGAGGCAGAGGCGGTTGGAGAGGCGGCGTTCTTTCTCCTCCGACGTGAGGTGGGCGCAGTCTAACTGCATGGGTTCAGGAGCCGCTTGGCGCTGGGGTGCCGGAGCGGGCTGCGGGAGCCACCTAGCTGGTCATCGGGAGCAGATGAGGTTGTCGACATGGATAGCCAACGAGATGAACTGCTCCAAAGTGGTCCCCTCATCGCGACACGCCAGCTCAGCCTGCAGATCTGCGCTCAGCCCCTGATGGAAGAGGAGATTTAGGGTGCACTCAAGCCAGCCGGTTTGCGTTGCAAGGGTGCGGAAGGTGAGAGCGTAATCCGCCACTGTGTGATTTCCCTGGCGGAGAGCCAGGAGTTGCTCACCAGCGCTCTTGCCACATTCAGGGTGATCAAAGACGTCGATCAGGTTCTGCATGAACGAGTCAAAGGAAAATTGTGTGAAGCCCTGATTGTGCCAAACCGTGGTCGCCCAGTTGAGAGCGCGGCCCGTCAGAACGGAGCTGACGAAGAGAATCTTGCTCTGATCAGTCGGGTATATCGTCGGTTGTTGCGCGAGAAAAATAGAGCACTGCATTACGAAGCCTCTGCACTTCGAGGGTGTACCGTCGAATTTTTCCAGGAAGGCGAGTCGTGGGCTGGTAGCTGCTTGGGGAAGTGAATCGCCGGCTGACGCTTGGCTAGCTTGAGGAACCGCGGGTGCGGTCGCGGAAGCCGGCGCTGGTTAGAGTGCTGCCTGCACGGTGCGCATTATCTCCTCGATGGCTGAAGCGAGGCGCCCGAGCTGGAGCTGTTGCGCGGGGAGCTGGTTCGCCTGCGCCGAGAGTTCCTCCAACAGGCGGGTGATCACCGCTGGTTCGAGGGGCGGCGAAGTCTTCTGTAATGAAGACTCAGGTTGGTTTGGATCCATATGCGGCTTTATTAGAACAGTAAACTCAGGTCGTACAGGCAATGGTCTGGGACAGGCAAACAGAGTGAGGCAGAGAGGCAGAGGCGTAAACAGGGACAGGCTAATGATCAGGGCGGGCAGCAAACAGTCGTGGTACAAGGCAGGCTAGAGTAACTGGGCAGGTGGCTAACAAACTGGAACGGGGAATAGCTAGGTCGGTACACGGATAAACTAGAGAGGTAACTAATGATGCTTGGAAATGTCGCCGGGGCTAAACAAGACTTCGCAAGGAGGGAACAAACAGACGTGATTAAATAGAGTGAGGTAATAAGCAACAGCTGGGGTGAGTAATCAGTATTCGGGTGAATGCGATCTCCGGAGGCTCGAGGAGGAGGCGCCTTCACCCGTGTTTGTGACACTGTTATTCTATGTTGTAAATACTGGAGACGCTCACTTTTAGTAATTTTGGATTGCAATTCAATTAAATTTAGTCCCATTCACGTCCTTTACAATAACACACAAGTGCGAAATGAATAGCAAAATTTAGGCAATGTCTTTTCTTTTAATGTTTTTAAAATTGAGTCTCCTCCTCATTCAAGAAAATACTGTTTAATAGCTTGACTTTTCACAATTGTCTGTATGTAGTTTCAAAGAGAATTACCCTTGTTTTGGACATGTGCATACAGGGCTGAAGTTAGAAATTCTTGGGCCCGGTACAAAACGTATTCAGCAGTCCCTCCAGTTGTCCGCCAACGGGGTGGGGCAGATATTTCATAAACATGCGCTACCCGATGGCTTTTGCTGTTGCGCACTGTCTCAGTGATTATATCCCTGTCACCCGTGATTAGATGTGCTATACAATATGGAACAGCCTTTCTGTAACCCTAACCCTAACTCTTACACTGTAAACCTTACCCCTAATCCTAAACCTAACCTAACCTAACCCTACCCCAACCCTTAAACTAATACCTATTTGTGGCAGGGCGGAGGGCGGGGCCGGGTCGTGATCCTATGCACCCGGTCCCGTATTAGGCTAATTATGCCTCTGTGAGGGTTAAAGGCTGACTGCAGGGGACCGTCCGGGAGAGAGAGATTGTTTATGGACATGTCCGTCATGTGTGTGTTTATGTCGTCTTTTAAGTTTACCATCAAACTATGATTTATATTGAAAAGCCGGTTGCGTAGGGTCACGACCCGGCCCTGCCCTCCGCCCTGCCACACTATTCCCTAACCCTACCCCTAAACATGCCCGTACCTCAACCTCAGTAGCAGCAAACGTGAATCTTGTATGTAGTTACACAATAAGTAAATTGTATTGTATGTATTTTAATGTTAGTATATACCAGCACTAGTACAAAGTAGTTAAAGATACCTATTATACAGTAGGACTGAATATTCTTATATAAGGTCCATATAAGGTCTATATTCTGGTTAAAAAAAGGTTTACATGCTCCAAAGTTGTTGGAATATTCCTGTTTACATGTAATCAGCACTTGATATAGTGTTCTCACTCTTGCCATTTATTACACTCCATTTTAGTTATGTTGGAAAGTAATTTAATTAATTATTGAATTATATAAAGCTGAATACTTGCTTAATTTAGTTAATGCATTTACATGATGTTTACGTAATCAGAATATGACCGAATTCTGATTAATATCTTGTGCATTTAAACACAATCAGTGAGAACTTCTTTATTCCAAGCTCTATTAATGAGCCTTTTAATATCTGGAACTGAACTAAAGCACTTTAACTGGTTTAGTGAATCAATGACCTTGGTAGGTTCAGGAATGGATGAGTTTTTAAATAAATAATCAGGCATAGCGCTCCTGGCACAATAACTACCTGACACTCTGACAGCCGATTGACAGGGACAGAGAGAATGCGTGAGTGCAGGCCTGCGCTCATGCGGAGAGGTGCTTGATTGCCACTCTCACTCGTGTGTGTGTGTGTGTGTGAGTATGTGAACACGTACGGGAGGATGGAGCATTTAAATTACAGACCCCCCAAAACACGACTTGGCTTTCACCTGCTGTCACCTTCCAAGGCCTTGACAACACCAAGCGTGCAATTAGACTCTTACGGAAGACATCCCAATTTACAGCTTTAAAATGTCACTGGATTTCTCTCCACCTCTTTGATAAATGATAAAAAACGAGTCATCTTCGTTAAAAACCCTCAGTGCTCATTAGATTTTTGTTAGAAATATTGTTTTTATGAATATGATGAAAGATGTCATTAAGTATTGGTTTTATTAGTTTTTATTGACTCAAAAAATGTAAGATTACTGTTTTCAGGAAAGAAAAAAGATCTTTGAAATATATCCACAGTTTCTCCTAGACTCCAAATGAGATCAAAAAGATAGAAAATAGCTAATTTTGCTGAAGTCTTAGCTCCCTTGGAGCAAAATATACAACATGTGACTCGTGAATTAATTATTTAGCACTTATTGTTAAAAGTTAACATTGTAACTAATACCACAAATGTAAAGCATGTGTTGTGTGTTCATCAGGTTTTATTTTCTAAACAAGCAGTTCAGTTTGAATATTGAAATAGGACTTGAACTTGTTCAGCTTGGTTCAGACTTCAGTGTATCATCTTAAAAATATGATACTCCATTTTCTCTCTCTGTCAGATGAATACAAACAGAGTTAGACATTTCCTGCCATGGTTTGTGCATTTATTTGCAACCATATCTCCATTCAATGTATTGCAGAGCGGTGGTGACATTTCATGAAGTTCTCATAAAATTACTCTCTCTCAAGCTCTGTGGGTGTCTGGTTTCAGCACCTCTGCATATGGCACACAAAGGCTCTCTTTCAGACACACAGGTTTGACCCAGGGGCCATTCGCAGATCTAGTTTGGGTCCTTACTCTCCTCCTCTTCCTCACATGGCTGCAAACAGTAGAGCCACTGTGTGGAAATTACAGCACAAAGATGACATTACAGCACTATCAAAACCTACAGACCTTATGAAGAATCAAGGCACCAGTGTGAGGGATGAAACAGCATTGAACATTGGGAAATGCAGTCGTGGGGTATCTAGGCTGTCTAGAGTACTTTTTACAGTAAATTATTGTTAAAATGACAGTAAAAAAACAATAATCGTCGGCTCCCAAAATTCCCTGCATGACCCATTATATTTCATTATATTTTTTATTGAAAGTAGTTAAGTTTCTTTCTTTTATTAATATCAGTTATGTTTTCTGGGTGTTCGGTTTTATATTTAATGTAATTTAGTGAATGTTTATTGCATAATTTTAATTTAAAATGTGTTACCCTGATGGTGTTTAGTGTTTGTGCGAGTGACACTGAACACTGTCTCTACATGGTTATTGGTCATTGCTCCAGAAAGAGCCCCTGTTGATGAGTTCTGCAAGTTGTTTACATTTTTACTGTATTTTTTACGTAATTATTCTGGCAACCACTGCTACTAGTGTATTTATTACATTATGAGAAAAAGCAGAGAACAAGATTAATTACTTTGATGCTTGTCACAGTTAAAGTTTAAATTTTACACATACAGATTAAATTTTTCGATGTTAAAATACTTTCCCCATCCCAGCTTAATGTGGATAGACAACTATAAATAAGCCATATGTAGGTTGACTTTCCTGAAAACATACAGTACTTTAGTAAGCAAATTCATTTATCAGACATCTAAATGAGTTGTGCAGATGTTGTCCCATGTCTTGCGTTACTGTAGTGCAAACCAATCTCATGACTTAAGGGGGTGTTAGAGTTACCTTCCGATGTCTGTGCCATTAAACCGGCACGTTTCCCATACAATGATATAACTCAATGCGTAACTATCATTGTACGATGCATCCTTGGAGAAAATAACTGGCTAGTCATGACTGCTTCCCAAAACCATAGTGACCATTTAGCACATCCATCGTTTAACCATCACGCTGGTTAAACAACATAGAGCTGTCATTCATGACGTGATGCAGGGGGTGGAGAAATAACTTCTGCAGATATTAAATTATTATAGCTCATTTACACATAAAAGCTGCTGAAGACAGGAAAGCTGAATGCACTGTGTAATGCAGCATCAGACTTGAGCACATGGGTAGCTCAGCTAGTATTGACGCTGACTACCACCCCTGGAGTCACGAGTTCGAATCCAGGGCATGCTGAGTGACTCCAGCCAGGTCTCCTTAGCAACCAAATTGGCCCGGTTGCTAGGGAGGGTAGAGTCACATGGGGTAACCTCTATGTGGTTGCTATAATGTGTGGTTCTTGCTCTCGGTGGGGCACGTGGTGAGTTGTGCTTGGATGCCATGGAGAATAGCGTTGGCCGTATACTCAGATAGAAATTGTATGAGATAACGGCCTTTAATCCATTAAATGGCTGCATTTGCATTTATGTGATGTTTCAGAACACCGCTTTCTGGAATAAGCCATTTTCTTAAGTGCATGTAAATGTGTTCAAAGTGTTGACAGAATGAAAGATGTACAGTATATGGAATAAAAGATATAGAAGCCTCAGCGAAGTGAAATTATGTCCACACCTCAAACTTAAAAGGAACTATGCTTCTAACCACAGGTAGAGCTGTAGTTCCAACCATACAACTTTGTGATGCCATTTACGAATGTTAGTTGGAACTACAGTTTCGGGAAACATCAAATTGTTGAACCATGTTGGTAACGATGGAAATTGCAGCCATAGTTGGCTAACGATGCTTTTATGAAATGCGCTCTTGGATGTGCTACTATTCAGCTAGCGAGTTTGCTAAAACCATGTCAACAGCTTAAAGCTGAAGTAATTTCTTCGACACTAGTGTCACCAAATGGAATTACAAATATAAACAATGTTAGCAAAACTGCTTTCTGAATACGTCCCTCATCTACTCTTGTTCAAACAGTCAGACAGTCCCGCCAACTGGTTTAGTAATGTTGTTGGGGCAGGTCTGATCAAGTCTCTCAAAACAAACACAGGAATCTTTATAACACTACAAAGACACAATGTGTACAGATTTGGAAAAAATGAACCTCTGAATGGCTTTCTTATAGTTGTTTCTGCATATTAAGCTGGGATAGAAAAAGTTACATCCTTACTTTACTTACTTTAACTAAATTACTCAATAAGATTTTCTTCAAACTGTTGCCATCTTGGGCTCCCAGTGCGGGTGCACACCCTGCACTGCATGCAGTTACGCCACTGATATAATTTTCATGAAATTGTGAAAAAAGTTTTGTTGTGCTTTCAACCACCAATTCACACTCAATGGAAACATTAAAAGTCAAAAGAGTGAATATGAAATCACTGGTAATGAAATCGCTGTGTCCCTTAATTATTTGTCTCCTTTTGTACCCATCCTAGTGTGTGTGTTTGTGTGTGTGTGTGTGTGGATGTGTGTATAACGGTGCACCTGCTCATCTGTCATCAGTATCCAAGTGTGGTCTCCACTGTCTGTTTTCCATCCACACTTACTCTAACAGCAGACCACTCAGCCAAGGATGGCAACTATTTGGAGCAGCCCTCTCCACTGCCGGACAATAAAGGACTCACGCAGTGGCAATGTGTCTCCGTGGTGATTATATTAAGAAGCTGGCCTTTCTCTTTGCAGCTGCGTCGACAGAGGGATGGAATAAGAGAGTGAGAGAAAAAGAGAGAGTCTGTATGGTTTGGGGGAGAGGGGTGTTAATACACCGTGACAACGCAATGTTGGACTAGAACAGCATAGTGTTCGTAGAGAGGGGGAATCTTGCAGTTTAAGGGGCGGGGGACTGGCTGCAGGAGTCTTAAACACTGGGCTTTCTTCTCCAGACCACTTGGCATTCTTTTTATACAGGCAGTTAGATGTGGGTCAGAGGGCACATTTCTTTAAGATCACATCATTTGACCAACATCTTTCTGCTGCGCTCATTGGCCCTAGACCCTTGTAAGCTGCTGTCAGGTTAAAATGGCCATACAGCCATGCCTTTTGATAGTTAAGAAATTTGTCCAACCTGTTCTAATAGAATTACTATACCTATATTTTGCTAAATTATTTTATGTTGCTTTTTGTATGTATTGCAACAATCTCCTGGTGAAATGAAAGCTTTAGGTGCTAAAACAACAATAGCTTTTATGTCCTTTCACACAAAGCATGGGTAAAAGGGCATACTGTCAGTTCATAAACACTTTGCGCCCTGTTCCTCCAACCCCTTTTCACTCCCAAGATGTCAGTGTGTCAATCTATTTATGCCTAAAGCACCATCTAGCGTTCGTTTCCGATGCAAGCGGCAGGTTAGCACTGGGCAGTCTCGTAAAAGAAGCGTCACTGTCAATCTTTGGATATTATCGTGTGTTTAACAGCAATATGTTTTATTATACTTATAAATGTATTAGTGTAGTGTGAAGACCGCTCATCTGGGTATTGCGAGCCATCTTTTCTGCTTATTGAATCACTGTGTGATCTCTGCTTGCAAACTAACAAAATCATTTCAACTCAAATAAAGGTTTCAGGCCCATTTATTTATTAATTAGTTTTAAGATACATAATCGTATAACAAGCTCCGCTTCGCTTCGGGGTCCTGATCACACTATCTGCTTTTTTTTGCGATAACCCGCTGACTGTACATTATCCCTTAAATATTGATAAGGTTATCTAGAGATGACAAGATGTTAGAAGAAGGAAAGAGCATATATCTGCCACTATAATACTTGTTGTGGTTGGTTGTAAGGGTATTGCTATGTAGTTACTAAGGTATTCTGAGTGTTTTTTTTAGCAGGATGTAATGTGGTTGCTAGGTTATTCTGGGTGGTTTGTAGGATGTTGCCCAAGACAATAAAGCCCACCCTCAAGTCTCTATGATATTTTGATCCCTTGAAATGTCTGGGGTCCCTCATTCAATGTTGGTTAATGTGATTTTTCACCCATTTCATTGTCTTCCAGATTGTAACCACAAGTTTGATTGCTTAGAAAAGCAATAGCACAAATCTATTCATCAAGACGCTTGAGTCAAGGTATCATTATTTAGCACAGACCAGTTCAGATGAAGTTATGCAGTGATTTAAAACTTTGGATTAGGCTTATTTTTATCTTTTTCAAATCCTTAACCCTAAATATGAGCAATAATAATAGTAATGCTAGCCTTACCAAACACCACTAATAAGCTATTTTTTATAATTGGTGCATTGACATTATTAAACTACTCATCATTATCCAGAGAGTTCCTTGTAACATACGTTTGGCAAATCGTGCAAATGTTCTTTGGCAGCCTCTATTAGCATATGCATGAAAGTGTCAGTCTGTACATGGTCAGTGCTGTTCAACTGTTTGTGTTATTCACCTCTCTTTTGTCGTTAACTAGCAGAGGGGAACATACTTAAGATTGCATCAGGTTTTGTGAGGAACAAGACATAACTCTTTAAATTGGCTGACCCTATTCAAAAGCGAAAGCAAGGCCATTTGGCTTTAGGAAAACCAGGTGCAAAATCTGAAAAGCTTTGAGAAGATATTTATATTTCATTACAACTACAAAACAAAACAAAAATATTTTCACATTGGTGGCCAATATGTTTAATTAGAAACAGGGAACTTAGCATTTAGAGTTTAGAAGTAGTTCCTGTACAGGATGTGATGCTGCATAAAAAACAAGGTCATAAATCTTGTATTCATCTCATGTGTATATGAAATAGCCGATTCTGGTGGATTTTGTTATGCACTGACACAGTTTCTCTAAGACCTTGTTTACACCTCATATTAAGATTAATTTTGCCTGACTACTTTTGATCTAATCACCCGAGATGCATCGTAATACTAAATGTAAACAGGACCACAGATTTTCCCATTGGTGGCCAATATGTTTATTTAGAGACAGGGAACTGTGCATCAAAAAGTAGTTCCTGTAAAGGATGTGATGTTGCATAAAAACTAAACTATAAATTTTATGCATGATGAATCACATATTTACATAATATAGCTGATTCTGGTGCTTTGACACAGTCACTCTAAGTCACATTACACAGTTGTTTATCAGTGGATTTAGCTCAGAGGCAATTG
This sequence comes from Xyrauchen texanus, assembly GCF_025860055.1. Classification (NCBI taxonomy): domain Eukaryota; kingdom Metazoa; phylum Chordata; class Actinopteri; order Cypriniformes; family Catostomidae; genus Xyrauchen; species Xyrauchen texanus. The sequence continues at coordinate 35,510,437 of NC_068290.1, forward strand.
GAGTGTGAACTGTATGTGTCTGTGTGTGTGTGTGTGTGTGTGTGTGTGTGTGTGTGTGTGTGTGTGTGTGTGTGTGTGTCTGGCCTGCTGGCTAAAGTCTTTCATGTCAGGGACAAGTAAACAGGAACCCCGGGGCCTGTCTGTGGTCAGAGGTGGAAACCAGGCCACTGTAACCACCAGAAAGGAAGGATAAGGTTGGAGATTGAGAGCGAGAGAGCGATACAAGGAGTGGTGGTGGCGTAGTGGCTAAAACGCAGGGCTGTTAATCAGATGGTCGTTGGTTCTAACCCCACGGCCACCACCATTGTGTCCTTGAGCAAGGCACTTAACTCCAGGTTGTTCCAGGGGGATTGTCCCTGTAATAATTGCACTGTAAGTCGCTTTGGATAAAAGCGTCTGCCAAATGCATAAATGTAAATGTAAATGTAAATGCAAGCCATGAGTTTGAATCCTTATTGACCACTTGTGACTAACTTTTTCAGTTTTCATGATGATTTCTGTCTCTGCCACAGACTAATTTTCTCCTTCCTGTTCTTCCCATTCCACCTCTTCTGAAGTAGATTTGAGAAGACAACTTGCTAACAACTGGAACTTTAGATCTGTCAACATTTTAGATTGAATGCTGAACATTTAAGCTCTGTACTGAAACCTTGTGAGCTGCCCACTGCCTACATCAGCAACTATCAGGATATAATGCTGCCTTCAAGTGAACATGGGAAGCTCCTTCGTTCATATTCAAGTCGGAAACAAAATATTTGATAGAAGCCAGACTAATAGAAAAAAATAGAAAAAATACTAATAGAATTTTTTTTTTCTTCTGTTGAACTAGCATAAGAATTCACTTGCATTACTTTTATTATACCTATATGATTACTTCATGCATGTTATCTTTAATCTATAAATACATTTTTTATAAAGTGAAATGCGTCAAGTCATGAGCTTTCAATTATTTAACCATTACAGTATATCTGTAATAAATAACAAACTAATATCAATGAAATAAAGTACTGATATTGAAATATTTTTCCATCATCTTTCATGTAGTCATGTCTCTCCCATCTAGAGGTCGAACGATAGTGGATTTTGCCAATACCAATAACTAAAGTAGTGGAAAAGGCCAATAAAAGATTAATTGGCCAATAGATTTTAAAATTTATTTATAGAATGTAAAAATTTTTTTTTGTCTTTCCTTACTATGACGGGCATAGACATAGAGGCTACAAGAGTCCAAAATGAATAATATCCCAGATGCAGTTTATTATGCAACCAAAATCCCAATAATAACCAGAAAAATAAGATTTGGTGCATAATGCGGGCCTTTTATCTATAAACAAGCCAAAAATACACATACTTATTTCAGGAATCTTATTTTGAAAGCAGCTGACTTTCTAGCTCTTCTGACCTCATTTGACCTTAAAAGATTGGACACTGCTGCAACTCAAAGAACAGGAAAACAGCTAGATCTCATCCTTACGTGTATTTGTATCTCCAAGAATCCCCTTGTTACTCCTCTACATATTTCTAACCATTTCTTCATCCAGTTTTCTCTCACTTCACCTAAGGTCTCCTTCTGAAACAACCTTTGCTCTCTCTCACCCACTCGCTTCTATTCCATAGTCACTGCATCCCTTCTTGCCACTAACCATTTATCTTCTCTAGATCTAAATGAAGATACTATTGCTCTTTGCTCAACATTAACTAATTGTCTTGATAGTGTCTGCCCTCTTACCTCCAGGCTAGCACGTGCCACACCCTCCAGCCCCAGGCTGTCAGAGACACTTTCTGAACACCACACCGAGCTGAGGGCTGTGGAGAGAAAGTGGCACAAGTCAAAAGACCCTGCGTACCTGAGCAAGTATCAATCACTTCTGTCCTCTTTTTCCATCAGCGTTTCTAGTGTTAAAATAGAATATTATCAGAATAAGATCAGTAACACTTCAGATTCACATAAACTATTTTCAACTTTCTCATTTCTTCTCTATCCTCCTCCACCACATCCTACTACTTTTCTGACTCCTGATGATTTTGCCATGTTTTTTTATTGACAAATTAGCAAGCATCAGCAGCCAGTTCTCTACACCTAACACCCACAGCCACTCTCTTCCAACATCACATCCTCTGTTCTCCTCTTTCTCCCTTCTCTCCAAGACTCAGGGCTCCAAAGTGCTTCTTTCTAACCATACTACCACTTGTCCACTTGACCCTATCCCCTCACATCTTATGCAAGCTGCTCCTCCATCAATCATTCCTGCACACACACACACATTATCAACACATCTCTCACAATTGGAAACTTTACTAATACATTCAAGTAGGCTCGAGTAACCTCACTGTTCATAAAAACAAAGAAACACATAACCCGACTGTAGTTGACAGCTACAGACCAGTCTCTCTCATACCTCCCCTCTCTAAAACACTGTTATACTGTAGAACCAAGTTGTTCTAATTATTGAATCCTCTGGAGGAACACAGAGGAAAAAATAAATAAAAAAAAGATATCACAACCTATTGTTCCAAAAAGTAACTATCGGCATGATTAATCAGTATAAGCAATATATCGGTCTACCTCTACTTCCAACGTCACAACTCGGGTTTCCCACTTGTAAATACGACTTTGTTTTGTCATTCATGTACTCGGAACTCATAATTGCGATATGTCCGACTCCACTTGAAGGCCGCATAAACTGTCATGGAACCTCTTAAGTGAAATTTAAACACTACAACAACAAATTATATGATGTTTCCTCTTGTGAATTTCATTGTTTTTTGAAAGTGTACAGTCATTTCAAATCAGATGATTGCAACACGCTCCAAAAAAGTTGAGACGAGTTGAAATAACAAGGCGATGTGAAACAGGAGATGTTAAACAGGTGAGGCAATCATGTCATAGTATATAATGAGTCTCCAAAAACAGCCTAGTCCTTCAAGAGCAAGGATCATTCGAGACTTGTCAATATGCCAACAGATACTTCAGCAAATTATCCAGCATTTTGAGAACAATGTTCCCCAAAGACAAATTGGAAGGATTTGGGGCATTTCACCCTCTACAGCGCACAATATAGTTAAACAATTCAAGGAATTTAGTCAAATCTCGGTATGTAAAGGGCAAGATGAAAACCATTTCTGTCATTTCTGATCCTTCAGATGTCACTGTCTTAAAAAACGAACATGTGTTTGGGATTACTTTAGTAAACCATTGTTAGTCAACACCACTCACCACTGGATCCACAGATGCAAGTTAAGACATTACTATGCAAAGCAGAAGCCATACATCAACACTGTCCAGAAGCACTGCTGACTTCTCTGGGCTCGGTCTCATCTTAGATGTAAAGTAGAACAGTGGAACTGTGTTTTTTTGGTCCGAAGAGTCCATATTTCAAATAGTTGTTGAAAAACAAAGCCGTCCTGTACAAATATTGGAGCAGTATACTGCCATCCAGCAACGTCTTTTCCAGGGACGTCCCTTCATTTTCCAGCTGGACAATTTCAAACCACATACTGCCCAGATTACAAGTGCATGGCTGTGTCAGCAGAGAGTGTCTGGGTACTAGATTGGCCTGCTTGTAGTCCTGACCAGCTCCAATTCAGAATGTGTGGTGCATTATGAAGCGCTCCATACGGCAACAAAGACCCCATACAATTATGCAGCTAAAGACCATAGATAATGGATGAATGGGCAACAATTCCAGTTTCTAAACTTAACAAACTTGTGTCTTTGGTACCTAACTGCTTAAGTTTTATTAGAAGAAATGGTGATGTTACACTAAACACTCAACTGTCCCAACTTTTTCGGAATTGAGGTTGTAATATAAATATATTTATTTACATTTAACTGTCATTTATCTTGCCTTGTCTGTGATCTTGGATTTATTTTTTCACTTAGCTTGTTGTACAACATAATCACACGAGAAACTGACATATTGAAAGTTCATGTACACTAAAATCGACCCATACTTCCAAATGACAAACTAGCGCCATCCCTCATCAAATATTTTTGCATAATTTAGAATAGTCAGCTTTCCCTCTAGCGCTAAAAGCAGTCTCAGAGACACTGTTACTGGTCCTTTGCAAACCAGGAAGTAATCACATTCACATTAATAATAGTGAGCATGATTAGGAAATTTTGCATTTGCAGTACATGGTTCATAACAGCAGCCAGTGGAGTTTCTGGCAACCCCTTAGGGTAAGATGGTGCCACTGTAGGATAATATGCATATGGGGAGTGGCAGTACTGGTAAGTAATACTACACTGAAGATGAATAATACCAAGAAATGTACTCTTACCACATCCTCCAAAATTTGAGCAATAAATGCTTTTTTAGTTATTATTAATAAAAAGTGTATATATTTCTTATATGCATAGAATTTTTATTTCCTTCACCTGTACTTCTTGTCTTTATGATGCAGTGATTGTATTCATACATTGTTGGATCTGTGTAATTTAATTGAAACTTTATATTGCACCTTCTGTTTTTCAATAAAAAATCCACAGTTTTAGCACAATGTGGGGACTTTTCAGACCAACCCTTACCCACATATGAAAAATATTCAAGTTAAATCAATGTTAAATTTACTATCTGGAACAATTTCGCTGTGACGGCATCTGACCATCTTACGGGACAAATCACGTCCTGTATTGATTTGATATGGTTCAAATCATTTTATATTTAAATACAGGACGATACCATATTTTACGGGACAGGTGGCGACCCTAGCTGGAGGTCTAATACATTCTCATGAGCAAAGTGTGGATGCGGAAATATGTTGAGTTTATCAGGATAAATTGTGAATCGGGAGTACATGGGCAGGAGGGGTTGAAAATAACGTGAGAAACCTGGTAAAATCAGGAGTGTTGGCAGGTATGCTATAGACTTTATTACACTTTTTTACCACTCTGTGGACATTTTACCATGAAACTAGAGCTAATACATGTTCATACCTCAACAACAATTCCAGCTTCAGCCACTGTGGGGCAGTAATTTAAATTTCAGTCAGCACAGACCAATTTCAGCTGAAGAAATGTTGACCTACTGTTGCAGAATTCACACTGAAATCAGTCTGCGTCAAAATGCATTTTGGGATTGACTTCTTAATGTATAATACCAGTTGCCAAATGATGCCTTGAAAATTGGTGGGAAAAGATTATCTTAGGAGGCAGCATAAATAAATTGCCTACCTTTTGGAACAGCCTTTGCATTGGGAGATTATGCCTTAAAAAGCTGCCTCTGTAGGCAGATCACAAGATTTTGGAAGAGAGCTTTAGTCTTGGGCAAAGCGAATATGACTTGTTTTTGGCAATTCTGTCTTCCGCCTAATAAAGATGAATGCACTAAACGATCAGAGTTTGGAAAGAGACCCAAAGTGCTTCCCTTAAGTCCTTTTAAAACCTCTTGAACAGCCGCAGGACAGAAGTTGATAGTAAATTTAAGCTGTTGCTGCCCAAACAAGTCCCTTTAGGACACGGTTATCTAGCTGGATTAGCTTATAACAAGTCCCCATTTCCCCTTGGTGTGCTTACCTTGCACATCTTTGGTTTTGTCAGTCTTTCCCCAGCACCAACCAAATCTCCTTGCTAATGCTAGACATTCATCCTTTCACCTGTGCAAATCGGTCCCAGGAAAATGTTCTCAAGAGGTGAGACAAGGCATGCTGGATTTCTCACAACAGCACGAGGCAGTTTACCTTTTTACTTGATGTGCACTTTTCCCCACTCACGGTAGAGATCTGCACAGGCTTTAAAATGAAATCTGAACCCGATCCGTACCCGAGACCATGTGGCCGACCCTACATGGCCCGAACGATACCGTCAGATTTTAAGCCCGAACGCAACCTGATCCCAAAATCGCATACTATCTATTTTCTTCTTCTGGCACATACTGTTGCAATAGGCTGTATTTTATGGGCAATCATTGACTTACCATTTACCCATGAATTATTCATTCATGAATATACTTTGCTACCTCTCTCATGAATGCACCAAGTATAGCTAGGGTGAATATCAAGATTTTTTGTGAATAATTATTAAACTTTCAGTCTGTTTCTTGCACAAAGCTATCGTATGACTTCAGAAGACTTGAAATATATTGCACAAGTCACATAGAGCAATTCTGTGATACTTTTATGGTGCATTTGTAAGACCTGGACTGCTAAGAAGCTCTCTGGGCTTTCTCTGAGTCAGTGAGTCAAATCTTTTTTCTCCCTTGGTTACCAGTTTGGGTCTTAGATTTTTGAGTCAGTTCGTTCATTATTAGTCTTTTATGTTTCTCCTTTTAAATTAGTATAATGATAGAGGTTTCACGGTCTGTCTCCTTTTAAAGGAGGGCAACTTCTGTACCTTCACTGTCTGTGAATCATCGCTTGCCTTGAGGTAGCCAGTGACATGCATTCCATCCTTGTGGTGTCACGTCTGAGAAATCACAGCTCTCACATTACCCAGTCAAATGCATGGTGTGTTTCTAAACACACTCGCTCTAACATTGAAAGCATTTCCGTTCATGAAAGGTTTTAAAGTATTTAAATTGGAAATGGTCATTGGAATGATTTGAAGATTCTGTGAACAAAGTGATTTTCAGTGAAATTGGGTAGATAACTTCTGAAATATGGGTCATTTACAGACAATACACATCTCTGGTAAACAATATGAGTTGTGTGATTTTGAATCTGTAGTTAGTTACTGTAGATGGATTGTGGTGCCTCACTGGAATGAGTCATTTGAAATTGCACGAGTGCTGGAGCCTGTGTGAAAAAGTGTGTGGTAAATGTTTTCAAATGCTGAGTGTTAGACTAATGACATATCTGCTTGACAGCAGGGAGGCCTGGGAAAGTGGCGAAGAACAAATAGTCATGATGTCATTGTCCTTGCTATTGGAAGTATTGACATTACCCATGTTTAACCCTCTGAGCCAGAAGTCATGGACTGACATAGTTCAGGATATAGCCGATGGGGCCAACGCAACATGTTCAAGTCGAATCCCAAAGGAAAACTACAAAGAATTAACATAATCAGTGATTGTTTGTTAGTGTTGACTGGTGCATTGCAAGTCGAACTAATGATTGCCAGAAATGCAATTAGATGTTGCCAATATTTAGTGATTTACACTTTAAAGCACAGTTTTATTCCTATGATTCATCAGCATAAACCAAGGTGGTCTCTAATTCCTAGAGATAGTACTCATTAGCATTCACGTTCCTCTCAATGGCAGTTGCTTAGCTGGCGCAGGACCGAGTTTGTTTTATCACAATGCGCTCCAAGTCCTCGTGGTGGCGTAGTGACTCACCTCAATCCGGGTGGTGGAGGATGAATCTCAGTGGCCTCCGCGTCTGAGAATGTCAATCCGTGCATCTTATCATGTGGCTTGTTGAGCGCGTTACCGTGAAGACGTAGCTCGTGTGGAGGCTACATGCTATTCTCCGTGGCATCCATGCACAACTGCCCCACAGAGAGCAAGAATCACACATTATAGCAACCACAAGGAGCGTTACCCCATGTGACTCTACCCTCCCTAGCAACTGCGTCAATTTGGTTGCTTTGGAGACCTGGCTGGAGTCACTCAGCATGCCCTAGATTCAAACTTGTGACTCCAGGGGTGGTAGACAGCGTCAATACTCGTTGAGCTACCCAGGCCCCCCTGGTTTGTTATATTTACAGCTGCACATTGCCTATGCGGCTGGAGTTTCACTTACTAATCCCAGCTGAAAACAGGTATTTCAAGGCTAAATTGCTCTGATGGTAAGCATATTCTTTATAATGGTAGAGTTGCCCTTGTTTTACTGCTGTTGCTGAAAACAGAGTTTTCATCTTAAGAGTTGAAATATTGATTTAGAGTCATTTGAAAAGTAATTTAGTTTAATTACCCTACAGCTGGTTTCAGTTCTTTTCTGCGGCTGAACTTTCTCACTGCTTATTTTAAATGGTTCCACTGCTATTGACTGTAACAGGGACACACACCCTCCAATTCAAAAACCAGTGCTTAATCTCTCTGTCTTGGCCAACCTCAAAAAAACCAAAAGAAGAGTGTAGGCAAACAGAACACCCACAATCCAGCCAAATGTGCTTATCTGTGAAAACAGGATCTTTGTTTGATTAGCACTCTTTAGTGGGTTCCAGGCTAATGCTATCCCAACAGCATAGAAGATTTTGAGACAAACAAGATGCAAATGCAGATGTGAGCTTCTCTGACCTTGGTTTGCTCTGCTGAGACATATTTTATTGTGCTGTTGGCCATTGGCTCATGGGAGTCTGAGGTGCATGGGCTTCCCAAAACTCCACTTTGAATCACCATTGCTAAGTCACACACTACAAACCAATTATTCTTTTACATGTATACATTTGGAAGACACTTTTATCTAAAGCAACATCCAGTGCATTTAAGGGTAACACATTACATTAATGTTCCATTTATTTACATTAGTTAACGTATTAGGTATCATGAACAACAACAATGATCCAAGTTTGAAAGCACCCTAATGGTAATAAATGGAATTTTATTGTAAAGTGTTACCCATTTAAGGTTCTGTATTCATTCTCATTGTGATCTCTGGGAATCAAACAATGACTTTGAAGATGCTAGTGCCATGCTTTAATGTATGAGCTTCAGGAATAGCGTTTGGAAGAAGCAGTGAGAGAGATATACTTATTTTCAAAAACTCCTTGGCGATGCAGTGTAGCTTCTAACACTCTGTATACACCAGGCGCGTCTGCTGACGCTACGTGACACATCGCAACGACTTGAGGCTATCTACACAGGACACGTCGATGCAGATGTTCTAAACAGTTCATTTTTGTTGGTTGCAGAAGTAGCGCCAGCGCTTTCAATGCAAAATTGATTGGGACACTTGTTTACTGTCAGCAGTGTTAATCTTGTCAACAAAATCACTGATGAAAATGTTCGTTGAGGAAGGGTTGTTTGATTTCGTCAACGATAATGAAGACAAGTCGAAAAAGACGCATCATGACGATAATTAAACTATTTTATTAAAGCATACTAGCGATAAAAATATGATGAGATTAAAAATTATACTGCAAGATATTAACAGTGCAAGATATGAAAAGGAGAAGAAACACCAATAGAATCTGAATATAGAAGAAGATATTAGAAATAAATTAATCTAATCCATTAATAATTGGGGATTTCTCCATTTGAGCTGCGTTAGTTGAACACAGGCAAAATGAACTACTTCAAAACGGGGTAAATACCTAATTCAAATGCATCCCATTTATACATGATTTTAATCACTATAGTGGCCGATATACACAACATATATGCAATATAACAACTTACATCTGCACAGTGAAGCAAATAAACAGGAGAACTTGAACTAAATGAGGTGCTATTCAGAATATGCGTAATTGGCAATGCGTTACTTGCGGTTTTTTGTCTATTTTGCACATCGTCATAAATAAAAATTTTGTCATTTTCATCAGACTAAATCTGATTAAAATGAATGAATGTGAGATGACGAAATATTTACTAATTTTAAAGTACATTTTCGTCAAAATACTAAAAATATGACTAAAACTAAAACCGGTGAACAAATTAACGCTGTCTGTTGGCACGACTGTTGAAGACCCTTATTCAAAACCTCCATATTACTGCATGACAAGCACTACCTACTTAGTTTTATATAGCTAGATTAGATTTTTGTTGCAAGTATAATCCTTGTTTCGCAGACCCATCTATTTATCATAGCTAACTTAGCTTAAACCTATCTAGATTTTATCATAGCTTCACACAGTAGTTTGGTAGTAGTAAACAATTATAATAAGTACATTCACTCAAAACCTACTATTGACCGCAATTGAAATTTTCATCTTGACTCTGCAAATAGCAGTCGGTTGTAACACTTGTAATTTCACAGAAAGAAATAATAATTTACGCTATTGCTAAATGTGTCACAAAATTTTCCTTTCAGATTGGACGGCCCACTGCAGTGTTGAGGAGAGGAACAGGACAATTCAGTTGGTAAGTTTCACCATTCACTTAGTAACTTTCTGTCACTACTTTGAATGACATTAAAGGGATAGTTCACCCAAAATAAATGAAAATTCTGTTGTCAATTATTGACCCTCATGCCATTCCAAACTGACTTGATTTTGACTTTCTTCCACTGAGAGCTAATCAAGATGTTAGGCAGAATGATATGGAAACTAACCTTCTGCCTAACATCTCTATTTGTGTTCCATGTGAGAAATACTGTAAATTAATACGGGTTTGGTGCAACGTGAGGTTGAGGAAATGATGACAGCATTTGTATTTTTTGAGTGAATCATCCCTTTAAGAAAGGGATTACTGAGGAAAAAACAGTAAGTCAGAGAAGCAGCTGTTACTTTGTACAGTTTGCTTTGACATCTGCTCTCGGACTCCTAATTATAGTCTTGTCAGCCCAAATTTGGGGTTTCTAGGTCTAAGGTCTCAAGCTTATGTAAGACCACACTTAGTAATGCAGTCCTGGGTTAAGCATAGTTCTAGTTTCAACTTCAAAGATGTGGTGCAATACTGCAAGACTTCTAATCATAAATAATATGAGCTAATACATATTTTATAAGATTTCTAATTGGTGCAAGGAAAAATGGAAATGATAATGCTAATCTGGGAAGTCTACAGTCAGATTCAAATGATATATAAAAAACAAATATTGGTCTTAAGATATGATTAAGAATGTAATTGGTCTTATTCCTGGTGGTTAGCCTTCATTTTTTAAGTGTAAACTCTGTTTTTATAATATTGTCTATTTTGACAGTTGGTGTGCACAGTATCTATTGCAGTAGATACCACTGTGTTAGATCACAGTATGGAAACAACTTGTTGTGCACAATCCTTTTATGCCATCTGTAGGCTAATCTTTTCATAAAACTGTCCATCCCATCCAGAAGCTGTCATAACTTGCTGTCCAACTTGTTCTTAATCGTCTGTACAAATCACTAGGTATTTTCATTGTATGAAGAAAGAGCTTTGACATATTGTCAGTGTGACAGATCTCTAGTTCTCTTCTTCAAGAGGAAGTGATGGCTATGTAAATGTCCAATGTAAGGCTTTATTTTTATACACTTTTCAGTGTCACAACAAATGGTTTTCTCTTCAGCACAACAAATAAACACACAGCCCAACTCTGCTTGCTTGCTTGTGTGTGTGTGTGTGTGTGTGTGTGTGTGTGTCTCTCTCTCTCTCTTTTCCATAATGTAATGATAAAAATTAAACTTTCATATATTTTAGATTCATTGCACACCAACTGAAATATTTCAGGTCTTTTATTGTTTTAATACTGATGATTTTGGCATACAGCTCATGAAAACCCAAAATTCCTATCTGAAAAAATTAGCATATTTCATCCGACCAATAAAAGAAGTGTTTTTAATACAAAAAAAAAGTCAACCTTCAAATAATTATGTTCAGTTATGCACTCAATACTTGGTCGGGAATCCTTTTGCAGAAATGACTGCTTCAATGCGGCGTGGCATGGAGGCAATCAGCCTGTGGCACTGCTGAGATGTTATGGAGGCCCAGGATGCTTCGATAGCGGCCTTAAGCTCATCCAGAGTGTTGGGTCTTGCGTCTCTCAACTTTCTCTTCACAATATCCCACAGATTCTCTATGGGGTTCAGGTCAGGAGAGTTGGCAGGCCAATTGAGCACAGTAATACCATGGTCAGTAAACCATTTACCAGTGGTTTTGGCACTGTGAGCAGGTGCCAGGTGGGTGCTGAAAAATGAAATCTTCATCTCCATAAAGCTTTTCAGCAGATGGAAGCATGAAGTGCTCCAAAATCTCCTGATAGCTAGCTGCATTGACCCTGCCCTTGATAAAACACAGTGGACCAACACCAGCAGCTGACATGGCACCCCAGACCATCATTCCTTCTCCCCAGTCTTCCTCCAGACTCTGGCACCTTGATTTCGAATGACATGCAAAATTTGCTTTCATCCGAAAAAAGTACTTTGGACCACTGAGCAACAGTCCAGTGCTGCTTCTCTGTAGCCCAGGTCAGGTGCTTCTGCAGCTGTTTCTGGTTCAAAAGTGGCTTGACCTGGGGAATGCGGCACCTGTAGCCCATTTCCTGCACGCGCCTGTGCACGGTGGCTCTGGATGTTTCTACTCCAGACTCAGTCCACTGCTTCGACAGGTCCCCAAGGTCTGGAATGGGTCCTTCTCCACAATCTTCCTCAGGGTCGGTCACCTCTTCTCGTTGTGCAGCGTTTTTTGCCACACTTTTTCCTTCCCACAGACTTCCCACTGAGGTGCCTTGATACAGCACTCTGGGAACAGCCTATTTGTTCAGAAATTTCTTTCTGTGTCTTACCCTCTTGCTTGAGGGTGTCAATGATGGCCTTCTGGACAGCAGTCAGGTCGACAGTCTTACCCATGATTGCGGTTTTGAGTATTGAAACAGGCTGGGAGTTTTTAAAAGCCTCAGGAATCTTTTGCAGGTGTTTAGAGTTAATTAGTTGATTCAGATGATTAGGTTAATAGCTGGTTTAGAGACCCTTTTCATGATATGCTAATTTTTTGAGATAGGAATTTTGGGTTTTCATGAGCTGTATGCCAAAATCATCAGTATTAAAACAATAAAAGACCTGAAATATTTCAGTTGGTGTGCAATGAATCTAAAATATATGAAAGTTAAATTTTTATCATTACATTATGGAAAATAATGAACTTTATCACAATATGCTAATTTTTTGAGAAGGACCTGTAAGTGAATAATTTTTTTAACCAACTCATTTACTTTAACTGTCTGAATGAACTGATTTACTTACCGTAATTTCCGGACTATAAGCCGCAAATTTTTTCCCACGCTTTGAACCTAGCGGCTTATACAATGACACGGCTAATACAGGTCCTTCTCAAAAAATTAGCATATTGTGATAAAGTTCATTATTTTCCATAATGTAATGATAAAAATTAAACTTTCATATATTTTAGATTCATGGCACACCAACTGAAATATTTCAGGTCTTTTATTGTTTTAATACTGATGATTTTGGCATACAGCTCATGAAAACCCAAAATTCCTATCTCAAAAAATTAGCATATCATGAAAAGGGTCTCTAAGCGAGCTATTATCCTAATCATCTGAATCAACTAATTAACTCTAAACACCTGCAAAAGATTCCTGAGGCTTTTAAAAACTCCCAGCCTGTTTCATTACTCAAAACCGCAATCATGGGTAAGACTGCCGACCTGACTGCTGTCCAGAAGGCCATCATTGACACCCTCAAGCAAGAGGGTAAGACACAGAAAGACATTTCTGAACAAATAGGCTGTTCCCAGAGTGCTGTATCAAGGCACCTCAGTGGGAAGTCTGTGGGAAGGAAAAAGTGTGGCAAAAAACGCTGCACAACGAGAAGAGGTGACCGGACCATGAGGAAGATTGTGGAGAAGGACCGATTCCAGACCTTGGGGGACCTGCGGAAGCAGTGGACTGAGTCTGGAGTAGAAACATCCAGAGTCACCGTGCACAGGCGTGTGCAGGAAATGGGCTACAGGTGCCGCATTCACCAGGTCAAGCCACTTTTGAACCAGTGGCTACAGAGAAGCAGCACTGGACTGTTGCTCAGTGGTCCAAAGTACTTTTTTCGGATGAAAGCAAATTTTGCATGTCATTCGGAAATCAAGGTGCCAGAGTCTGGAGGAAGACTGGGGAGAAGGAAATGCCAAAATGTCTGAAGTCCAGTGTCAAGTACCCACAGTCAGTGATGGTCTGGGGTGCCTTGTCAGCTGCTGGTGTTGGTCCACTGTGTTTTATCAAGGGCAGGGTCAATGCAGTTAGCTATCAGGAGATTTTGGAGCGCTTCATGCTTCCATCTGCTGAAAAGCTTTATGGAGATGAAGATTGCATTTTTCAGCACGACCTGGCACCTGCTCACAGTGCCAAAACCACTGGTAAATGGTTTACTGACCATGGTATTACTGTGCTCAATTGGCCTGCCAACTCTCCTGACCTGAACCCCATAGAGAATCTGTGGGATATTGTGAAGAGAAAGTTGAGAGGCATAAGACCCAACACTCTGGATGAGCTTAAGGCCGCTATCGAAGCATCCTGGGCCTCCATAACACCTCAGCAGTGCCACAGGCTGATTGCCTCCATGCCACGCCGCATTGAAGCAGTCATTTCTGCAAAAGGATTCCCGACCAAGTATTGAGTCCATAACTGAACATAATTATTTGAAGGTTGATTTTTTTTGTATTAAAAACACTTCTTTTATTGGTCGGGATGAAATATGCTAATTTTTTGAGATAGGAATTTTGGGTTTTCATGAGCTGTATGCCAAAATCATCAGTATTAAAACAATAAAAGACCTGAAATATTTCAGTTGGTGTGCAATGAATCTAAAATATATGAAAGTTTAATTTTTATCATTACATTATGGAAAATAATGACCTTTATCACAATATGCTAATTTTTTGAGAAGGACCTGTATATGGATTTTTCCCGCTTTCAAATTTTATAAAAAAAAAATACAAAAAAACATTCTGTGACGTGCTCAGTTTTTTGGCGGCGTGAAGCTTTCATTAGACCAATGAAATTGCCGAACGGGTTAAGGTCAAAACAACTTTTTTTGTTTACTGTTTAGATTAAATCGAGCACGCTCAAACTTCCCATCATTCTGATTACGGTAGTAATTTTGTCACTCTCACCATGGCAAAGACATGGAGAAACGCATATGATGCTGCTTTCAAGTTGAAGGCGATTGATCTGGCTGTTGAAAAGTAAATAGAGCTGCTGCACGGGGGCTTGGTCTTAATGAGTCGATGATAAGACGTTGGAAACAGCAGCGTGAGGAATTGACTCAGTGCAAAAAGACAACTAAATCTGAGGCTATTCAACTCCGACACCGAAGGAGATGACTTCAGTGGTTTCAGTGCACAGTACGAGGAAGATAGTGACCAATGACTTTATTGGTAGGCTACTGTTTACTGCAAATGTTTTATTACAAGCCGTGTGTGGCAGCGGGGGCGTGGTCAAGCGCCCGTCCGGGAGAGAAAAGCTGTAAGGGTGCTTACACCTGCGCTAAATTATGTCTAACACCGGCTTATAGACAGGTGCGGCTTATTTATGTTCAAAATAATATTTTATTTAAAAATCAGTGGGTGCGGCTTATATTCAGGTGCGCTCAATAGTCCGGAAATTACGGTATATGATTTGGACTTCCCAATGCTACAAGAGAGAATGGTTGCAAGTGTGTTGCAAGTGTGTTGACCATTCCTCGGCTCTATCACTGAATGTGGCATGTGTAGTGTTTTGTGGCACTCAACCCCTTCTTGTTGGAAAAAGTACCTTGTTACTGGAAATGTAACACTATTGTAAAAATAGTGGAGCTGCTGTCATGCTAAAGAAAAATGTAGTAGAAGTGTCACTATTTCTGTCCAATAATCCCCAAAACTGGTAGATGTTGACAGAATTTTCATTTGAAAGCAAATTGAAAGAGTAAAGTAGCATTAAAAATCCAATTCCTCAAAAATCCGAGTTGGCACGTGCCCCACTCACAACAGTTTACAAGCTGGAGTTCCCCTTTTGTGTTTTTCAGAATGTTCTCATTATTCCTGTGTTTTTCTTATGGTTGAGAAATGCTTGTCAACATAAGTCTGCTGAGGAAGACAGACACAAAGACAGTGAATGTTTGCTGGTGTGTATATGTGTTTGTGTGTGTGTGTGTGCAGGAATACATAGCCAGCAGGCTCAGTCTGTCAGGTCATTGGGTTTCTTTATCATTGGAGACTCCAGGGGTGTGTGTGAAGGTCGGGGATTGAGGAGGTGTGCATCGGATGACGTGCTGGGTGTTGACAAGAAGCTTGTGTGTGTGTGTGTGTGTGTGTGTGTGTGTGGCTGATACCTCACAGACCAACATCCAAGCTGTGCCAGGACAGGAAGTGGGACAGCATACCTTATACAGTCTGTATAGCCTATAACCCTATAAAGCCTGTTTAGTATCAGTCACCAACCCTGGACTTCCTTATTAACAAACCCAGATTACTCCATTAGGCCGCTGTCTGTCCAAGTGTGTGTAGACAATGTGGAACTATAGTTGATTAACCACAATGTAGGACAGTGCAGTTCTGTTCAAGTCTATAGTCTTCTCACCAGTAAACACACAATGGGCTTTTGTTTGTAGTTTGGTTGTAGGGGTTATAAAACAGTCACATGTGTTTTATTTATTTTATCTGCTTTAATAAAGGTCATTGTAATCCGATTTACTGTCTCGGATGAATAACCATGTAGAATTTAGAAATATTCAGAGGGATACAGACTTATTCTTGTTAATGTGCTGGTATTAATGGAATGAAAACCAGAAACCACAGTTCAGTTTCATGAATGGATTTAGATGTTTCTGTTAAATAAGGAAAGACAAGTCTATATTAAAGAAGCTGTCCTTTGACCTACACTATGAATCAACATCCTCTCTGGTTTACCTCTAATACTCTCCCAACAAATGTTTTTCTTGTACATTTTCCTGGAGTTTGTACTCTCAACCATCTCTCTTTACACATGCAGCAAGCATCTCCAAACTCAAACATAATTGAAAATCAGTAACTGTAATCTGATTACAATAAAGTGAATTACTTTAAAGTACATAATTTGGGTTACACATTTCCAAAATTATACTATTTACACTCAATGAGCATTTTATTAGGAACATTATGGTCTTAGTAAAGTGCCCGACTTAGTCTTCTGCTGTCCATCCGCCTCAAGGTTCGACGTGTTGTGCATTCTGAGATGCTGTTCTGCTCACTACAATTGTACAGAGTGGTTATCTGAGTTATCGTAGCATTTCTGTCAGTTTGAACCAGTCTGACCATTCTTCTGTTGACCTCTCTCATCAACAAGGCATTTCCGTCCGCAGAACTGCCGCTCACTGGATGTTTTTTGTTTTTGGCAACATTCTGTGTGAACTCTAAAGACTGTCATGCATGAAAATCCCATCAGCGGTTACAGAAATACCCAAACCAGACCATCTGGCACCAACAATCATGCCATCAAGTCACATTTTCCCCCCATTCTGATGGTTGATGTGTACATTAACTGAAACTCCTGACCCGTATATGCATGATTTTATGCAATGCACTGTTGCCACATGATTGTGTTATTAGATAATCACTTGAATAAGTAGGTGTACAGGTGTTCCAAATAAAGTCTTCAGTGAGTGTATAAAGAACACACAAAAAATTTGAAGTATTAATGGTTTTACTTTTTCAATGAAATTATCAATAAAATCAGTAATCTGATTAAAAAGTTAGGAAAAGTAATTAGTGATTTGAAGCGGATTAATTTTTTTAGTAACTTACCCCACACTGTACTTAATACAGTTCTTTCAATTCCTTGCAATTACTTTAAATGTGGGAGGGACAATGGAACATTTTAACTGAACTTTAGCTTCTGTTCTTTAGCTTTGGTTAAAATTAACTTGATAAAACTTTACAATCAGGTTCCAGTCGTTAACGTTAGTTAATGCATTAGGTATCATGAACTAACAATGAATATTATGTATTTTACAGCATAAATTAATCTTTGTTAATGCTAGTTAATTAAATTTAAATTGGTTAATTGTAAATCTGTTATTTTATGTTAACGTTTTGTAATACATTTTTAAAATTAAAAGTTTTATATGCTGAAATGACCATTAACCAGTATAAATAAATGCTATGAAATTATTGTTCATTGTTAATTCATGTTAATTAATGTTGTCAATTAATGTTAACAAATGGGACCTTATTGTAAAGTGTTACCATTAACTTTTTAATAATGTACATTTGTTTTTATGCATTTTTTTTAATTAACAGAATAGCAAAAATAATGACTCGAAACTTTCCAAAACACTTCCTCTGTCTTCTGTTGGCCATGGATGAAACACATGGATTTACTCTTGCATAGTATGCAAATTCATACATATCGAAAGACTTATTTACAATGATAGCACCTGACAGGCCAGCTGCATTGTGATAAGCCTACAGGTAGCACGTTTTGTTATGTTAACAATAACTTGTGATATCATGGTAGAAAAGCCTCTGAATTTCTTACAGCCAAAATCTTTAACAGAATTTCAGAATTTAATGAATGTGCTGTTTTAACTTTTAGATGTCAAGATTAAAGAATCTCTCAGTCTAAAACAAGTTGACTAAAATACTATTAAAATGTGCAATTTTGACTCTTTTTTTTTTTTCAAACAGGAAACATCTCGAGACAGAGTCTTGAGACGTTTTCAGGCCTCTTGTTTTGGTACATATGGCTAATCAAGAGAAACAGAAGCACTGTGCTGTTGTGTTGTGATCTGGTGACAGTTAGCTCACAGCCCACGCTCTGTCTCAAACTTTCCAACACTGATCCAAGACCAGCTACTTCAGACCTCAATTATGATTCCACATCTAACTGAAAAAGTGTGACACTGACTTCAGGCCAGCAGCTGAGCTGATCACAGGCACAGATAACTGCGCCTCTTCCTGAGGAAGAGAGAGCACTGACTGGGTCGCACGAAGATCTCCTCAGACAGGATGTTTGCAGTCAGAGATGTAGTGTTCTGTTAGACACCTGCAGAATACTTCTTTCAGTAAATAAAGATGTTTACTCTCCCTGCTGTGGTTGAGAAATCTTCTGCTAAAATGAAACAGCGTGGGCCTTGTGTGGGTACCATATCTTTTCGAGAGGTTGCACTTTGTAATATAAAAAGAAATGAGAGAGCAATAGTGTTTGGGTGTCTATTTTGCTTGCATTTATAAGTTTAAGTGTTTTTTTTTTTAGAACATCCTTAACAATCCAGTCTTATGTCTAGGGTTGCCAACCTACCCGTATAATTCGGAACCATCCCATAATTGAGGGAACAAAATTATGTTCAACATGAAATCCATATGGGATGCCTTTTGTCCCATATTTTAGCATCTTACACCTAAACGGCTGAGAATGTTTTACAAACCAAGGGAAATGCACTTGAAACACACCTTTCGCCTGAGTTGTGTGAGATATCAGCTGGTAAAAGATCAATGAAAATCAGTGCATGTTTTCTGTCATGCTTTCTATCAGAAGCAGGAGAATTTATTCAAACATATAACAATCAAGTGCTATTTTTTCTTACTATTGTGATTCCAAATACACCAGTAATTCATTACATCATATTGCATGGCATATGTCAGTGCTCGTTCTGGAAGAGAGACTACGTCCACTTTAATCCGGATACATTTGAAAACACCGTTTTCACTTTCGAAATGCTCTCAAACCACACTGGCGTTTTCAAGCATTTTCCAAAATGTTCTTGTCCATACTGAAAAGTATGAAAACTCTCAATCTCTCAATTGTCCTTGTGTTTAGTTGTTGGAAAGCAATTCTGAGTAAACTGTTCATTGCATTTGAAGGAATGCAATGTGAAGATTGTACAAAGTAACATACATTTTTAACAATACTATCAAAGTAAATAGCAGGCACAACAGTACTGCTACAACATAGGCCGCCATCTTTTTTTAATTTTATCCCCTTTTCTACCTATTTGAAATGCCCAGTTCCCACTATCATTGTGGTGGTGTGGTTGCTCACCTCAATCCGGGGCTCGTTGTGCAGGACACCACAGAGACTCCGCATGTGGAGACTCATGCTATTCTCCGTGATCCACTCATGAATTACCACGCGCACCACTGAGAGCAAGAACCACTTATCGTGACCACGAGGAGGTTACCCCATGTGACTCTACCCTCCCTAGCAACCAAGACAATTTGTTTGCTTAGGAGACCTGGCTGGAGTCACTCAGCACACCCTGGATGCAGGGGTGGTAGTCAGCGTTAATACTCGCTGAGCTAGCCAGGCCCCCTAGGACGCCATCTTGATTGTTTTTGGCTGAATGGATCACATGACAATAAATATGTCATAGTTTTCAGATATTTCCATTTTCCTGTCCACACAAAAACGCTATCTCAGTGTGGACGGAATTCCAAAACTTAGAGAAAAAGATGCATTTTCAAACAAAAACATTACTGTGGAAGTGGCCTCAGCTAAATAATGGTGAGAAAAACAGCATATATATAGTACATTACAGTACATGTTTAGTTAAAATGCTTAATGCATTTTCTTTTTACAATTCCCTTGTGATAAACAGCATTTAATGCCAAAACAACAACACTGTATTTCTAGGAAAACTTTCATGTTTTTCTCTGCCATAAAAATTCATTATAATGCATCGTTGCTTGAAACAATACTATGACTGTACTGTGATAGTGGCCCTAGAAGGCACAATTTTAGCGAAATATAATTTATTTAACACATTAGTCTTGTACTGTCTTCAAACTGATGAGCTCAATTTAAAACGAAAAGCGTGTTTGTTGAGCTTTTAAAATGGAAAAGGCTTAAGCTTAACTATGGGAAACACTTAAAATAAAATTATTTTCTTTGTTGATTGTAGCTTCGTTCTTTTGGCAAAAAGTTGTGTTTTTTTAGAAGTGAAGATTGATAAAAATGTGGTTCTTCCAGGTCATTGTATTAAAGCGGTTTCATTTGTAGCGAATCGGGCCATACACAAAATGTTTTTCATCTGTACATGCAGTTTTTTTTACTGAGCCTCTAAAGGGCCAAGGTATTGGGGAAAAAATGTGTGGCATAGGAAAAAAAAAAGGAAATGCTTTTGCAATCTCTCGCAAAACTATTGCGTTCCCCCAAAAAACGAAGCGTTCTCGCGCAAATTATTTTGCGTTCTCTCGCAAAACTTTGCATTCTCTCACAAAACTTGTGCTCTTGTATATACATTCCCACTCCTGAATGCACTGCAGGCTATTGCATTTATGAGAGATAAGTCGAGATGACAAGTGCCAGTGCCTACTTTTTGTGGAAAACTGTATCTTGTAAACATGTAAAGAGTGAGAAGATACTGTGACTTCTTTCTGTATTGAATCATTACAACATCTGATATATGGCATATGCAAAAACAAAAAACAGAACATAAAATATATAAATTTAATACAATTAAAAATGCAATATATATATATATATATATATATATATATATATATATATATATATATATATATATATATATATATATATATATATATAAACTACAAGAACGACTATGTTTCCCCAAACTACAGGCCAAATGGAATTCACACATTCATAAATTGAAGATTATGATTTGTGCATTGCCTAAGTATTGTCTTTTGGGCTTTTGGGCTTCACTATGTCATTGCACTGGCTTTCTCTTCTTGTTGAATTCAAAAGCTGGACTAATGCTGGAATAAACACAGGAGAGCTCAGTGTTGCCCACTTAGCAACTTTTCAGAACCCTTTAACAACTTTCTTCTAAAAAGAACCTAGCGACAAATCTAGTGAATTTTTGGACAAATCTTAGCTACTTAGTGAGCGGGAGGTCTTGTCTTCCTGCCACAGGCACACCTCTCTCTGTGTCTTCTCTGTTCAGTGGCAGCTGACACAGACGTGAATGAGCTGCACATGTGCAAACAGAGTTGCCAAGGACAATCAATATATCTGTATGGTTTGCTCCTCCTTTGTTTTAATTTAAACAATTTAATTTGACCATTATTTTTCTTGCTTATCACTCACTGTTACACAGACTGAGGCTGTGCGCTGTGTTAGAGAAAAATAAAACATTCTGTCGCTTCTAACTTTCTCTCTGAGTGATCATTTTACTGTGTTATAAAATCAGGATTTTAGCAGTACAGAGCAGCAGCTTGGAAATTGCTTGGAAGTGACTAGTGGTTAACATAAAGTCTTAATGGGAGGTGTTTCAGTCACTATTTCATACACATTCCAAACAAAAATTTACTTGAGAACAGCTTTATTGGGAATTCGGCTGTATTAAAATACAGTATGTGAGCACAGAATGTAGGAAAGAAGCAAACAGATGTAAAGGGCTGACACAAGGCAGAATGCAAATACGACATGACGGCATCTAGCAAATTTTTGTGACTTTTTTAGCAGGCTTTAGCTACTTTTCATTCTACTTTTCGCAGAAGACATTCTACATTTTATGAGAGAATGCAAAATAATTTGCGAGAGAACGCAAATGTTTTGCAAGAGAACGCAAAATAATTAGCAAGAGAACACAAATGTTTTGCGAGAGCATGTAAAAATTCTCGAGAGAATGCAAAGTTTTGCAAGAGAACGCAAAAAACATTTGCTTATTTTTTCTTCCACCCAACTTTTTTTTTTCCCCAATACCTTGACCCTTTCGGGACTGATTATTTTCCTATGTAAACAAGTGTGGGGACGGGGGTGTGGTCATGTTTCTGTCTGCCGGAGAGCAGTGAGGCTCATCGCCTGGGTTGTTATTATCTCTAACACCTGTCTCTTTTTATTGTGATGGCGGAGAGAGACCTGAAAAGGCGCACCAGCACATTAGAGAGGCAGAGAGAGTTGACTGCATGTGTCCACCACATTATAGTGTGAAGCCTTAAAGACTAATTTATGTGTGTTGGCAATTAAGAGCTCTTTTTGTTTAAGTTGTGTGCGACCCTAAAAGAGTAATAAAAATACTCACATTGACCGTTTGCTGCCTCCTGACTCATCCATTGCCCTGAAAACACAAACCTGTCACAGTGGTCCCAAAACCCAGTAAGGCTATTGTAGGATAACTTCATCATGGAATCTTCACAGCTGGGCGAAGTAATCAAGTCCCTCCAGGCATCCAGCAAAATCAACACCAAGCCGTCATGGAGTTATTCCTGGAGCAGGAACAGCATTTCCAACTCCTGCTCCTGACCCAAGTGGAGGATTAAAATGGGGTCAAACAATGATCTCAAGGCCTACCTCAATCAGTGGGCGGCCCGCCTGTTACAGTTGCTCTCTGTGAAAGCGCAGCTAGTGGCCCAGCAACTTCCTGCTGCCAGCCTGCTTGACCACAGAGACCAGAAGAAAGCCATCATGCAATGGGTCGCCCATTTCTATCCTGTTCCAACTCCCTATAAGTAGAGAGGAACCCTGCCCACACCCCTTTCCCGACCCAAAAGGTCCTTCCCCTTGTCTGTCTCCCTCCACACTCACCCTCCCATGTTGTCGAGACCACCCCATAGGCACGGTAGGGGGGCCTGGGACAGTCTGTGTGAGCTGCGGGGAAGCCGGGCACTGCCAGGATTGGTGTCCAGTGAGGTCGGGACGCTGAACCGGATCTCTGACGCACCGCAGGCCACCCCCATTGGGCAGGAGTCTAAAAGGGGATACATATCAAGCTTTGGTGGATTCGGGTTGTTCTCAAACCTCTATCCACCAATACTTGGTACAAGGCCACCTCATTACCTTCACACAAAAAAAGGGTAGTTCAGGAAGAATTCAATGCTTGAGATGGTGTAATATAAGAGTCGCACTGTGATTGGGCCAGCCCGGTGGTTCTAGTACCTAAAAGCGATGGCACGGTCTGGTTCTGTGTAGACTATCACAAAGTGAACGCGGTGTCCAAATGTGATGCATGCCCAATGCCCCGGATTGACGAATCAGTCGATCAGTTGGGCATGGCTCAATTTTATTTGACACTGGATTTAACAAAGGGTCATTGGCAGATTCCTTTTACTCCACTCTCCCAAGAAAAAATTGCTTTTTCCACACCTTTCGGCTTACACCAATTTGTGACTCTTCTGTTCGGGTTGTTCGGGGCCCCCACCATGTTCCAGCATCTCATGGCTTAAATTCTCAGACCACAAACTGCATATGCTGCCACTTATTTTGATTGTATTATTATTTATAGTAATGACTGGCACTGGCACATGCAACATCTGAGAGCTGTCCTGAGGTCGCTGCGACAGGCCGGCTCATGGCCAACCCGAAGAAGTGCGCTATTGGGTGGGTGGAAGTTCGGTATCTGGTGTTCCACTTGGGTCATGGACAACTGCAATCCCGAGTTAACCACGATCACGGCCTGCCCGAGGCCCAAGACCAAAAAGTAGATGAGACAGTTTTGGGGACTTGCGAAGGTTTGTGCCTAGTTACACTGACGTCACCAGTCCGCTGACGGGGACCCTGATCTGGTCCAGTGGATGGAGTCATGCCAACAGGCTTTCCTAAAAGTAAAATTTGCACTTTGTAGGGGGCCGCTTTTACATCGTGGTGGCATAGTGACTCAATCCGGGTGGTGGAGGATGAATCTCATTTGCCTCTGTGTCTGATACGTCAATCTGTGCATCTTATTACGTGGCTTGTTGAGCGTGTTACCGCGGAGACCTAGCACATGTGGAGGCTTCATGCTATTGGAGGCTGTGCATCCACGCACAACTCACCGAGTGAGAAACACATTATGGCGACCACGAGGAGGTTAACCCAACGTGACTCTACCAACCCTAGCAACCGGGCCAATTGGTTGCTTAGGAAGACTGACTGGAGTCACTCAACATGCCCTGGGTTCGAACTTGCGATTCCAGTTGTGGCGGTCAGTGTCTTTACTTGCTGAACTACCCAGGCTTTAAATACTTTTCCCTGTATTTAAACTTGAATGCCCTGTATTTGGCTGGTAGAAAGTTTGCAACACTACTTGTGTCGCTGTTCCGTAGCCTAAACTAATGTGACACTTTCAAAACAAACACTTTTGTTTTAAATTGGAAGCTGTTGATTAAAGCTTAAATGTGTAATTTTTCCAATGTTCAAATGCATTGTCCTATTAAATAAAATTTGCTGACACAAAAATAAGTAAGGCATTGCAAGGCAGGTTTTTTTTTTTTATTGGGTTTTGATGTGTATGACCGCAGTTATGCCAGTGTTAAAAATAGAAAAACAACTAAAAACAATTAGGGCTATCAATCGATTAAAATCTTTAATTGAATTTATTAAATGATGTTCTGGTTAATTAATGTAAATAATTACAATTAATGGCATCTATCTATATTTATTGAGAAAAGCCCTCAAATATAGATAATATAGTATATTTTAATAAAAATTATTATAAATATAATATATATTAAATATTATAATTCAGATAACATTACATCATATAGTGCTACAGCAGACAAGTAAAAAAAAAAGTGGCATTGGAATATATATATATATATTTTTTTTTCATCTAATTGATAACAATTTAATGGCCTACTTCCCGTCTGCACTATTTTTTATTGTGGCAGATGGACACTTTTATAGCATCTCACTTTGGTTGTGTTGTGTCTCACTATATTTCAGCATCTCTAGTCATAAACACTGTGTTTTTAGGATGCTGTGTCAAGTTAAATGTGGTTTGATACTTAAAAAAACACTTTTAAGATCCCTGCATTGAAGTGTGCTCTGTCCAGCTGCTTTTGAATGCATCTTGTTGGTACACAGCTGTACAGGCGTGTTACCTGTAGAGCTGGTGTTGTGCTGACTGCCCTCTTAATTGCTTACATTTTTTATGCACTATTTTCCATAGAATTAATCACACTAAATTAACTCTTTAAAACTTTTTGGTCTGTCTTTCTGAACAAAGCCTAAAATATTTTCAAAATTTTAGTGCATCTATAATGTGAGACAGGCTTTCGTGCCTTCTTTGCACTACTGACTGCAAGTGATTGAAGATTTACACTACGTGATCATAGCTACAATACAAACTGATAAATTACTCAGAGATAATTGTTCACATGGATATGTCTGTTTATTGTGTCACTGCCAGACAAGACAATGAGATGCAGACAAACTCTGCCTCCTTGTCTCTGGAGTGTGTCGATCCTGGTATTGTAATAGGGGCGTGACAATCCGCACCATGCTCGCGTCTCTCCCCACAAGGCGCCACTTACTTTTGCCTTTTGAAGTGCTTGCCTTTCATTAACAGGCATCACAAAGGAAAGTAATTCCTGTACGCCACTTCAAAGGCTTGTATCATTAGGGCCAATGGGCCAGCAACAGGTGTAGGGTAAGAAGAAGGGGCCTGTGGAGGAGAAGCTCTTCAGAAACTCACCAGTATGTAGCTGAAGGTCTACAGACCATAAAAAGACACCTGAAGAGTCGACATTGCTTCATAAACATAGTTCAGATGTCTGTGATCTTTATGACCATGTCCGAGACTGGTTCATGTGACTTTTTGTGACTATATTTAGCTCTTTATTTAACCACTGAATGGGAAGTTTATGTATCTTCTAGGACTGTCATTGCCCCTTATGAGCATTTCAGCATCCGTCCATCCATTTTACCGCTTAAATATGGGACAATAGGTGTCTCATTCTGGTCATTTTCATTTCTGACAAAATACAGGATGTCCCAGCAATAGGGAACAGTTGGCAACAGCCAAATACACCAGTCTGACGCATGTGTATTTAGACCAATAACAGAAAAATAATGCAATCAGAATGCAAAACATATCCTCTGTGAACAGCCATGACTAAAAGTTTTTGTTGATTGACAGCCCTGCTTTCTAGCATTTTCAGATTGCCTAAAATTCGTTTTTGAGTGATAGTTTTGAATATTTAGTTTAAATGGATTTGTTTATTAAACTTAGAAGACATTCTAATGTTTTGGTCAAGACACTTAGAGACTCTAAAATTCAAAACCGAGCCACCAAGGATCAATATGCCCTCATTTCCCATACATATCCTGCTTAAAATCTTCCTTCATGTTTGTAGAAAAAAGAACACCTTTCAAATAAACAGTAAAAACAGACCACCCTGGCTGATGCAATTCAAAGAAAGCTCTGCAGCATACATTCAAGCAGAATGTGTGCATTCAGGCAGCACTGCTGTACAACACAAGACACCCCAGTAGACATTGCTGGATGTCAGAATTAGATTTAGCCTCAGAGTCCTGCAGGGTCTCCCAGAAATCTAGAACAAATTTGCGAGCCATGGAGACAGCCATTACGTAACGCACTGGTAGTGGTCGACACTCACAACCCTAAACAGAGGTTGATGACTCATACTCTACTATCTCTGTCTGGGCATCTCTGTGTGAATTAGAGCGAGATAAACATGCATCTTAGTTTTATTTACTATATAGGAATATATGGAGTGGGTTCTAGTTTTAAAAACACTTGCTGATATACAGTACAGTATACATTGATACACGCTTGATCAATCTTTTGATTAATTAATTCAGCAAAAACCTTTGCTTTGCTGGTTGTATTTTGGGTGCTGGTCCTCAGCATGGGATACCATGTTGTTAGCTGGTATCCAAGCTTGGCTGGTTGTTCTTTTCTCTTGCTGGTTTTAGGTGGTTTTCACACTGGGCACGTTTTCTGCGGTCCAAATATGAGCACAATTGTTCCCGGCACCCTCTGGAGCGTTGGTGTTGTTTCAGACTTGCTTTGTTTTTTAATTAATTTAGTGTCGTGATGCGCACTAGAGTGAACGACACTTGCGCCTCTGTGCATTGCATGCCGTAATTCAGCAATTGTGCATGTCCAGAAGAAGGAGAATATATCTGATGCTCTTTGTTGAGGACACATATGGTTGCATGCTCACTCATAAACATATATAAAAGGCACCTCACCTTGTCTGTGTCCAACAATATTTCCCGGACATATGTGTGATGCACCCATGTGTATGTTTTTGTGCACTGATGATGTCATCATGCTTAAATCGGCAAAATCACACGCGCAAGTCATTTTACTACCTGAACAAGTGGACTGTTCACTCAAGTGAACTGCGCCACAGTTCCAGTTGCAACCGAGTTCAGACCACCTCAAACAGATAGTCTCAGGTTCGGTACCATGGTCCGTTCCTCGGTCCACAAAACAGCTTTCACATATTCAACTTTTCTTGCGAACTGTGCACTGTTTTTTACTAAACTGCCAGTGTAAAATCCCATTTGTGTTGTTTTGGGTGAGCTTGGGCAGGCTGGGAGACCAGCTAGACAAGCTGAAGACCAACTTGACCATGTTGGACAACCAGCTAGATCAGATTAAGACCATCTTTGCCAGACTGGGTGACCAGCTGTGACCAGCAAATCCTCTTAGGCTGGTTTAAGCTGTTTTTGTTTGTTTGTTTTGCAGTGATTCTGGTATGATTTCTCCATTAGGCTTCTTTACCTGCAAGGCTCAGTAAGACTATGCTTGTTGACAGGTCCGGTTCCAGATCAAAATCGTCAAGAGTGCTTCTGAAACAGTGGGATACTAAAGTGGAGACCTTTTTTCTCTCTCAAATTCAATAATGTTTAATGGTACCATGGCAGCTTAAAGAACACTTTAAAAATAAATAAATATATACTAGTTGTAAATTATTGTGAATTTATGTATATATACAAATTCACAATAATTTACAACTGTGTTTTCTTTGTGCATAAATGAAGCAAGCAATGTTGGAAGAAGTTGTCCACAACCACAATCTAGAGCAGGGGTGGGCAACTATTTTGTTAAAGGGGCCACATCAGGCTTTAAGTAGTGCATAGGGGGCCACAATGTATTATTCCTTTTGAGATACAATATTCCACATCAATTTGGTTTTTGTATCTTTTAAGCCCATAAATAGTTGTGTTCTACATTTTTTTGTGACTAATGGGACTATTCTGCAATTGCCTAAAGTATTGAATTGCTCTACAAAAGTATATACTTTTAACTTTTAATGTTTATCGCAAAGCGGGGGAGTTTACTTAATTTATTGTTAAAACATTACCCGTTTACACGCTAAAATGTCATGATGCAGGTCTCATCAATGTTTTTATTTTCCATTCAGCACACAACTGAATAACACAGGCTGCATGACTATGATAAATTATTACAAATGTTAGATTAACATACAGGTGGGAGGGGACTTTTCTAAATTGCACAAATAAAAAATACATATACATATTTGTCTCTCGCTTGTTTTTGCTCACTTGTCAATTATTACCCCTCCATTTGTCAGTGATGCTGAAATCTACTTTTATATTTAATTTAATCAATTAGAAGGTTTGAATGCAAGCTTAGTAGCACCAAACATCAAAAGCAACCTCAAGAATGGACACAGAGTAGCCGTATAACACTTTTCCTTAAGCAGCATATTGAACTACAGATAACTAAGTTTGTTCAAAGGGGTAAGAAAGAGCTAGAAAGAGCACCCTTGCATGCATGCTTGCCAGATTTGACAAAATAAGTATAACATTAGGCAGGATATTTCCAATTTGCTCAAGTATAAATCTCAAATTGTGGGGATTGCATCTCTTATCTGGCAACACTGAGCATGTTAAATGCTTGTGGAGGCGTGTTAGGTCCCAATGCAAGATAAATGAAATATCAAATAAAAAAAAAAGAAAAGCTTTTAGGATACATGAGCCACGGGCCACATTAAATCATAAGTTGCCCAGGTCTGATATAGTCATCTTTTGCATTGCACTGACTGTTAAGGTTTGGATTTTGGTTAGACCAGCAGTTATGGACTGCTTTATTCCAGAGCAAAAATCGGAAGCAACAGGAGGTGGATTAAGTGAGATAATTCACAATTAATACTGTATGCATGAGCAGAGGTCTTAACCAATCAAATGTTCAAGTGTACATTAAAGGCATGAAAGCAGATTGCTGTGCCTGCAAATAAACCAGCCTGGTCTCATTCCGTCCTTTGCATGAGACGTGAAACCGTGGTCCCAGGGCACTCCTTGTAAAGAGTAGTGGTGTAACCCCGGTGTCCTGGCCAAATTCCCCCCACTGGCCCTTATAAATCTTGGCCTCCTAATAATCCTCATCCCTAAATTGGCTATACAACTGTATTCTCTTCTCCACCAATAGCTGGTGTGTGGTGAGCGTACTGGCACACTATGGCTGCCATTGCATCATCCAGGTGAATTCTGCACACTGGTGGAAGGTAAGGAGAGTCCCCTGTTCAGTATGTAAAGCGCTTTGAGTGTAATGCCAGAAATATATAAATATAACTATATAAATATAACATAAATTAATTAATTCATTCATTCATTCATTCATTCATTCATTCTTGAACATTACGTGACTGTGGCAACGTTTTTGCAAAACGAAATTGCAATATGTGCCTTATTGCATGAGTCACGGCAGTTTCTCACTTAAATATCCAGTAGGGGGCGCAAAAAGTGAGCAAAATGGTGTATTCATCAGAAGAGGCTTTTAAGGTGAATATTAGATTTCAATGTA
This sequence comes from Xyrauchen texanus, assembly GCF_025860055.1. Classification (NCBI taxonomy): domain Eukaryota; kingdom Metazoa; phylum Chordata; class Actinopteri; order Cypriniformes; family Catostomidae; genus Xyrauchen; species Xyrauchen texanus. Next base: position 35,540,378 of record NC_068290.1, read on the forward strand.
CCTCTCTAAACTAAAATTTTACCTAAACCTAGCCAATAGTGATCTAAAATAAAAATTGATATGAACAAAATAGACATCCTACTATGAGACTAGGTTGAAATTAGGACACACTGATTTGCAAGATCATACACATTTATTAGTTTTGATGCAGTTATTTGTATGTGTTCACTGGGCTTCAAGAAAATCTGCTTTGCCAAAATACAGTATAATTAGGCTTACATTTTTTGATTGAGGGTGGTGAAACGTTCATTTGAGGGTACTTAGCAAGTACCCCTGTAGAACTGGTCCTGCTTGTTGACCAGCTTCATCAACTATAACAACTTCTGTTCAGCAATTTCACTTCTCTTGTTGGGCGCTATTTTGGATTAGTACTGTGATTCAGTGGTGCGGCACTGCTAACACTGTTAGTTCCTTTTATGATAAATTGCTTGTGTTTTCCCCTGTTTGTAAGTTACAATGGAAAACAGTGTGTGCTAAATTAATAAATGTAATGTAAATGTACTCTGCCGCTCAAAAGTTTGGAATCACACATTTTTTTGTTTGTTTTTGGATGTATTAAATTGATCAGAAGCACTACATTAATTTTTTTGTACTGAGGTATTAGGTATTTCTTGCAAGTCACTTTACCTTCTGAAGTCAAATTTTGGTTTTACAGTTGCCAAAAGAAACAACTCTTTCTAGAAATGAATTAGGCTATTGTTATTTTGAGAAATGAAGGCTATTATGTGCACAACTGTATTGAAAGCAGAAATGAATCTGGACCTATCCAGGATAGAGAGGGAAGTGGAAGACCCAAATTCACAAAAACAAGAAGACAAGTACATCAGAGTCTCTAGTTTTAGAAACACTTCACAGGTCCTAAACTGGCAGCATCAATGACCAGTTCATACTGAACTCCAGTTTCATCTGCAACAGTGAAGAGAAGACTTTGACATGTTGGCAGTTTAGGCAGACTTTCAAATACAAGCCATATCTGACACTGGCAAATAAGAAGAAAAGTGTAAAATGTGCAAAAGGACTAAAAATATTGATTGGAAAATTTTTGGAAATTAGGATTATTGACTGGCAAATCGGTTGGAAAATCAATGGGAAGTGCTGCAGAAAGCATGAGATGCACCTTTACCTGAAGATCTAGAATAAGCTGACAGCAAAAAATCATTAAGGAAGAAGTTGTGTTAAATCAGCCAATCATATTAGAGCTTGCTAAATCAAAAAAGTACTATCCAGTTGCCTTTGGGTTGAAACCATCTAATTAAAACACTGTTAAAAAAGCATTCAGAGTTTGAAGCTCTTAAATCTCATCATTTTAAAAAGTGTATTTTTATTTAATCTATAAGTGGCTTCGTCCCTCTCACTCTCTTTCGTGCTCTCTCTCTGCCTCTCATCCTCTGGCTAATTTTGTGACGTCTGACCTCTGAACAACTGAAAGTTAATGCTGCCGCATGGTGGCAGGGTCACAGTTCAGCATTGATTGGCCACTCAGCAAGAAGCCACTTTGACATTTGAAGGCTTGTAAGGTGTGTTTCTCTCTCGCTTTCTGCACAACCTCTGGTGCTGTTGTCCTCTGAACTGCAGGCTAATGTGGCCACAAGGACCAACCATGTCTTTCCTCATAACAATCTCCAGAGATCATTACTGTATTAAAAGCAGCAGCCAAAAAAGAAGATTAATTAAAAAAATTAATGGTGTGTCTGACATTTCTGTGTGGACTTATAGGTCTCTGTGTGCCCAAGTGTGGAATGGTGCTATGTTGCAAAAAAATCTCTCCTCACTTGAATTGGTTAACATATTAAATGGCATTTGTAATTACTAAAACTACTATATATGCAATCAATAGTGCCATTCTCGATGTGAGTAATGGGTGCAGTTTATATATACATTGTGTATGTTATGTTGTATACACAGTTCTTGTGCAGCTCGACCTTTGACTAAACGGCAAAAGTTCTGGCCCATGTAGCGGCTTATTATGGCCAAGAACTGTCCACTTAGACAGAAAGAGACTGCAAACTTCAGTTTTTGTTTTTACAAAATGAACAAAGAAACACTAGAACAATAGTGGAAAATATGTTTAACTATATTTATATATAGTTTAAGTAATAATAGTGGAATATACAGTTTTACTCATGGATATCTAGTTTAAGGGTATCAAACTAAACTCACTCATTATATCATTATACCCAGTAAACCTCATAAACACAACTTTCTTTTACTTGCAAACTTATACAAATTATTGGAAATTGTGTAAATTCCACTAGTTAGATTAGAGCTTGGCAGATGAAGAAAGTACAGTTTTGTGTGCAGTATGCATCAGCAAAAAGAACACTGTGAAATCAAAACAGAAATCGCTCTTGACTTTCTGAACTATTGAGTTGTTGAGGTGAAATGTCCACAAGGTGGTGCCAAAAGCGAGTTTCATGTATAGTTGTAAATGATGTTATCCAGTCAACAGGAATGCATATTTTATTGAATCTGCACTCTTAACTCAATCCCCAAACCTGAACCTAACCGTCTGTGGAGGAAAATTTTATTTTAAAGTGAAAATTCAATCTCAGAATCATGCTCACCATTGTTTAAATGAATACAATTACTTCCTGATTTCCATGGGACCAAAACTAGTTTCTCTGTCACAGGTAAAGTTTAAGACATTTGAATTGATTCAAACTAGGGCTGTTTTAGTGTGATTAATAATATAACAAAAAGCAAACTGTGGTGGCTGTTGTTCAGCGGGTTGTCCACTAATTGCAGGGTTGGCGCTTCCCGGCCAACACAACTCCACATGCCGAAGTGTCCTTGGGCAAGACACTGAACCCCAAGATGCTCCCAATGGCAGGCTAACACCTTGCATGGCAGCTCTGCCATCATTGGTGTGTGAATGGGTGAATAAGACACAGTGTAAAGTGCTTTGAATACCGCTAAGGTTAAAAAGGTGCTATATAAGTGCAGACTATTTACTTAACAAATTTACCCAATTAATCATGCTCCCTGACGTGTACATAAATTCAGTAATAAAAGTACAGATTTTTCAACCATACGAGCTGCACGTGGGTGAAGAGATCTTCCAATGTTCATTACGTACTTGAGATGGTTGTATAGGTCATGTCAGCAAGCAAAATCACCTACTTTTTCAAGCTTGAAGTACATCTGTTTTTACGAGCCACATGAATAGATGGCAGTGCTCCTCAACAAACCTCACAAGCAGTGCAGCCACAGAATGAGAACCGCTCACTGAGGAAACACAACAGAATACAGGAATATTGAGACATGATTTTTAAAGTTTCCACTTCTTTGAGCTTGACACAGCATCCTAAAAATGCGACGTTTATGATGCTGAATTCCAGTCAGATGCTTCAAACACGTTCGTATGAGGCACGTAAATAGAGCGACAATTAAAAGTAGCGCAGATGGAACATAATAATGCTTACTGTGAGAACTGCACACATTGATGAACTAAGTGCAAAACAAATTGCTGTCAACTGTAGGCTTGTTAAATAATATAAGATTAAAACAAACAATATATTGAGTTCCTAAGCCACTTTTTGTATTGTCTTTCAATGTTTTATTCATCTGCCACAATAATGCAATTAATTTAAACTATCTTAAGCTGAGACTAGTTAGGGTGCAAATAATGTTTTTTTTTACATTACACTCCCTGATTACCCATGATATAATCATTTAATTAGACAATGTATCAAAAAGGATTTTTTTTTTTTTTTTCATTTGGAAAAGACAAAAAGACAGAAATGATAAAAACTACCCTTTTCACCATAGAATAGTATGGTGATGAGAAAAAGTATTTGCCCCTTCCTGATTTCTTCTATTTTTGTGTATTTTTCATACTAAATTGTTTTAGATCTTCAAACATAAAACAAAGGCAACCTGAGTAAACACAAAATACAGTTTTCAAATATATACATATACACAACAGTTAGTTCTGGTCCTTGAATCTGATTGGACGAGACGTTCCATGAGCACTGATGGTCTGACACCATCAGCGCTCGGATGTTTCACTGTGTGCGTATCACTCCACTTGTGTTCGTGCCACTCTAAACTAAAGTGTAAGAGCAGTGTACTCAGATCTGTTAAGAGCTATGATTTGTCTTTTTTTTTTTTACATGCATTTTTTTTACACTACATATGTTAGCCAGCAGGTGGTGGTAAAAGATAATTTTTATGTGTAAGTTGAGCCAGTTAGGTGACGTGAAGTGAATCTGCGTCAGCCGTTTACATACAGCGCTGTATGATCACTTGTATTACTACTACTAAAGCTAGGAAATAACTTTAAACGGCTTTAAACGAAGAACTTCAGCATTACGGGATTATTTACACAAACTGAAGGCGCTTACCTTTTATCGGACTTTACACATTGGAGTGGATACACTGTTTAAAATGGAGGACATTGCGGCTTGGACGCATAATTTGTTTTGAGCCAGCAACGGCAGTTTCTGATCCATAGCATAATAAAGTAGTTCAATGCACAAATCCTATTTTATGACAGTATTTTTTTTTATTTACTTGTTCATTGAACTGTTGTATATAAGCAATATCACACTCGCAATCATACTCTATGGCCCTAAATAAGCACTGCTGATTACCTTAGTGCTGATGTAGGGTCGTATCGCACTCTTGCTCGTGTGATATTGCTTAAATAATAAATAAATATATATATTTTTATTAAAGCAAAAAGTTATCCAACACTTATATCAACCATGTGAAAAACGAACTGCCCCCTTAAACTTAATAGCTGGTTGCACCACCTTTAGCAGCAACAACTGCAACGAAACGCTTCCAATAACTGGAGATCAGTCTTTCACAATGCTGTGGTGGATCTTCTACTTCTTTGCAGAAATGCTTTAGTTCTGCCACATTGAGGTTTTCGAGCATGAACTGTTTAAAGTCCTGCCACAGCATCTCAATCAGGTTCTAGTCAGGACTTTGACTAGGCCACTCCAGAACTTTCATTTTGCTTCTTTTGAGCCATTCAGAGGTGGACTTACTCCTATGCTTTAGATCATTCTCTTGCTGCATAATTCAGTTGCACTTGAGCTTCAACTCATAGACTGATGACTGGACGTTCTCCTTTAGGATTTTCCGATAGAGAGTTGTTTTCCCTCAGTTATTGCAAGTTACCCTGGCCCTGAAGCAAAACATCCCCAAACCATCACACTTCCACCATCATGCTTGACCATTGGACCACAGGACAGTGGTGACATGCGGCGCATGTGGCAGGGCATCCAGGCCATCACCAACTACAGGACAACATCAGTTGCCTGTGACAAAGATGCCTCCCTTCCAGATGCGCTGAACGACTTCTACGCTCGATTTGAAGTGCAGAACGACGTGATGGCGAGGAAGACCGCCCCTCCTCCCAACGACCAGGTGCTCTGTCTTACCACGGCAGATGTGAAGAAAACTCTACGTAGAGTCAACCCACGGAAGGCTGCTGGACCAGACAACATTCCTGGCAGAGTGCTCAGAGGATGTGCAGACCAGCTAGCAGATGTTCTTACTGACATCTTCAACATCTCTCTGAGCAGCGCCATCGTTCCAACGTGCTTCAAGGCCACCACCATCATCCCCATGCCAAAGAAGTCTTCAGTGTCCTGCCTCAACGACTACCGTCCCGTCGCTTTTACACCCATCATCATGAAGTGCTTCGAGAGGCTCCTCATGAGGCACATTAAGACCCAGCTGCCCCCCTCACTAGACCCACTGCAGTTTGCGTATCGTTCAAACCGTTCAACGGACGATGCCATCGCCACAACCCTCCATCTGGCCCTCACCCACCTAGACAATAAGGACTCATACGTCCGAATGCTGTTCATAGATTTCAGCTCAGCATTCAACACAATCATTCCCCAGCACTTGATTGGAAAGCTGAACCTGCTGGGCCTGGACACCTCCCTCTGCAACTGGATCCTGGACTTCCTGACTGGGAGACCTCAGTCAGTCCGGATCGGGAACAGCATCTCCACCACCACCACACTGAGCACTGGGGCCCCCCAGGGCTGTGTGCTCAGTCCACTGCTGTTCACTCTGCTGACTCACGACTGTGCAGCAATGTACAGCTCGAACCACATCATCAAGTTCGCCGATGACACGACCGTGGTGGGTCTCATCAGCAAGAACGACGAGTCAGCATACAGAGAGGAGGTGCAGCGGCTGATGAACTGGTGTAGAGCCAACAACCTGTCCCTGAATGTCGACAAAACAAAAGAGATGGTTGTTGACTTTAAGAGAGCACAAGGTGAACACACTCCGCTGAACATCGATGGCTCCTCTGTGGAGCACCAAATTCCTTGATGTTCACCTGGCGGAAAACCTCACCTGGTCCCTCAACACCAGTTCTATCACCAAAAAAGCCCAGCAGCGTCTCTACTTTCTTCGAAGGCTGAGGAAAGCCCATCTCCCAACCCCCATCCTCACTACATTCTATAGAGGGACTATTGAGAGCATCCTGAGCAGCTGCATCACTGCCTAGTTTGGGACTTGCACCGTTTCGGACCGCAAAGCCCTGCAGAGGATAGTGAGGACAGCTGAGAAGATCATTGGGGTCTCTCTTCCCTCCATCAAAGACATTTACAAAAACACTGTATCCATAGAAGCAACCAGCATTGTGGACTGACCCCACACACCCCTCACACAAACTCTTTACCCTCTTGCCGTCTGGCAAGAGGTACCAAGCATTCGGGCCCTCACGGCCAGACTGTGTAACAGCTTCTTCCCCCAAGCCATCAGACTCCTCAATACTCAGAGACTGGTTTGACACACACACGTGTCCTGAGTTGCACTTTAATTACTGTCACTTTATAACTGTCTGCTACCCCAATAACTGCTATGTGCATAGAACAATATCTCATAGTATGTTATGTTTACATTTTTAGAAACTGTCATCTTTTTGCACTACTGAGTACTGGTCGGCGCTGCACTGTGTCTATTGTCCTGTTCATTGTCAGAAATGTGTTGTACTGTCCCGTACTTTTTGCACATGTTTGCACGTGCACTTTATATAGGTATATATATAGGTATTTTATATAGGTATTTTATTTCGTTGTGTAGTCTCATGTGGTCCTGTGTTGGTCCTTTGTTGTTTTTATGTAGCACCATGGTCCTGGAGGAACGTTGTCTCGTTTGGCTGTGTACTGTACTAACTGTATATGGTTGAAATGACAATAAAAACCACTTGACTTGACTTGATATTGTTTTTGTTGAATTCTGTGTTTGATTTATGCTAGCTTTAATGGGCCTCCTGTCTTCCAAACCGTTTCTCTTTTGACTCTGTCCACAGAACATTCTCCCAAAAGGTTTGAGGATCATCAAGGTGTGTTTTGGCAAAATTCAGACAAGCCCTAATGTTCTTCTGGGTTAGCAGTAGTTTTCGCCTCTCCACTCTTCCATGGATGCCATTTTTCGCCAGTGTCTTTCTGATAGCGGAGTCATGAACAGTGACCTTTATTGATGCAAGAGAGGCCTGCAGTTCCTTGGATGTTGTCCTTGGCTTATTTGTGACTTCCTAGATGAGTCGTCGCTGTGCTCTTGGAGGAATTTTGGAAGGTCAGCCACTTCTGGAAGGTTCACTACTGTGCTACATTTTCTCAATTTGGAGATAATTACTCTCACTGTGTTCTTTGGAGTCCCAGAGCCTTGAAATTGCTTTGTAACCCTTCCCAGATGTATTTCAATCACCTTTTTGCCCATGCCTGCCACAGCAATGAGCCAGAGCCAATGCCTGTTGCCTTGACCATCCCAGAGCCAATGCCTGTTGCCTCGACCATCCCAGAGCCAGTGCCTGTAGCCTCGACCGTCCCAGAGCCTCTGCCTGTAGCCTCAACCATCCCAGAACCAACACTTGTAGCCTCAACCATCCCAGATGGTTGAGGCTACACGGAGGTCGTTCCCCTGTCAGTGCCAGTGCTCTCTACCACAGAGGTCGTTCGCTTGTCACTGCCAGTGCTCATGACCACAGAGGTTGTTACCCTGTCACTGACAGTGATTACTACCACAGAGTTCGTTCCCCAGTCAATGCCAGTGCTCACGACCACAGAATTCATTCCCCAGTGGCTACTGGCTTTCCTGACACGACGACTCCACCCTGAGTCTTCCACGGCTTTGCCCCTTGAGCCTTCCATGGCTCCACCTTCCATGGTTCGGCTCGTCGAGCCTCCCACAGCTCCTTGGTCCAAGACTTCCATGGCTCCTTGCTCCAAGCCTGCCACTGCTTCCTTCTTCAAGCCTGCCACTGCTTCCTGCTCCAAGCCTGCCACGACTCCCTGCTCCAAACCCTCCAAGTCTCCTTGCTCCAAGCCTGCCACGGCTCCCTGCTCCAAGCCTTCCACGGCTCCAAGGACACTGCCATCCCTGGCTCTGCTCCTCGAACCTCCTGTGGCTCTGCCTTCCATGGCCCCACCCCTCTATCCACCCATGGCTCGGCCTACCTTGTCTCCACCTATTGGATATATCCTGTCTCCGCCTCCCATGGCTCTGCCCATCGTTCCTCCCCTGGCTCTGCCTGCCTTCATCAAACATCCCTCGGCTCTGCACTCAGAGTCTTCCAGAAACACCAGAAACTCCACCTACAACTCCGCCTACTCTTCCTCTTTTTGCTCCGCTTCCTGACCCTGTCCCTGCTCTATGTCCATCTCCCAGGCCTCCTGACCTTGTTTATGCCCTGTGGCTTCTTCCCAGGACTCCTGATCCTGAAAGCCCAGGTCCTCGCCCTAGGGGGAGACCTAAGAGAAATAGTGTTCCAGGAGTGTGCCCTTTGTTGGAGGGTTCTGTCATGAACTCCGATTCCCATCATTCACAGCAGCATCCAAATATGGCCACCCCGGACTCAATTTCCCATGCACCACCTCGATCCCAATCACCTGATTTCTGAGCCTCACTTGCACCTTGTCACCACAGTTATGCCTGCACCATTTATAATAGACTCTGTCACAATCACTCACGGCAATGTATACGCTCTATTCCTTGTGTCTAAGATTCCTTGTTGATATACCTTGCTGTTATTGCCTACGAGTTTGTTTCTAGCCTGATTATCCCTGTCTGCCAATTGCCTGACCTTTGCCTGCACTCATTGCTGGATTTTTGCTTGTCGCTTGAACTGTACTGTTGCCTAACCTTCATTAAAACTCTAAACTGAACTTGCATCCTGCTCTCCTGGTGTAATTTCTTGACAATATGGTCCATTTAAAAATCCTCAGATTTATGTCATTATTTCTGCATTAACAAGTGCCACCTTCTCACGCACTCGTGAACAACTCTGTCTCTCCCTCATTCACATACACTCACAGCATGTCATGAGATATGAACTTTGTAAAGACGATTCATAAAAAACAACAAGGAGCTTGGTTTAAATCTTTTTCATCTTTGTTATCTTCCAAAATGACATCATTTGGAAATATCTGTCAATGTTTTTTTTTAAAAAGGCAAGTGACAGAGAATTAGTTTAATGATTGTTATCTGATTATTAAATTTGGTTTGACTCAAAATGTTTCAGCATTGGCAGCTTTTGTGGGGGCTTATTGTTGTGACATTCCTTTTTTAGAAGTCTGTAAGCCACCTGCAGTTGTTATAACACCATATAACAGCACATATTCATCTAGAGACTCCGCTGCTCGCAATCACCAGTAATGTTAGTCTAGCTGATAACAACAAATAAGTGGAAGTGTGGAGCATCTGAGAGGAAGTCTCTCGCCGCAATGGCGCCACCCATGGAGAAGTCAGGAATGGATATGTTTGAATGTTAAAGACAGCGCCATTCTGGAGTGCATGAGGAAAATATTTACAGTGATTAATAATTTAAATTCCACACTCTACCTCACACAAAGCTATTGTATGCCATCAGGAAGCACATCAGATGCAGCGCAACACCCTTTGGACCCATTTTTCTGAATAAATTATTGTGATTAAATTGATCTGCCTGTTATGTGTTTTAAATGCTTAGTAAATGGTATGGTTAGGTTTAGGAGTAGGTGTGTGATTAGCAGCTGTAAAATCTATATATAAATGAATATGTTTTATCAAAATTCATTAAATGAATATATTTTAACAAAACTTATTGCTAATTTACATTAATCTACTTGTTAAATTTCTTTATATTTTTGAAATGTGGTTATGTTTAGTGGTTGGGGTAGAGTTAAGGGATCTAACATATCTATAAAACAGTAAAAATGTATATTTATAATTGCGTATTGAAATGGATTTGTCAATATTTTACATTTCTAAAGCTGTAAATATGTACAAATTATTAGGTTTTAGATGCTTTCAAACGTTTTAGTATCTATTCAAACATACAAACATGTACGTTTATTGTTACTAAAAGTAATGTACAAATAGCTACGTATATTATAAGATCAGGCGGGTGTGTGCGTGTGTGTGTGTTTGTGTGACGCCTTGTGGCCACAGATCTGTTGGAGAACTCTGACACCTGCTGTACTGCTCTCATATCATACTATTGTTGTTTAAAAAAACACAATCATGTGTTTTCATTCAGTCTGAGAATGAAATGAAATAACCCCTCTATTGTATGAAAAGAATCATTTAATATTCATGCTTTTTTGGTATATATATATATATATATATATATATATATATATATATATATATATATATATTTTTTTTACATTTAACTCCATTCAAGGTCTGAATTCCTGATGTTTTTCAAAACGTGTGAATAATTCAATTTCATTACAAAAGCATCATAGTAAGATGTCTATTGGGTTGCATTTGGATTGCACTCTCTGGTTCCTGTATGTTTTGATAGGTCGGTTTCTATTGAATTAAGCTTCTATACAGTTAGTGATGAGAATGGAAGATTGCAAGGGTGGGGAAACAAGGTTTTTGGATGATTGCATTCATTATCAGATAAGAATGAAAATTATAGGGTCTGTTGTCAGAATATATTTTCATGTGTCTGTTTGTCTGTGCTTTTGAGTTATTTGAATGGCTCTTAAAAGCTTGGTTGGTCAGTTTGTTATTACAAAATAATTCCATACTGGATGTCTCTAGGAATATAATATAATGTGTCATTAAGGTCTGTTAAATATGGAAGTAAGTAATTATTATTTATGTATGTTGATTGTATTTAATGTATGCTAAATTAAGTACACAAGCAGTGGCCCAAAAAGGTATTTGGACATTTTTGGACACCTAGGTCACTTTTCTGAATGTCATTACCCCAATATTGAAATCAAGTGACATCTTCAAACAAATGTATCACTTTCCAGAGCACTTTTTGCAGTTATTTTTAACCAAGAATTTCCTCTTAAGTTCAAACAGGTCTCCGAGCAGAGTAACCACATGTGAAGTTCATCACAGTAACTAAGGGCACTTGACCTAACAGGAAATTGTCCAAACACATTTGTTAAAATGTTGTACAATGTATCTATTTTATATCATTTGAGACCTAAGAAACTTCTTTTTGTGAATGTTTTGCCATAATAAATAAATGCAGTTTGGTTTGATATTTTGTTAATTCATGCAAAGATTCATTCATTTGAATCTTAGAAAGTGTTCTACATTTCCATCTCTCTCTCTTGTGTGCCTTGTTTCACACAAGACTAACACATGCACACGGTCTGGAGCTCCGCTGCGTATCACAATTTTTAGCTGTGCTGAGCTCGGTCTCATTGGCTGCCTCTGTCCACAGCTAAGCTTGACCCAGTAAACTTTGTAATGAACCTGAATTCCCATCACCTCATTGGTTCCTGTTTGGTCATGTGACCGCTCTAACATCCACACGCCCCTTCCCATGTGTCTCCACCCCTGATGTCAGTTATTTTTCCCTTTCTCTGCTCTATTGCTGGGAGGAGAAATAAGCATGCTTGTGTGCTCTCTGCACATAAACAGCGGAACAATTATTATTATGATTTGTGGGTAAACACAAGCAAGCAGGAAATCGTTGGCACGGAGCAATGCGCTGCAGTCAGACTCCGCCTGTGTTTTGTCTAAGTCTTGTCTCAGCCAACACGCTAAAGGATTAAAACCCTCCTGTTGACTGCGTTGCCCTTCGTTGTAAGAGAAGTCCATTCGACCTATCCAACACTTTATTTAAAGAAAGGAATGTCTGTGAAACAAATTGGTTACTCATTCTATAGTTATTTATGCAATACAAACACTGATGATTGCCAACAACAGTGCTGTTTCTTTTAAAATCATGGAAATGTTTAGGTTTGGGTTAGGGGTTAAACTTAGTGAAAAATTGTAAGAGCATTGTTTGTTTAGTTTATATTTCTCTATGGGAGTAAAAGTGGTATGTTTTTTAATGAGCCAAATCTGACAATTTTTTGACAATTTTTATTATAAGACTTGCCATGCGACCGGGTTAGTTCACGTCTAGATTCCTTCTCAGAGTGGAAGATTATCATACCTTTTTGGTGTTTTTCGTCCAGTTTAGATGTGAACACTCTGAACTGTCTTGTCCTGTCATGTTTATGAAATTTGGCATCTAGTCAAATAATTGTGATTGTCTGTATTGAATAATGAATTGTCTGTTTTAGGGCTCACACAACTATGACGATTATGACAATTAATTGTCTGTTTTAGGGGTCACATGACTATAATGATTAATTGACTGTTGTAGGGCTTACACGACTATGACGATTATGACGATTAATTGTCTGTTTTAGGGCTTTCACGATTATGATGGTTAATTGTCATACAAATTATCATACTTTTGTCATAGGTTTACTGTATGTGTGTCATAAACCGTAAAAAGTTATTTATTCATATTTAACTTTTACATGATTCCTTTTAAGGCTATAACAATGTATGAATGAAATTAAAAATATATTTTAATATTTTAAAATATTTCAAAATACTTAAAATATCTGTCTTTTTGGTCAACTTTAGTCTTGGTCCATTTAGGATTTTTATATATACAGTATATAATGGAAGGATTATTTGCGATTAATTGCATAATTTACTTTTTACGCATAATATTTATAGAATTAATGGCACTGAATTAAAGTGTTTAACCTAAAGCCCTAATTATATAACGTAATAAAATTATACTAAGCAATAGTAAAATATTTGTCAAAAATTATTCACTTTTACTCGTTATTTTAATTCTCTCCGATAAAACCCACAAGCCCTTATTTCATATGAAGAAAGACCTTTGAGATTCTGTTTCTTCATTATATCATCTCGGGTGTAACACAGGGCTCCTCTGTGTGACTGCATGTCATTAACACTGTGTGTATAAGCCCACAATGACAAATAACATTTGACATTACACGATTGTTAAATTAAAGTGAAATCAGAGCGCTTTGCGTTCTCTATAATCCTCGTTTATATTTTCGTAGGTTGTTTGGCGTGAACTTCCACAGACGGTGCATGCATCACAGCGTTTCAAGCCTGGTTCAAAAGCGATTCATCTTCACATGCTCTTCAGAGTCCGCAGAGCGGAGATGGTCAGAGTTAAATTGAATGAGACACTCCAATCATTCCGTATTTGGACAGTAAAATGTTATTGGAAGTGCACAATAATAGTGGCTATTTCAAATAACCATGGTTAGAACAAATACTCACAATCAAACAAGTATTCAATAATTGCAACAAGCCTGTGTTTGTCATTGCAAAGAAAGAGCTGTGTAAATGTTTTTTTTTTGTCTTTTGTAACAACATGAAGGGTAAGTAATGACAGATTTTTCAATTTTGAGTGAACTATCCCTTTAAGATTTTTGACTTCTTTTTGCATGTTTATTTTGATCTATTTTCTGTAATTCCCCACAGCCCTTTTTTATACCATTTTCCTTAAACCCCCAACATACACACATCCCCTTTCTCATTCTCAATCTCTTTGCTTTCCCATGCCCTGCCTCCCCCAACACAGCTGGTTTGCATCCCTTCAAGAGAGAATAAAATGGCTTGCCTGTGTGTAGGAGAGCTCAGGAAGTGGAGTAAGGACATGGGATGCATATTTCAAGTCCAACCCATCATCAATCTGTCCCTTTTATTCAGGTAGTGGGATACATTAGAGATAGCTCAGGGTGGTTGTGGCCATCACTCATGAAGAGCCAGTCAAATGTACCTAGACCATAGAGGTCTGGACAAGTGATGGCCTGCTTTTATCTAATATTATACAAAAGACACAGGATTGAATCACTATGATTGACAAATGAAACTGCAGATTTCAAGTACTTTGTTTGGGACAATTTCTTTTTGCAATATCTCTTCAATATTAAAGGCCATTTTTATTTGTGAAACCCTGTATTCATTTCAAAGGTCAACTTATTGTCGATTATAGATTGATTCCATCTAAAATCAGTACACATATCGTTGACTTTAAAAGCAAGAAAACATTTTGTCACCACTATAAAAAATACTCTACAACAGGACAAAATCCAGTATCCAACCAGCCAAGGTGGAGACTATGCTAAAACGATCTATACGTTTCTGAACTAACAAGAGTGGTTGAATAGTATTAAAAGTAGGGCTGTCAATCAATTAACATTTTTAATTGAATGAATTACATTGTGTCCCGATTAATTAATCGCGATTAATCACATTTAATCACATATACAAATATTCGCTGAGAAAGCCCCTCATATAAATATAATTCAGTAAATAATGATGAAATAATTATACATAGTTATCATTAAATATTAAAAAATTATATTTCACAAGTGAATTTGTAAATCAGTTATTCTGAGGGCTTGTTTAAGGAACCATCAACGTACACCTGAATCAGACATGCTTGTGTAGCATCATAAACATAAGTTTTTAGGTCACTGTATGAAGTTAAATATAGTTTAATACTTAGAACACATCTTGAGATCCCTTTGTATGAATTTGCACTCCATCAAGTGTTTTGAACGAAATGCATGTTTTGTTGTGTCGTCTGCTGAAGGGTTTTGTTCATTGTATAAACTGTGCGTTGCTCATACAGCTGAAGTTTCACTTACTGCCCTCTGGAGTAAACAGGTGGTACTACAAGCTTGCATTTCTCAGGAATCTTCCTTATTGTGCTCCAGGGACATTGCGATTAATTGCGTAAATCTTTTAACGTGTTATTTTTAATCAAATTAATCGCACTGAATTAACATGTTAAATCGACAGCCCTAATTAAAAGCTGATTAATGTTAATGTTACATCCTGAACCCCCTTCTAGGTCTATAGGCAAATTGCAGTGGGTCAAGTTCATTTCCAAGCATTTTAGCATGGATCTCATGTTTTTCAGTCTTTCAAATGATTTCATAATGAAAGATGTCAGAGCCATGGGCCAATAATGATTCATATTTGTAGGTTGCCTATTTTTAGCCACTGGCACAACAGTGGACCCTCTGCTGATAAACTGGCCAATTAAAAAATATATGACAATAAAAGGATTTATTTACTCGATGCAATGTCTGAGCACAAGACTCCCAATATTATCATGGCCAGGACTTTTCCTAGCTTTGCAGCACATAAATGAATTAACAACCCTTAGTATAATAAAATGAATGTCATGGCTATGATTCTGAAGGCTATGTTTTAAAAAAGTAGTTTCCATACTAAAGTCATGAATATCAAATCTTGAATAAACTTATTAAAATCCTCTGCAAGATCTGTATCTGAATTAAAACCTTTTAAAGCCACCTTTATTTTTATTTATTTTGTCGTCCGTCTGAACCATGACCCTTATACATTCCCATAGAGAGCCCAAACTTTCACTTCTCAGTTCATGTTCAGCCTCATTCTTATAATGTAATTTAGACCTTTTGATTTCACATTTAATCAGATTTGGAAAATTATGAAGTTCAGATCAATCCCCCTGCTTAAAAGCACACCTTTTTTATATAATGATTATTTAAGATGTTTGCTCACCCATGGCTTACTGTATGGAAAGATTTTTATACCCCTATTCGGAATAACAGCGTCCCTATTTCTCCCAAAATAGAATGGCAAAGGACTACTTACATCTCCATTAATCCACTCTAAGATAAATGCATGCCAATTACTTTTTATGACATTGGAAGACTCTTTGAATCTCTGCAATTGCATGTTGCACATTTGCCAAACCGTCAGCTGAGTCAGTGGCTGTATATGTATGTATATAATCAAACTAGGGTTTTGGATATTTTGCAACCCATAATTAGCCAATTTAATTTCCTGTTTTTATTTATTTATTGGTGGCCAATATCATCATCATTATCTTTTTTTTTTTTTTGCTTTAGCAGAAAATTTTGTGTGTTTGCTAAATGAATTATTCATCATGACTATAATCAGAAGTAGTACTTCTATGACAAACACTACACCAAAAATAGAAACATAAATGCTGTATATTACTGTATAAACAATTAGGCATTTTATAAATCGTCAGTTTCCATATTCCATTTTAATTTTATTTTTTTGCAAATTGCCTTCTTGTAAACTTGTGTGTTAATATGGACATAAGGGCGTATATCCAGTATAGGCCAATGTACAGTAATGTGCATGTTTCATACATACTTTTCTTTCAGCAAGATTAATCAAGCAAAGCTCATAACGAGCATTTTATTTCTAAGCAATGACAAAATGGTAATTACTAATTACAAGGAATGTCAGGAGAG
This sequence comes from Xyrauchen texanus, assembly GCF_025860055.1. NCBI lineage: Eukaryota > Metazoa > Chordata > Actinopteri > Cypriniformes > Catostomidae > Xyrauchen > Xyrauchen texanus. The sequence goes on from NC_068290.1 coordinate 35,556,907, forward strand.
CAGCATTTAGATTAAATGGAGCCCTATTGACATATTCATATTCACAGCCCACAGCAACATATTTATATGGTGTCTAAAATGACTAAATCAACATAATTATGCCTGTTTGTAAACTGTTTTTCTGGGTTAGGTGATCTTTAGATGAATGCAAGGCTCACTGTAGAATTGAACTATTTTAGCTTAGAGTTTGGGCCAAATTGCTCTGTTTGTTTTCCCAGGTGGGATATTTGAAATTCAGCAGTCTTATTGAATGTAAATTAACTCATTTACCTACTTTTGACTGACAGCTCTCTTCCACAAGGCTGTCAGAGTACTTGGCAAGAAGCCTCAGAATGCCTGAACCAACAGACTGCTCAGATCAGAACCACCTGTTAATGCTATACAAACTTCATGAAAACTCTAGATTTGGTTTGTTCTACTGTTGGCTATGACATTGTAGGTGTAACACTAAAAAAATCTGAAAATCTTCAAGTTTAAGCAATGCTTTGGAAATATATATTGATACAAAAACCTCTTAGAAGGCAAGAGGTTTGGACCACCCACCGAAATCTGTTTTACTGGCTCTTTTATATAAATAGGCAGCCGTTCAGTCTTAAAAAGGTCAGTTCCAATCACAAGTCTTTGACAGGGGTGCCAGAGCAAAGTTCATACACTTACATAAGCAGAGAACTTCTCTTAGGAAAGAAATATCACAAATGAGATCTCAATTGTTTTTCCTAGACAGCATGGAGACCCCAGTGATTTTACACGTGTCATCTCTAGAGTTTCTGAAGAGATCTCAAACTATGGTCAGATTTGGCAAGATAGAAAATTCAGCAACCAAGAGTTTTCAATATGAATTTGAACATTTCTCAACATATTTTTCCAAGGCCAGATGATTGTAGCTATACTATCCACATAAAATGTATAGCTCTACGTATATAACCAGAGTTGGGAGGGTTACTTTTGAACTGTATTCCACTACAGATTACAGAATACATGCTGTAAAATGTCATTTGTAACGTATTATGTTAGATTACTTCTTCAGCACTGGTATATATTTTCACTTGAAGTTGACTAGTCTCAAATGAAAACTACAATTTTAATTCAAATCTAAATTAAACCTGGAAATTTCAGGATTTTGAAAATTCTATTACATAAAATGAAAAAGAAATATTTCACACAATTGCTAGGTTACTAAAAAAAAAATCGTATTAACTGTGGAATGATTGTTTTTACGAGTTGAACTCACATGAATGGCACCACAGAGTCATTATTATGAGTGGGAAACTGTGGATTTTCTTCGAGCCCAGACTTTCTGAGTTTTCTGAGTCTCGATTTAAGAATCACGAAGCAAATTGTTATTGGTAATAATAATTTTTTTCTTGATTTCGTCTGTGCAGTTTAGTTTGTGTGTTTTGTACTGTTAATGAAGAGAAGCGATAAAACTTGACTGAAAATAAAACTCATTTAGCTGGTTAATGCAGCCACAAGCGCTTTCAACTAAACTACATTTCCCATCATTATATACAGTACCGGTTTTAACCACCACGCAAACCATGCAATTGCATGGGGCCCCAAACATCGGGGGCCCCACCCCGGTAGGAAAGCTCAGAAAAAAATGCCCGAGTGGTGACATGTTGCTCTGGGTACACGCTAAGGCTGCTCGATTATGGCAAAAATCATAATCACGATTATTTTGGTAAATATTGAGATCACGATTATATAACACAAATACTCATTGACTTCACTCATTGAAAACATCATGCATTTATGTATGGTAGTCAAATAAAATAAAATAAAGCTTATTTTTTCGTTGATGACGTTTTAATCAGTCTGCTTGTCTGGTCAGGTAAGTTAAATTCTCTTTCACTTGCACCTTCAAAATCCCGGAAAAGCGTTAATGTCGAGCCCTGATTAAATATTGTATTCAACATTTTCCGATAATAATTTGTTCTCCTGCAGTATAGCTCCTAAAGTAATGTATGTTGTTTTAAAGGGGTTTTAGATATTATTTTGGAAAACAAGCTAAAATAGACTAATCAAAAACATATTTTGTTCCAGTGTATAATGGGCTAAGACTACACTCTCACCTTTATGTTCATTTCGATCCATCTTTAACCCACAAAAAACAAATGTTCTCTTCTTAATAGAACTCCATATTGCCGATTTCCTTCATGATAAGATACACACAGTGAACGGGACTTATATTATGATTCAATAACGCTGGGGTGATTGATTGCTAAATGGAATGCGGCATAATAATTGTTTTATCTCGATTGTCTTGTTTTCATAATCGTTGGAACCCAAAATCGTTAATTGTCGTTAATTGTCCACCCCTAGAACTCACGTGAATACGCTGTTGTCTGCACACTCAGAGCGGTTCAAGTTAGAAGCTGCCGGGTTCAGGTCAGTTTTTCAAGTAGGACTTTTTGTGTTTGTAATTTATGAAAAAAAATATAGGCCTTCTGAACTTGTTTCGCCTTCGTTCTCACTCACAGATACATGTGAACGGTTGAGTTAGGGGCCGTTCATATCAAATGTGTTTTTGTGTGCGTTTGCTCTGTTTTTTTCATTGTTTTCTTATGTAAACACACTGGACAAACGTCCTTGACTGCTCTGCATGTCGCTGTTTCTTCAGTGTCTCATGCAGGACTGGTACATTTTTAGATACTGTGTCAAGTTAATAAGAACTTCAGGTTTCAAATATGCATGTCGAGACAACTGCGTTCTGTTACATTCATTGCTAGATTGTTTTTAGCGCAACTGTTACAAAGATGCAACATTCTAAACAAGTTCACATTGCAAAGAGGTGACTGTTACAATGTTTAACATTATTCCAGATTGTTCTGCACCAAGCAGAGTTTCAGTGCTTGATAAACAGCATTTTTTTCCTTTTGCTCTATTGTGCCGAGGTGCCACAGTGCCTTGTATGTTTACTGTTACAATACTGTTTTGAATGTTGCCAATGATGCCTACAAAAAACAACCTTTTGCAACATGGTGAACAATACACTGCAGCATCAGAATATAAGAACCAGATGAAAGTAATGTAAATAAGACAGGAAAATGTCACTATCGTATACAACAATTCCCCAAAGTAATAATAAAAATACTGTACATATAAACAATAAATAGTTGTTGGGTGATGATATTAATAAATTACAACTGAATTTCAAAATGTTAGTAAGTGAAGTAATAGGTTTTGCACACCTAGTTCACAAAAAAAAAAAAAAAGAAAGAAAAGAAAAAAATGTTTTGTAAAAATATATGTAGGTAAATATTGCTTTATTATCACTGTATTGTGGAAAAAATGGAAAACATGCATTAATGATCTTTAATGAGATTTTTATTTTATTAAACATTTTCAGTGTGCTTGGCTACAACGGTTGATATGATTAATTAAAAAGTATGATTTAAAATAAATTTTATACATTTTTTTAAGCAAAAAGGTGTCAAATTTGTTTTGCATTGGTGCAAAATGGTTCGGTTCGTTTAGATTAAAATCAAAATCACTTGAATGCACATCACACCCTATTTACGATTTCTAACCTCGTAAGTACGAATTTCTCAGGAGGTTGAGTCAGGCCTTGAGGATTTGAGTCTCAGGAGGACAGTGATTTACAAGGAAATTGTCTTATAAAAATTGGATTTCATGTCAAAAATGTTGTCGACCCCTGCTCTAGAGTAATCTTTAAATAATCTACATTATTATAAGTAAAGCATAAATATTGCAAGTAAAGCAATGTGTAATATTTAGGTTTAATGAAATATTCACTTCTTCATAACATGTACATACATATTGTTAAAGAAAACTCAATTCAGTTTGTTGAAAATTTTCCATACAATTTAAATGCATAAAACTTAATATACAAATATATTTGGAGCGATTAGCTTGCATCGTAGAAATAATTTTATTATAAACAATTTACAAGTTTAATCTGTAAACGAAAAATATATCTGCTAAGCTATGAAAAAGCAACATCTGTGCCATAATTCCTCTGGGTTATGACAGCCATATGCAGGTTCCTCAGTGAGAAATCTTCTGCTGCGCCATGCCCAGAACGCTGGTTATGAAATAAATGATGTCAGAAATTACAATACAGTATATCTGCAGGACTACGCCATGTGTGATGTTGTAAGCTAGTGAATGAGATCCATAGTAATTATCTTCTGCTTCAATGTCAATGAAACAAAAAGAGATCAGTGCAGTGGCTTTAATTAATTGTTAGGAGTTTTAGGTAGAAGAGCTCTATTTAGCCCTTGGTATAGGGAGAGGGTGAGTGGACGTCATACAGGGAAATTTAGAAGCATGACACAGCGATCAGTGCTGGGGTGGTGGATGAAAGGGAGATGTCATCAGTTGGAAGCAGAAGCCAGGGCCTTATTCCAACCGCCTGCTTCCTGCTTTGCAAATGAAAGTCTGGGGGCCGTGGCTGCTGCTACCCTGGACAGTGGGTGTTCAATGAGGCCACTGGGGTTACTGGGGTTAGGTCTGACAGAGCAGGGGAGAGAGAAAGAAATAGGCAGGGGTGTGGGAACATTTATCAGTATCTTCCTACTCTCATGCTGCGTATATTTCTATTGTTTGTCCAAATAAATTAAAAATATATGGCATAGAATGCAGGTTATTACCATTAATGAAAAGTATTACGAAGAACCAAGAAATAGTTCATCCAAAAATGAACATTCTGCCATAATAATAGTCAAAATTATTTACCATCACATTGTTTCAAGCCTAATGCTGTTACTTTCCACGGTGCATCTGAGTAAACATTTTTGAGGAACCTTTAAATAGCTCTTGCCATAGTTCACTTAGTGATCATGTCTTTCAAGGTCCACAAATTACACCAAAAACCATAAAAGTACAAAAACTAACTAAAACTCAACTATAATTGAAATTAAAGTAAAAAGCTAAATAATAATAATAATAATTTTTTATAATTGAAGTACAAACCCAGTCTCATTACAAGTCATAATAATAGTACAAGATGGTGAATTTGTAATTGTATGTGTTGGCTCTTACAAAAACGTATGACTTGAGCTCCCATAGAGAAAAGTAAACGAATCAACAAACTATACTACTATGATTTTTTTAACCCCTAACCCAACGAAGTTGAACCCCTTACCCAAAAAATCAGGGGTTGAAATGACGGTTTTAAGATTATTAACATACATCAGTCATTTGTATTGCATAAATTAATATGGAACAAGTAGCCATATTCGTTCAGACATTTCCTTTCTTAAAATAAGGTTTTGGATAAGAAGCTACTATAAGTTTGATGCCTGTATTGTCTCGATTTGAAATTTTAAGTTTGTTTATTGCTTTTTACCTTCTCATACAAGGCAAGTCGTATGATATCTTATGATTTTGCCATTGCATACAGATTATTACGAGTTGACATGACAATATGTTAGCAATTGTCCTGCTTAGACTTAGTGGTGCACGATCAGGAAATTTGAGAACATTTTTTAACACTAAGATTGGCCAATACGATACAGATTTTTTTTTTAGTGCCCTTAGCCACACTTTTGCTAGTTATTTTCTGCAGTTATGTTTACGCCCCACACAAAATTACATTAATTGTGAATTGCTAAAATGTATTTGTATTGAAAACAGTTATGAATAGTTCTGTTGTTAATATTAAAGGTCATTGTGACATACTGGCAAACAGTAAAAACCATGAGAGCATCACACACAGCAGAGATACTTTCCAAAATTTTAAAATGTCTATTACTAGCTCCGAAACTGCTCCTATGAGGAATCATTTTTATTTAGGATTTGTTTACCACCTTTGGTGTTTTGTTACAATACAAATCAGTAATTATTAAGCAAATGCGTGAAGATGCGGTGCCGTTATTTAAGGTTAAACGGTTATATCTGTTATTAGTGGCATTGCGACCAACATCTGTCTGATTTCAATTGGGAACATAATGAGTGAGTGATAAGATATTGAGAGCATCTGGACAGTATGCTTGTTTGACACAGAGAGCACTAATGTTGAAGGGGGAGAAGCTTATAGCGCTCATGTTCACTCAACAGTCTCTATTGTTCCACACACCATCTGATTGTCACAACTCACGTTACATCACGTATACTCATTTGTATTTGCGTGTTTATTTGTTATTTAATTCGATGTTAACCTCTCCATGCTTACTGTCCAGAGAGTCAGATCAACTACCGTGATGACTCTAGAAAATGGGCAGCTTAATATTCATACACATGCTATCCTCACACATGTTTTAAAACAAACCGACATATTTATATAACTTACAGCATGTGAAAGTAAAAATTTTTGAATGCTTAGAATTGCCACCAACTCACCCTCCAGAGGCCAAACTGTAAGTTTCAAGTGCTGAGCAAGCACTCATTCAAAAGAATAGCAGTGTATGCGTGCTGCAAAAAGATTTACCCTGAATCTAGGCACGATTGGCCGATCATGGATTTAAGATGAAAATTGGCCGATTTAGTTTGGTGCACCCCTTCTTAGAATATACAGTATTACACTGTATTGGTTTCAAAGAGACCTCTATGCCCTCTGTTCTCTTGGTGGGTGAAAATTCCAAACTGTTGAAGCTCTGTTTGTCACAGTGGCATTAACTCTGCTTGGTGCTGCTGGTGAGTATCAGGGAGAAGCGGCACTGACTGATGCCATCTTTGGCCCTTTATTCCAGCTGACCGCTCAACACTGGACAATGACCTTCAGGGCAACTCTGCCATGCTGTCAACTGCTATAATTACTTCAGCACAGGCCCACTCTCACTTCACTCATTCAGTGTGCTTATTAAAGTCAGCTAGTGAATCATACACATCTCTGGACATACTACCTCGGCATGCAGTTTATGACAACCTACTTTGAATGAAAACCTTAGATTTCAAATTTTCTGAAATGTAAATATTGTATTGATGGGTGGATGGATATATGTATATACATATTGATACAAATATACATCCATATATATATAGATAGATAGGGTTGCACTGACTATTCAGGTATCAACAACATTCTTGCCCATTCTCCATCTCTATCGCACATGCGCATAGCCATGGGCGTCAATTAAAAGAATGGTGGGGGTTTGGGACTATTACATACAGAAATGGGCAAAACTCAGTACTTAATAATGAATAGTAATTAGGTTATGTGCAGATAATGTCAAATAATCGTTTAATGTTTTGATAAATAGTCATGATTCTTGATGATCAAATCAAGCTCTGTAATAAATATTTCACATGATTATTAAAAAAAAAGATCTATACATCTAATGGCACTTTTCCACTGCATGTTCTGGTTCGACTCGCCTCGCCTCAACTCTACTCACTTTACTTTTCTGAGCTTGCATTTCCACTTCAGTTTGGTGCCACCTCAACGTGGGTGGGATTATAGAATTTTCGTCATAGTTGTGCTCTACTGCTGTGACATCTTCTTAAACATGACACAAACTGACCAAAACAATAACACAACCACTAGCTGTTAGCTACTAGCTCATTGTCCTGCATAAAGCAGTTGTTGTATGGTGATTTTACACAAGTGTAACAGTTAAATTGGCATGGTTGTTTTAGTAGCAAGCGTCCAGCAGCTGTTCAACTAAATAAAGTGAAGTTTTCAAGCAGAGTATAGAGTTAACATAACATAATGTACCATCTTCTATCGTGAATCATCAGTCCAGGGCACTCCCCCCCCATTTTTCGCCGGTTTAGATAGCGTCCATTTGGTCGAACCACTTCCACTTTTCCTTTATGGTTCTGTAGTCACTTTTATGTTTTTTCCATACACTGTTGGTAGGTCCGGTGGTAGCCGTGTGCGGCAAACAGCTGAGACACTTCCTAAGAGACTTTATCGTTTCGCACATCGCTAACGAATGGACCGTCTGCACCTTGTTTATTGACCACGGCGTGGTTTTGCGCACAGCCATTTATTTTTTCACAATTCGAAAGTCACGTGAACAAATTATACTGTTATCGCTGTTTCTAACTTTAAAACTAGCGTGTTGATCCAGTGACGCTGGTAGTGATGATTCTCTCTGACCAATCAGTGATCAGCAGGATTTTGATGTCACATTTAGTGTCGGCTCGGCTCACTTGGAACCTCGACCGAGGTGGTGCTAAAAAAAGAATCAGGTACCAGGTACTATCCACACTAGAAAACCCCAAAAAAGTGAGTAGAGTCGAGTTGAGTTGAGTTGTACCATGCAGTGGAAAAGCCCAATAACACTTTCAGTATTGGTATTTTGTTAGTCAGTGGATAAATACATGGATCTCTAAGGCATGAGCCAGAATGGCTGATTTGTCTCTTGGTAGTCTTTTCTTCTAGACCATAGAGTTGTGGATTCTAATCGTCCCTAACACAATTGCATCCGTACGTTAAGGTGCGTATATCATGAGTGGCGACACATCTGTTTGTCTTTTGCTTTGCATCTGGATGCACGAGAGAACATCACCGCCCGCTGTCATTCAGTGCTACTGAAAACTGCCATAGCGAGCACTCATTATAACATAAAAAAAAAATCCAGTGCTAGATTATTATAACACATATGGATGAAATGGATAACCCTTCTCAAGATCTGGAGATATTTCTTTTGCATTAGGCACTTACCTAATAAAAGCTATTTAAAAAAATAATGGGGACAAAATTCACAAAGTTAAAAAGTGGTAGGGACATGTCCCACCCAGCCCACCCATCAATGATGCCTTTGTGCATAGCATTGTATCAACACTGATAATGTTCAGAACATTCCATAGGCTACTCTGATAAAGATGACAAATGCTATGGTAACCTGCAACATGTAAAAATTATCGAAATGCTAGTGTTATGATGAACTGATTGCTGTTCGCTCCTTCAAAGACACGATTTGGTGACAGTTAGAAAAGTACTTCAAGTTGGAGTCCAATGACCTGACGGAATAAATCCCAAATTTGTCAACTTTGTGTGTTGGGACATCAAGTTGGAGTCCTCTGACATGACAGAATGCATCCACATTTTCCTCTTGATCCCGTGGCCGCCCAAAACCATCCGAACATGCTGGTGGAAGAGGACGGGGAACTGCCTGCAGGTACAGGTAGTCCAGGCTAAATATGTTTAGACACTAACTGTTTGTTAACTTTAAGCTAAGTTACAGCTCGACGTCTACCTGACTATTGTGGCAAACTTCTAATAAAAAGGTGCTTACTTGTAGATAATGTTATGTTTGAGGTTTACACAAAACAACACTCAGATTGTCTATATTTTGCACATTTCCATGGCAACCTATGGACCCCAGGTATATAGATAGATAGATAGATAGATAGATAGATAGATAGATAGATAGATAGATAGATAGATAGATAGATAGATAGATAGATAGATAGATATATGTCTATCTTCCTTTAAAGAGGCATGTAACTGAAATGAAACATGATTTTCAAAGAGAATGCATTGCTTTTCAAGTCGGAGAAGTGAGGCAGTATGAGAATTTTTATTTTTTTTATTTTGTAACAAGCTATATTTGACTTTCTTGTTATCAAAAAAACAAAAACAATAAAAACTCCCAGACACTTTAGAAGAGTGGATGTCTGTAAGAAAACACAGACATACAAACAAACACACGCCCACGACTCCCACCTCGCTACAAAGAGCCACAGTCGGCCGGCTGTTGTTTTGCGAGACTTAAGGGTTTTGGGAAAAATAATGAGCTCATCGCTCTGGCCCCAAAGTACTGCTGGCAATTACCATGATCCATGCCTCTGCTCAGCAGGGATTCACTTCCCTCTCAGGTTTTCTGGGACAGAGAAAGAAGACCTTTGCAGGGTGCATGCATTCTTTTCTTCTAACATCTGGATTCATGGGGGGCCAGATATTCAAAGTAACATGTTGGTTGCAAAATAAGCCCACTTTATGCATATGGATTTTATGAACATGGCTCCCATCCAATCATAAACAAATGCCCTTGAAGTCGAAGTTAAGCATTTTGTCAAAGTTTTAACAAAAACTCAACTCAACAAGATCAACAAGTAATAACTTTTACTCCATCAAAAAGCTGAAAAAAAATATGTAAATTGTCAGGTTGAACTGTTCACCAGCATATATTGTGTTTTTTTGGGCTGGTTTGCTGGTGTCCCTATCAGGCTACTTAACTAGCTTAACCAGTGATTCTCTCTTGGTCAACCAACTTCATCAGGAAGATCAATCAATCAATCAATCAAGCAACCAAACAATCAATCAATCAATCAATCAATCAATCAATCAATCAATCAATCAATCAATCAATCAATCAACCAACCAATCAATCAGTCAATCAATCAACCAACCAACCAACCAACCAACCAATCAGCCAATCAATCAATCAATCAAGCAATCAATCAATCAATTAACCAACCAACCAACCAATCAATCAGTCAGTCAATCAATCAACCAACCAACCAACCAACCAACCAATCAGTCAATCAGTCAATCAATCAGTCAATCAATCAAGCAATCAAACAATCAATCAAACAATCAACCAATCAATCAATAATTTTTATTTACAGAGCACAATAAAAACAACAGTAGTTGACCATTGTCCTGTATAACCTTAATAAAAGAAATATCACAAAAATACATAACATAAATACATCACTAAAATACATCAATACAGCTATGCAGTACAAACCAAGTATGCAAGCTAAAGAGGTACATCACAGCACATATATCATTTGAACTCTAAGGACAATCGTAAGCCTGCGCAAAAATAAACGTTTTTAACTTTACTGGTTAACTAGCATTTTTATTTGCTGGTGAACAACCTGTCTGTGCTGGTTCACCAAGTACTGTAGACCAGCTCCAAACCAGTACTAACCAGCATAAACCAGCTTGGACTAGCCTGGAAGTCCAAAAGCCAAACAAATGTGGGAATTGTGAGGTTGTCCTTTTGAAAATACAAGAATTGGATGCTGATGTTCTAGTGTAAATACCAGCTTTTTAGCTTTTGTCAACAAGCTTTATTAGAAAGACCAAACGGGTTGACCTGCATTTATACACCAAATCAGCACTAACCAGTATTAAACAGCTAAAACCTGGAAATTTGTTCTGGTCTTTCTAAACTGGTATTTTCAGCAGGGTGTACAGACATATTTAATCTGATTTTGCCAAGGGGCGATTGGCACGGTGTTGATGTGAGCTGCAAGGCAAATAAATAAGGCTGTTGCATCTAGCTGTTGTTTTTGGCAAATGCAATTCATTAAGTCTCAGCTGCCACATCTGGTTACATCCAGTGGTGGACAGTGGCAGAGGGCAAAGGCTGCTGGCAGTATTGAAATCATCCAGTTCTGTCCACTCAATCTTCCTGATAGCCTCAAACATAAACACTCATGGTAAGTGAAAATGACATCGTTTATAATTGACACTTTTTCATCTCTGGCCTGAGGTATGGCTGAGGACATTGTTTCCACAGCCGTTTTCATGTTATGTCCACAGCTTTCTCTCTCACCCATGAGTTCCAAAACAACACTGCAAGTGTTATGCTTTATTAATGTTGTGTGTTATATACAGTATACCACCTGTATAGCATATGAATCTCCGTTTTTTTTTTTTTTTTTAGGGGATTTATCTACTTCAACTATATCATCTTTATCAAGGCGCTGAATCGTGAATTTTTCACGATTCATTAAAGAAACTAGAGACTCTCCTCTTTACAACCAAATCTGGTTTTAATGAAAAAACTTCTAAGCAGAAGTTGACCCTTTAAATTACAGTCTAGAGTCTTGTGTACAGTATCCAGTCAGTTTTTATTCATGTAAATTATGCATTGCATATAGCAGTCAAATAGGTCAAAAATAAGTCAAAATTCAAAATCCACGAATGTGGATACAGGATCGCACGAGGATATACACAATTAGGTGTTTTCGCTAAAAATAATGACAATGACATAATGTACTCACTATGCAGTGCTATTTCAGAGCATTTAGCACCTGATTAAACTGTATTCGCCAGTGATAAGTGAACAAGGTGCAAGTTTTTGCCCTAAATTTACAGGGTGAATTCACAGGTTGAATTTGCCCTGTACTGTTTACTTACTGTTTTTTCATGCCAGTTCTTCATTATATTATATTCAAATATAGCCACAAATGACAAGATTGGAAAAGGAGAAGAAATTACTACAATTGCTAAATTTAACTGAATCGATGCAATTAATTGCTTCAACATACTTGATCTCAAAGCTGCCCAGCTATGATAATTTATAGTTATAATGCCCGCTAGGGGTGTATTTTTATTTTTATTTTTTTATTATTTGGTGTGCATCCTCAGATTGTCTTTGTTTTCATGTTCACAAAGTTTTATTAAATTTGGACATTGTGTAACCAAGATATATGTTAAAATGTTGTTGTTGTCCACACACTATTACTTTTGCTTGGATCGCAAAACGACAATTTTTTTTTGTCTTCCTTCTCAATGCAATGACTTTCCTCTACCCTTATCCAGTGCATAAACTGTGCATGAACAACCATTATGAGTCAACATCACTATGATATGATATTTAATCATGTCTGTTTATTTGTCATTGTGATCCCAGATGCCGAAGCTGAAGTTTGCGTGGGTAATGAGAAAAACACACAGCTCTGTTTTTAACCCCAAGAAGTTGGCAGGTGCACAGCTCAGAGCCGATGATGTTTCGCAGCCCTGTTATTAGATTCAATATTCTCACTTCAGTAATAAAGAAAAGGCTGTTTTTCATTACTATGTGAACTTATTAACAAGCTTACTTTATCCTTAAAGGCTCACACTTAATTGCATTAGGAGAGGAAATTAGAATTTGCTTGAATGCCTAATGAGGACTTTAGAATATGATAAAGGGTAAATTTTGGATTACATCTTTTATTTATAGTTAATTTTACAATATTAGTCAAATGGCAATCACTCACACTTTCATGGAATTCCTCAATATAATCAGCCTCAAAATCACTAATAGCTTCAAGAATATCTGTGAAATACTACATTTGACACCTCAACGCTCATTATAGTTACAGAGGATGCCCCAACGTGATTGATTCCTCGCTGTATTCAGGCTTCTAGTTTAAGATCACACCAGCAGTCTTAGCTTGTTAACATGAAGGATTTCATTGACGAGCAAGCATGCATCCAATATCCATGTTTAGAGCCTCAAACCTGTCAGGGAAGTGACAATTTATGTGTCTGTGATGGTCCTCCCCTAGGCACCCTCTGTGGAGAGAACAGCAGAAGTCTGATTGATGGTAAAACAAAAGTCCTACCAAACCCACTGAGGGCCACAAACAAACCCCCAATGGTTCAACCACAGTCTCCTCTCAGTCTATACACAGCCGGAGCCCCTTTACAGTACCAAGTGACTCATTCGGCTTGTCTCTGTTGGGTGTTCCCATGCTGAGAGACCCTTTATATCCACCTTCACTCTTGCAGACTTGACCAATTACTACAGCACACTGTAATTCATTGTGTACATATATGGTACCACAATGATGTGGTTTATATACAATTTTGGAACCAGTTGCTCTGAGAACATAGTGACTGTATGGAACACAGTCACATGCCTCCTTGTTGTGGCCAGCTTATTGTGATGATGTAACCATTGGTTTTCTTAGCTTATACATGTGTCAAACTCACAAAGGTTTAGTAGACCGCAAAGTGATGGAACCACAGTTTGTGCAACTCCAAGACGTTGTTTTTATGCTCAAGATTTGCAAGCCAATTTGCAAAGAGTGAGGTTATGTTTGGAATAGCATCCTAGCCTACTACTTACTGAATGCTGTGCAATGTATACTGTATACTACTTACTTTAAAAAATATATTCAGAACAGAATGCATTATGCAAGTATAAACATTTCAAACAGAAGTATACTTGTTGTCCAGTATTAAGTGTATCCGATTGCAAAGTAATTAGTTACTGTAATCTAATATTTTTTTTGTCAAAAAAGTAGTGTAATACATTACATTTTAAATTATTGTAATCAGATTACAGTTACTGACTTTCAATTAAATTAATTACTTTTTAGAACATTACTTGTGCTAAAGTAATATTTGTAATACATTTAAAACATAAATTCTTATGTACGTCTGATAGCGTTTCTGTGATGCTGAAGGGTGTACGACGAGGAAATATAGACATTTTGTTTTTGAGAGCTGGACGTTCAACCTTTGAATCACGCTCACCATTATCTTTGTAAACAACACAATTACTTCCTGGTTCCCATAGGACCAGATCCCGACTTTTGGAGGTTGCTCATGCAACGTGCTATCAAAAAATTGCACCACAGGGAAATATGATCACAATTGATTTGATACAAAAATTGTCTGATGGGGAATGCCGCTTGTCAGTAATTCAGAAGTATGCAGTTGATTTCTGGGTACATGAACTTTTGGAAGCTACATGTTGATTTCCCATGTGATCGTGCTATTATTTTTTGGAGGATTTAAACTAAAGAAGCACAATTTATTATATCATTGTTGTTATATTTTATTGCAGACTTGAAATACAGAACATTATATTGGCCAACAGTTTATTTAGCGAATTTTCAGTCTTCCTTAGTGACTTTTATTCAAAAAAGCAACTAGCGACAAATCTAGCGACTTTTTGTACAAACCTTAGCTACTTCAGTTGAAGAAAGTCGCCAACACTGCCCCGCGAGCATGTGGTCTTGCTCTCCTGCCTGGACTCGGAGGCACACCTCTCTCTACGTCTACTCTGTTCAGTGAGACTGACAGAGAGAGAGTGAGCAGGCGAGAAGGTGGAGCAGCACAATCAGTTGACCACATGGTGACCACGTGGTGACGTCACAAATATGTTAATTAGCGTATGATGTCATCTAGCAACATTTAGCGACTTTTCGAGCAGGCTTTAGCTACTTTCCATTGAAACTAGTTGGCAACACTGAACACGCAAATTTTTCAAACAACATTTAAATTGACACTGCTCCTTAAACACGTGGCGTTTATGGCTAGAGATGCCACAAACCAGTGAAACATGATGCAGCCACTATGAGACGCACCAAAAGGATCCATCTAACACATATGTACAGACGGAATACAAGAACGTGTCCTGTGAGAACATCTTTTAAGTCTTCCTTGTACATATTGATGTACTCGATTGTAAAATAGATCTCTGCGGACTGCAGGCCAGTGATGGGCTAATGTTCAATGATATGAAATCAAGCAAACAATATATTAACTTTTAAAGCCACTTATTGTCTACTCAATGCTTTACCTGTCTGCCACAATATTGTAACATCTTTGGTATTATCTGAAATATTATTTTTATTATTAAATATTGAAGTATCTTTATTTGGGGTTCAAATATTGATTTGTTCTACCAACATATCATGTAATTTGCTTAAAAAAAGGTAATCGATTGACAGCCCTAGTTTTTAATGTATATCTCTGTTTTTATTTCCAGCTCTTCATGTTCCATGAGTTCTGTAAGATGCAGCACAGAATTCAACTGATTATCTACTTTGTTTTCTTCCCTCAGAAACTGCTTTTTGGCGCTTGGCTCAGATTGAACATTCATTATTGGTGGGCAGGACGCAGCGAGAAACTGCAAATGGCCAAAGTTCACGCAAAAAAGGAAAACAGAACTCCTCAAGAGGAGCTAAAGAACTCTAGCATCAGCACGGAGAAGCCAGAGGCCCATAAACAATAGCCCTCTACTCACAAGAAGTCTTTGCACCAGCCAGGGCTGAAACCCAACTATTTTATATCTATTCCAGTTGCCACAGGGTGTTGGGCCACGGTGAACTCTGACCTCTGGCCTTATTTTCAAAGGCGATCTCTGATCCCTGTTGTGGCTCAGCTATTCGCTGTGAATCTCAACGTGCAGAGAGGGGAGCAAATGAAGCGCTCTTCTTCTGCTGTTGTCTTTGATGTGGAACATGGTCTGGGGCGATTTCTCAGTGTGTGCAGAAAGCATACACAATGCAAGGATAGAAGTCAAGAAATCTGGCTTTAGACATCGAAAAGTCCACAGCTAACTATACAGATGTTGGCTGAAGTTTTGTTTGTATTGTTCTATATATATATATGAATGTCCAAATTGTTTATTTAAAATGGTTTGTACAGAATGTAATTGTTTTTTTGTTTTTCATGTATTGATTAAGAGTTTTAGGGGAAATGTATCTAAAAAACAATGAGTAATTCTTGAAACTTCCAAGGTCTCGAAGAACCTGAGGATTCAGAATTCATTTAAAATCCTTGATAAATAGACCAGCTTAAACCAACATGAATTTCCATGCTGATTAGTACTGGTTTTGTGCAGGTTACCTAGTGAAATGTAACTGGTGAAAGTGGTGGAACTAGCTGGTCATTTTTGACCAGTTTAAGATTTAAAAACAGTGAAAATCTAATCTTAATCATAAATTTGGTCAATATGCCTTTGGGGTCATCCTCAACATTGACTAAAGGCATATGTAAATTAATAAATAATATTTGTTGATATTTATTTAATGTCAAATTTCTTGTCTACACTTGTTTGGGTTATTTACCCGGGGGTAAATAATGCTGGTTTTCATGAGTGAAGAGTGTCACAAATCTCTCTCTCTCTCTCTCTCTCTCACACACACACACACACACACCATACACATCTGCCTGCACAATGTTGAGTTTACAATGTTGACAATGTATTGTACAGTAATATAGAGTATGTTATTTTTTGCAATATTCCTCTGATTGTAATGTTGCAGAATATAAACCATGATTCTGTTTTTCTTACAGACTAAAACATTTGTATCAGTTTATGTTAAGTACTGTAAATCCTTATAGTAAAGCAAAGGATTTACTGTATATCATCAGTTCATGAGTAGTACCACAGCTGACATAAAGGTGGTGCTCTTTCAAGTTAAAATGTTGCTATATAGCCTTTGTTCTGTGTGAAAACATGTAGGTAAGCATTTGCCAATTTTCATGTTTATAATTAATAGTTGAGTGTGCTGTTGTACTCTATACAGGTCATTTTTTACACAAACATCACAGTTTTTATTTATATCAGAAGGGACATAGGGATAGTTCACCCCAAAACTAAACATCTTATTTACTTACTCCATGTTGTTCCACAATTAATTTCTCACTTTTATGAAACACAAAAGATGTTATGCAGACAGTTACCACAGTTACCATTCACTTTCATTGTATAGTGGGGAAAATGTTTTGGTGAACAATGCTTTTAGAAAGGGGACACCAGTACACCTGCATTCATTTTGGGGACCAGCATGCAAAATAAAAACTATGCTAGTAACCATCAATGCTGGGATGTTTTAAACAGCGCTTAGGCAAAACGTTAACATGTTTTTTTCTCTCTTTCACACTTTCTCTGTGTATTTGTGTGTGTGTGTGTGTGTGTGTGTGTGTGTGCGTGTATTTATCACTTTGTGGGGACCAAATGTCCCCATAAGGATAGTAAAACCTGAAATTTTTGACCTTGTGGGGACATTTTGTCGGTCCCCATGAGGAAAACAGCTTATAAATCATACTAAATTATGTTTTTTGAAAATGTAAAAATGCAGAATGTTTTCTGTGAGGGTTAGGTTTAGGGGTAGGGTTAGGTTTAGGGGATAGAATATAAAAACCATTATGTCTATGGAAAGTCCCCATAAAACATGGAAACACAACATGTGTGTGTGTGTGTGTGTGTGTGTGTGTGTGTGTGTGTGTGTGTGTGTGTTTCTGTGTGTAAATCAATTTGAGCTCTAGGCTGATCTGCCTTACAGGCACCTTTTCCTTTGATTCGGTTCCCATTGCAGCCTAGAGGAGGACTTCAGCCAGCCTTAAGTTCTTTGAGGGATTTGTACTCCCCCTATTCTTAGCTTACCAACACCCGCATTGACTCTATCTGCCGCCCTCCATGGGCTCTGAAACAATGCTAGGAGAATTAGTAAACTTTGGCTTGATTCTGTGGGAATACCGTCAAAGGAAAAGAGGCTTTCAGTGCAGACCTACCTGCAGGGCAAATGTCCTTCAAAGTCTGTGATCAGAAACTGTTTATAATGAAATTATGCACAAACATAAAGAACATTTGTGAATGTTTACTGCTTTCATTTAAGCATCTACCTTACCTTCAGTGTACAACCTTGTAAACTTGAATCTTGGTTTATTTGAATTTAAACTTGATTTAATTATTATTTTTTTCTTTTTTTGAGATGTACAACGATTCCCCTTACGAAAATTGAGAGTTCTGGCAAACTTGCCACACATTTGCCATTACGAGCTGCAAAATATTGGCAAACATTTGCTGCCAAATCACAAGCTCATTTGCATTTGAAAATAATGAGTGCTAGGTTTGTTAGAACTCAATCTTTTTTTTAGGGTAGTGTTAAGTGTATTTATGATATCTGGGTACTTTTAAGGGGAAGTGTGCAAAAAAAATAGTTTTCTAGGTTTTTTGAATACTCCCTCCATCTGTCATTGGTCATAAAAGCAGATAGTTTCACCCCAGACTCGTGCTATTGGTTTAGCCAGTGTTGCTCTTTCGGGCTGGTCGGTGTGCTTAAACAAGCAATCATTATTGAGAGCCAGAATATTATTTCAGAGCCAAAGCATTTACACATTTTTCAGTCTATTTAACCTATGGATGCCTTAATTATAGACGTGTCTGCATATGAAGCTTGGATATGAGAAAGTATTTAAACAGAAATTACACACATCACTTTTAAACTTAAGTAAACATTCAGCGTTGCTGGTTGAAACATTTTCTTTTTTTGTTTTTAAAAAGCAAACAGAGTTTGGAATATTAAGAGCCTCTAACAAAAATAGTTTTAGACTATTTTCTGGCTGTTAACTGTGTTCACCTAATGAATTCCCATGCTGAATTGCCATGATTTAAATAGTCCTTTGGAGTGAAAATGAGTTACAGTCCTTGAATTCCCCTTTTAATTAGTACGGCTTTAAAATAACTGCCTCAGAAGAAACAAACACACGCTTTCAATCCATCACAGAGGTTTTTGTTTTGTCTGCTTTGGGGAGAGACAGAACAGAGAAAATGATTGATTCTTTACATGTTCCTTTTCACCAGAGGATCTCAACTGTTAGACCTGAGCCCTCCTGACCCCAGTCTTATCTCATGTTAAACAGCACCCCCTGTCAACAACCAGGAGCACTGCAGCTTTAATTCATGCACTCATGGAGTATATTCTGACCCCTAATCACGGTTCAGCAAGATACTTTAAACTGGAAGTAGCTTGTAACTTGGGAGGCTATAGTTTAAAAGTAGTTAAAAACTCTTTCTAATATGCTTTATATGAAGCAACTGCTTATAGCTTCTCAGATAAGCTATACATCAACTATCAGATGATGCACACATGCATTAAACATATAATGTTTTGCCGAACACAAAATTTGGGCACTTTTAGCCCTGTGAATTAGAAAAATGTTCACACTTTCACTAGTTTGATTAATTGAATTTTTCTACTAACAACTGTATGTGCAAGCATCACATAGCACACATGTTTAGAGTGATTTTTTTCTGAAAGTCAAAATGTACAACGTCATCTCCAGCACATCTCAAATTCTGTATTGTGTTTAATATAACACTGTAGTACAAATGATGCTGATGGAATTTACATTTTTAAAGTTTTGAAGCATAACACAATGTAACAGAACATCTAATGATTTATAAATCAGTCTATCTGGGATCTTTAACCAAAGTAAAGTCATTTGCAATCATTGTATGGTAGAATTTATCGTCCAAGCTCAACAGGTATGACATATCATCAATGAATGAAACACACATTAATGAGATGGCCAGACTGCTGCAAGTTTTTTATGTTTGATTTTTTTATTCAGGAACTGTGTAGCTACATTTGAAAAGGAAAAAAATATAAATTTCAGAAAATGATACATTTGAAATCAGTCAAGTTAACGCAAAAACTAACCAACTGACCGCCCTACAAAGTAGAAATAATCTTCCCATGAAGAAACCTCTACATGTAGGCGCGCTGAACGCTGTAACTGGAAACATCAGAGCCGCACTACATAGACCGTGCAAACAGTTGTGCAAGCAGTCTAATGGTTGGTAAATAATAATGGCAAATGTGTGGCAGGTTTGCCAGAACTCTCGATTTTTGTAAGAGGAATCATTGTACATCTCAAAAAAATCAATAAATAAATAATTAAATCAAGTTTAAATTCAAATAAACCAAGATTCAAAGAAATCTTTTTCAAACAATAAATATTGAAATGGTTATGTTTATTTCACTTATTGTTTAGATTATTATAGATTTAAATATTTGTATTTTTTATTATGGATTTTCATAGTTTAACATTGAAAGTCTGGGTGAAACAGACAAGGCTAAAACAGTCTTAAAATCTTACATAAAATGAATTTGACAAGTATCAAACCAACTAAAATGAAGGTATGTTTAAGATTCTAGGTAACATTTTCTAAGTCAACTTTAATGTTACCATATTACAGAAAAAAGGTAAAATCTGCCAGTTTTAATAAAAAGCAACCCCATGGACATGAAATTGCCCGAATTTGTAATATACAGTATATACTGTATGGAACCAATCTGACACAAACAAGAGTGTTGCATATATCAGCATGGCTGATAATCGGCCGTAGGCAAGAGACCGCTTGCTGAATGCAGCAGGTAAACACAGCCGTGCTGATAGATGGTCAGTGCATTTTGATTGCAAGTGTGATATTGCTTTTATACAACAGTTCAATGAACAAGTAAATAAATAAGTAGGGAAAAACTAAGGACTGTCTCCAAAAATGCTCTTGTGTGTGTAACTACTTTCTTGTGCCACGGATTCAGGATCTGCTGTTGCTAGTTCGAAAGATGCACCCAAGCCTCTGTTAGTAATTCGAAAGCGTCACTTAAGAACTAGTAATGGCAGCTAGGGCTGTTTCTAACTAGTAACTGGAAAAACAGGTATGCGTGTGTATGAGAGAGAGAGAGAGAGAGACTGAGTGTGTGATTACTTACGTTTGCTGCAGGAATGAACAGTGATGCTGAAGCTGTTAGTTTAACTCTATTACTCAGCTATAGTGTGATTGTAATCCATTCCGATCGTGGAGTGATGGTGCCATACAATACGTGCTATCTGAATTATCCTACGAGTATTTCACTCATATTCAAGTGTTTCATTCTTGTATATTTCATGGGGAACTATTGTTTTGACACAGACAGGGTTCTCTCCTCTGTATTCCCTCCTCCTGCATGTTGAAAGCTCTGAAACTTGTATAAGGTAGGCACCCTGAGCGGATTCAGGATCTGCCATCCGTTTGATTACTCCATCTTTCGTAACTCTCATCTGTGATCGGCAGTAATGCTGAAGCTGTTCGTTTATTTCTCAACTATAGTGTAGTTGTAATCCGAGCAAACATGTTGTATAAATATAAACGGCGATGTAGCATTTTGCCATGTTAAATCCACTACTGGTTGGAAAAGTACTGTTATTCTGATACATGAAGTCATGTTAGTAGCATCACTCTTTTTAGTTAATTACTCCCCAATACTGCCCCTAATAAATGACGTCAGTAAATTCCTGGTCAGTTAATCTCTTTTAGAAGGTTTATCAGACTGATCCAGAAAAGGTGCTTATCAAAAAAGCTGGCAGTACTTGCAAGTGTGCATAGCTGGAGTTCATTTAGTTGGAACACAGTTAGTTAGCTTGTCTGGGCTTCAAAGAAACAAATTTCCGTGATTGAGGCTGACTATAAAGATGTTTTATGAACATGCTAGAGGGGAAAACTCCAGACAAGAAGTGTTTTAGCAGATCTATCTTTGAACCTCCGGGTGTTTCTCCATGTTCCCTCAATCTATTTTATCGCCTCATAAAATTTCAGGCGTGTTAGTAATCTTAACTTTAGCTTTCATTTAAAACGGGAAATCTGAGTTCACATTTACCTGTTTAATTGGTGTTACTTAAGTGTAATTATCACTGTACCTACAAGTACATTTTAGGGGTCATTCTCCAAAAAGGGTGCCATTTGTGTCCCTCATATAAATACAGTGGCCCCAAAAAGTACTTGCACACTTAAGGCACACTTAAAGATCCATGAATATCTTTGCATTACAAAACAAAATATCAAACAATGTGAAAAGTGAAGTTAGTTCTGAGAAAACGACTAGCATCATTTGTTTGCAAATGCCACCTGGTTTAACGTTTTGTTATCTAATGTCCTGAAATTGAGACATTTTATTTAAGAATTACTTACCATATGTGTCCAAGTGTTCATTAACTTTAACAATGAATGGCAACATTTATATTTGTTTTACATAAACATTTTCTAAACACAATAGAATACAGTTAAATATATAACTGTATACATTTATACCATAAATATATCAAAAGTAAAGACCTATTATGATGTATTAATTTACAGTAGTTTCAGATCACACAATGGATTTCATAAACAATTACAAGGGGCGGCTGTGTCTCAGGTGGTAGAGCGGGTTGCCCACTAATTGCAGGTTAGGTGGTTCAATTCCCAGCCCACATGACTCCACATGCCAAAGTGTCCTTGTACCCCAAGTTACTCCCAATGGCAGGCTAGCATCTTGCCATTGGGTGTGAATGGGTGAAAGAGACACAGTGTAAAGTGCTTGAATACAGCTCACCTTAAATAGGTGCTATGTAAGAGCAGATCATTTACAATTACACACATTATTTGTCTGATAGAATGTTTAAATCTTACACACACAAATCACACACAAAAAGTTTCTCATTTTCTAGGCACTTTCTAGTGCATATTACGATTTGTATTGGAAATGAAGTCATTCCACAAGACAAAATACTGACGTTTCATGTTTTTTCAGGTTTTCTTTTGTGTGTAAAGATATCCACACATCTGGTTTGAGTCACGCTGAGTGCAGGCTTTTCAGAGTCCCTACCTGCATGGAAAAATCGAGAAGCAGACCTCCATGTCTCCTTTTTCATAGTCACTCAGTGCTTAGGAGAAAAACATCCAGATACCATCAGCATCATCAAAAGTGCAGGCTGGCACGATTTCGCATTTTTGTCTGACAAAGGCAGAAAAGCTCTTCCTGGGTCAGCTGTCAGTCCGTTTGTTTACATACAGTATATAAAATTATCAGGACAGCCTTGCTAATTAACAGATTTGGCCAGGCCCCTTAATTTCAGTGACAATTGACAATTGTGTGCTTCTAACTTTGTTGCAATGGTTTGGGTTGGTCCCTTTTTGGTTCCAGCATGACAATGCCCCTGTGTGCAAAGCAGGGTCCATTAAGAAATGGTTTAGTGAGTCTGGTGTCCACATACTTTTGGCTATGAGGCTGAATACAGTGTGTGTCTATGAGCCATAATGGGTTATAAAGACCAGTGCATGATCACACACACTCACTGTGTCTCTGTAAGGTGTTGCAGAGGTCTGCATCTCCCCATGTCTAGAATCAGTCTTGACCATCTGCCCTCATTGCTCTGAGCCCCGTGGACGCTGTAGGTGTCAGTCTGGCTGTCTGCCAACCTGTGCCTCAGCTGGTCAGTGTGTTTGTCTCAGGCAATCTGAGTGTTCCAGTATTTGGGGCCTTCTAAGACTATATAAGCATCGATTTTATATACATCATCATGCAAAATTCCAAAAGTAATGACTATTTCTAAAAAGGTTTCCAAAACACTCGCCCCATTTACACTTTTTAAGAAAATCTGTCATTTTTAAAAGCTCACCATTCACACATACACATTTTTTTTTCAGAGAATCACCCAAATAATAATAATAATTATTATTATAATAATAGAAGACTCAAATTATTCATAAATAAACCTAAATATTTTTTAAATAAAATTAAAATAAAATAATCATTGCGCTAACTTTGTAAACATGTAATTTTAAACACAAATGTTTTGAGGTCTTATTTTGATATTTTAAGTAATATAAATGCAGAAGTGATGTTATCTCTGAAATCTAAGCTCTCCAATGATACCTAATTTGGCAAAATTATGTATACGTAGACTTTAATATTTTAAGAGTAAACTTTTTTCGCGATACAGCGCCCCCTTTGGATTCTCTGTTTCTCTATTTTCAGTCAATGATCACACAGAAGGTCTGCATGTTGTTTCAGAAAGTTAAAGTACCCTAGGATCGACAAAATTATGCAGACTCACTGAGAAGCGCTAACTCCCATCAAACAATTTTGCATCGGCTCAAGCAGTTTACTTTCCCTTGTTGTGCGACTGGAAGTACGTTGCATCAGCAATATGGGACAGCCGGATTCTGATCCCACGTAGAAACCAGGAAGAAGTTGTATTTTTCTATACCCTGATGGTTAGGTTTAGGTTTGGTTTGGGGGGTTGAAAACCACATGCTTCACAACTTGCGTTTAGCGCCCCTCCGTGGACATTTTGCCTGGAAAACAAAGCTCACACGTGCCCATACACCCAACAACACTTACAGCTTTGACCACTGTTAGATCAATGTGAATATTCAGAGTGTTTTTTTTCCTCACAAAAAGCTGACAGATATGACTTATTATAAGTATGATGCATGACTTTTATCTTTATCTTTTTATTTTTTTTCATCTTTGGAGCCAGATAGGACCATTCCCCATTCACTTTCATTTCGTTTTTGTTTTTTGTTTTTTTTTAAAGAAAAAGAAGGGAAAAGTCAAAATGGATTTTTGTGGTAATCAACAATATTTCACAAATGCTTTTGATTGAGTCTGGGATATTCCTTTAATGGTACCATCATTTATTTAAGAGCTACAACAAAGAACAATATTTTCAACCAATAACGACTTCAATTTTTGTTTGTTCCTCACACAAAGCTATCAAACGTCTTCCGATTATTTAAAAATACAGCGCACAAGTTGTACTCATTTTTTGGAATGTTTATGGTGCATTTTGGGTCATTTTGAAGGAAAAAAAAAATTGTGTTCAACGAAATAAAGGAAATCTTAGTTTGGAACAATATGAGGAGAGTAAATGTATACACTAAGGACATCTTGTGTTTGATATAATAATATGACATCCGCCCTTTACAGCTAACACAGTTTTCACACTCACTGAAATGTCTAAACAAAAATCTCTCTCCAGTCCTAGTTAAGTAAGTCATGGTGAGCCTCAATAGTGTGCCAGGCAAGGTTAAAGAAAGCTCCGCCCACTGAAGTAAACACAGCCAAGCATTTGAAGTGGCTAAGACGCTCATGTGAAACTGTTCTCAGATTAATGGGCCTACCCCAGGTGTTTATGAGTGTATACTTTATGAGTGCCTCTAGCTTGTTAAACTCTTATGGTATGTTTATTTTATATAGCCAGAGTTGGGATGGAATAAGTAGCCATTTTGGTCCTTTTACCATCCGGAATTTCCGTTTTATCCACAATTTCCATTTTTAAAAGCTACAGGCCAAAATGTATGAAGCGCTTTTTTTTTTTTTTTTTTTTTTTTTGAGTGAATGGTTATATGATGTTCACTTCTAAGTTGTTACATAAAATATGCAGTTCGTCAGACAGACTTAGGTGCCAGTTTGTTAGGTTACGACTATGCTTGCAAAGGTCACAAGGGGTCAGGTGACCTGGGTAATACACAAAGTGCAGGAAAACAGAACGCAGAGGCTTACTGAACCAGCCACGGAAACTGTATATTAATCCCCTCCCAAAAGGGAATATTTTATTGCACCACATCTGGCAAAACACAGGACACACATTTCCGTGTGTGTGTGTAAGCCATTGCTTTTTCATGTGGTATTTTTAGATACAGTATGTATGTGCCCTGTTACGCCCTAGGCGAATATTAAAAATATAAATAAAAATATAATAACTCTTACGTACACTGTAAAAATGTTTTGTCAGGTAATCTAAAAATGTGCTTCATGTGGTAATAAATCTGTATAAACCTGACTGCATTACTTAACACTGTGTGCATATTATTTAAAGGGTCAGATCAGGTAGAAATAGATAATTAAAGTAACAACTGCATGTTTTTACTTTTTACAGTGTAGAAGCTATGATGCAGATACTCATAAAACTACCTCAATGAAGTGCACAGCACATCAGCTGCACATGTTTGCCACCCTAAGTATATAACTAGGCAATTATTATCTACAGGAAAGACATGTGGCTTTAATGATCTGTTTTTGTAAAAAAAAAAAAAAAAAAGGAACATAAAACATAATGCTCTTTCCATCGTAAAAGTGGCCGCTCTAAACTGTAGATATGAGTAGGCCCCCCCGTGGAGAGGCACACTCTATGTTCTAATGGCTCTTCTGCCCTCTCCAGTTGTGATCCTGGCTGAAGGACAGCCCTCAATAGCAAGGTGACGATGACGAGATGGAGGGGCTGGTCGTTTAAGCCACACAAATTTAAAGAAAAAAACAATAAAAGAAAATGAAAAGACAAATCTTTAAACAATATCCTAGCTGCTTTTCCATAACATGAAAAATGGGGATTGGGTCTGTCAAGCTTTTTTATTTTATTGTGGGTTTTGTTGTATGGACTTATTTTATGTTGCTTGTATTTGTCATCCCCAGTCCCCATCAAGGCTATAATAGTGTTAATTTTTTTAATACGTTTTTATTTCTATTTCATTTAAAAATGTTCGCTCCATTTTAGTTTAGTTTTCGTTTTGTTTGTTAGTTCTTTGTTAGTTTTAGTTAACTTTTCATTTTTAAATATTTTATAGTTTAGATTTAGTTCTTCATTACATTTAGTTTTTAGTTTTTATATCAAGTGATACATATAGAATGGGGAAAAAAGGCATTTGTGCATTTGTACCCAAATGTACAGTTTGTAAATAATATATCTAATATTAAAAATCTTCATTTTAATAAGACCAAGGGAATTTCATTACTAATATTACAGTAGAAGAATACATAGAATTTCGATTTAAGAATGCTTCTTTTTTACTGAACTTGAAGTCTTGTTATAACTATTAAAACTGAACATCAAAGTCAGAAAAAATGACTGGACATTATATTGTTTCTGTTATTATATGCAACAAAATTAACAGTTATTCCAGTAAAGGTTCAAATGTGTCATAATTGAAGTCTGAGACACATCTGGCATGTTTTCTATAGGTCGACCGGATTTGGAAAGTTTCAAACTCGGACACATGGGTGTTTCTATGTATACTGTATGTACACAATGTATTAAAATATGTAGCTAAATTCAATATAAAAATGTTTAATACATTTATTTTATTATATATTGTGTTATACGATTTTAATCACATTTTAGATATTTGTCAAATGCAAAAATTCCATATAGCCCATTCTATCCATATGCAACATTCGAACTTAAAAGTTAAAATAAAATGTCACATTTCCACATTTAAGTGCTTGTACTTCAAACAAAAAAATTACAGCTGTATTAATATGACCTGCAATCTCTTATTTAAAGACTGTGGCCATGGGAACGTGAATATTTACAGTGACATAAAACATTTCAATTAAAATTTCACATGTTATGCAAAGAAATAGATTGTCTTCTTTCAGCTTGTTGAACATGCATTTTCATTTGGGCATTTCAAATTTGCATTGGATGATGACAGAGTGTGCCAAGCGTGTGAGTCATTGTCATTATCTTCCCTTCCTTGCAATCGATACCAGACACTATACCAAGAAGGACATTGAGGATATTTAATTTAATTTTCTACCCGCTTTGCTTCTCTCTATGATGTACTGTATAGATTCCCTCCCGCTCTGTCTTTGCTAATTAGTTATGGGTCATTCATGAACGATTCGTTCATTTTGAACAAATCTTTTATGTGGCACAGAAGAACAAGTGATATGCCCATTTTGTGTTGGCTGCACATGTGCAAAAAATAGTTTTTGTTTTCGTTTTAGCAAACGATAATACCTTGGTTCCCATTCACTTTCATTATTTGGAAAATCATACAGGATTTGAAGAATATAAGGGTGAGTAAATGATGGCAGAATTTTCTTTGAACTATCCCTTTTAAATAACAAAGCTCAAAAATAGGTACTGACAGATGATCACTTGTGACTGTGCAAGACAAGATAAAAATGTAAAATGTAAGTAGTCTATAAATTACTTGCATAATTATTTGTGTGTCCTGGCCACGGGGGCATGAACCCGGATATGAGATGGCATATGTGTGTGTGTGTGTGTGTGTGTGTTTGTGTGGTGGGTGGCCCATAGAGCAGCCTGGCAGCAGCTGGCTGTAACTCTCTGAACTTCCTCATTAATAAATGATCACAGACTCCCATCTGGAGAGGGCCAAGGCCTTGTACATGTGTGTGTGAGTGGAGCCAGGGTGGTAAGCACAGGAGCCAGGGCTCCGCATCTGCATGGCTGCCGGAGTCAGAAAAACCATAGAAAGAGAGAGGCAATCAAGGCCATTATTGTAACACTCAGCTTTAAGATTCACCACACCCTTTGGCTCTGGTTTTTCCATGGCTTTCTCTCTCTCTGCTCAGATGTTCTCACCCCAGCTGACCCATCTAAACTCCCTCACCCTTTTCCTGCTTTAACTGCAGCCCACATGTGCAGCTTATGTAAAGCAAAACACATGGGTGAATTTTACTGCAAGAACAAAAGGATGATTTAAATGATCTCTTTCAAAACCGAGTTCCTGTTCAATTTCTTGCCAGGGTGTTGCTACGTGGATGCTAAGGATTTCTGGGCGGTAACCTGTGGATTGCTAGGGTGTTCTGGGTGGTAACTAAGTGGTTACTGACTGGCCCAAGAAAAAATAACTCATCTCCATGTCTCGATACTCTTTATCCAAGTTGTGGCTTGGGTCCCTCCATCAAGGGATTTTTTCCGCGATGGGAGAAAGGTGCCTCTGATTTTTCCTTGCAGGGTACTAAGCCTTACAGGCTCTATATGGTTAGAATTAGGGTGGGGTGGGGTTAGTGTATCTGCTCCTTCCCAATAACAAACTGAGGCCTTTTGCACAACAGGTGATTTTCTTCACCCATTTTATTGTCCTTCAAGTGTAAGTGTTATGTATACCTTGTCTTGTCTCACTGTTGCCCTTTGTTTGTCATTTTTGTCACTTTTGTAGTTCCTTAGTTTTCACTTTTGTCACCCTTGTAGCTCCATAGTTTCCTTGTTAGCTTTCGTGTTCTCTGTTCATTGTTTTCACCTGCCCTCGTTAGTTTGCCATTGGTTTCTGTTTATTACCCTGTCATCTTGTTTGAGTTCCGTTTGTTCATTGGCTCCCGTTTTCCCATGTCCATGTATTTTAACCCGGTTGTTTTCACTCCCCTCTGTCAATCGTTGAATGTTGTTAAGCCTGGTATGTGTTCCCTGCCCGAGTTCTCAGTTTTGTTTCATCGTGTTTAAGTTTCCTGTTTTCCCATTGTGGGTTTTTCCTTTGTGTTTATTTGTTTGTTTGTTTAAATAAAGTTAAGCTGCATTTAGATCCACTCTCCTCGTCTGCCTTCGCTGCCTCCATTCGTAACAGTAAGTATGTTCTCTTAGGAAAGGCATAGCACACTCTTATTAACAAGGTGCAGGGCAACTTACTGAACATATCAAAGTTTTTTACAATTTCATAACCCTGAGTATGAGCAATAGTAATATTGATGCATGTCTTAACAGACTGATCACACTGTGAATTCAGTGACAAGAGTTTGAAGGGTCTTCAGCTGAAATCGTTCTTTGCTTACCAAAATTTTAAACTTCGGCCCCCAGTGGTCGAAGTTGGAAGTGTTGTTGAACGTATAAGCAGATGTTAGGTCCACAGAGTCGGGCCAAAAATTATTTGTAAAGAGAGTTGTTTTTAGTTGTGATGTAATATAGTCAAAAGGAATGTGTATTTTATTAAACCCTCTAACCCAGTGGTTCCCAAACCTGTTCCTGGAAGCCCCAAACACAGAACATTTTGTATATCTCCCTTATCTGATGCACCCAATTCAGGTTGTGGAGTCTCTACTAATGAGCTTATGAGCTGACTCTTGTGTGTTTGGTTAGGGAGATATGCAAAATGTGTAGTGTTTGGGGGCCTCCAGGAAAAGGGTTTGGGGTCACTGCTCTAACCCATATCCCAAAAAATTATTACCTGAAAAAGGATTGGTGTCTCTCTCTATTCATTTGTCTTTTTCCACATTGGTTGTCCAAGGCCAGAATAGGGTAGGGTTAACCTCTATGTAGGCTCCAGCGAAAAACCCCTTTGTATTCTTGCACCAACCCCCCCTCTTTAAGAGGACTATAAAGTTAAGTTCTCTGTTTATGTGTGTTTTTCTTTGGTTCAGTGGTCAATTCCACAATAACCCATTTGGGAAGACCCTAGTTCAAGTCACATAGGATGCACATGAGTTAATGAAGGTCTAAAAAGGACTATTTGAGGTTAAATAAAACGTTTTTATATAAGGGTTATTTAACTATTTATTTTTTGAAGATGTTCATAGCTCAAATGATACATATTTCTCTGCTTCTACTATGAGAATTCATCCCTAGAGAACCACCATGGTCTAGTGGTCAATCTTCCTGCATTCTTGATGGGTTCAATTCCCATGGGGGTTGACCAAAAAGAGGGGTAGAAACCTTCCATAGAAGGTAGGAGTGCTCTGGGTGGATGGAGTTGGGGGACCTCTGGGGGAGCTATACCATCAATGGTGAAAGCATATGGCTGAAGGACTACTTTGAGCATCATGTGAGGTGGACAGTCTTAACTAGGGTCCATGCTTTTGTTCGATCCTGAAACACGATGCTAATGTCATTATAAGGATCACAGAATTATTTCTTAAAATACTATTGCCTTCACCTAACCTAACCTAACATCTGTGGAGTTAAAATGCAACTTTTGGGCAAAAATTCAACCTCCAAATCACACTCACCATTGCTAACATGAATGCAATTACTTCCTATTTTCCATGGGACCAGAACTCAGAATTTTTACCTTTATATTTTAAGGTGGACCAATGTGCATTGAAATAGCTCTACAAGGACGGCTTTAACTGTTGTGCACTTTTATCATTTCAAAAACTGTGTCTCCCGCTGAAAGCATTTAAAAGTGCTCCTCCCGCTGGGTCCCATGGGAGTTGTAGGCCCCTGGGCTTCAGCCCGTGTAAGCCCGTGTGTTTCAGCTCATATAAGCCTGTGTGTTAATGTGCCCCTGGAGACGATAGAGGTTATGGATGCATCATCTTCATTTTAGCTGTTCCAAGCCATTTCTCATTATTGGCCAATCAATGTTTGCAATGCAGTGGTTATGGCTCTTTACATTTATTTATATTCTCCATGTTGGTGTTTAATGTGCTTTATAGTCTCATTAGCATAATTTCAGAGCTCGACAGAAACTTTACCTGTTATTTACATGCGACTCAGCCGCATGAATCTTTCATGAGGAAGGTACAGGGTCGAGCCCTCATGATTGTTCTGCTGAAATGATGATCTCCACAGAGGACTTCCTTTCATTAGCATCCTCTCTCAGCATGTACTCAATGCCTTTGCTCTCTCACTGGTTCAAACACTTTCTTTGACCTGTGTTGATTTTCTTTGTTCCAGAGGACAGTAAGACGGTGTGTTTACGTTTACTTTACCCCTGAGGATCATGAGGCCTTGTGTATTTTAATATTCATTAGAAAAAGCCTGTGATTAGCGTGATTATGAGGGTGTTAACCTCTAGGGCTCAAGTTTGTTACATGGCCCGTAACGATTTGACTCAAATGAACTGGAGATGAAGAGATGAGGGACTCTGACAGCCTAAGGAAGTTTTGCAAGTTAAAGTCGCAGACTTGCTTTGTGGGTTCCTGGCACTCTACAAGTGTCCTCCCTATCTTTCTGTATTAATAAGTGCATAAGTGATGTAATGAAATAAGTGATGTAATGAAAATACAGCAAAAAGTTTCTAACGCTCATTTTTTGCACTCCTTTAAGAATTTTCTTAATCATACTTCACAACTTTACAGAACTGTAGCCATACCAATGTTTGGTAGGTTTGAACATGGTTAATTCAAAATATCAAACCAAGTGGCATTTGTAATATATCTATTGTTAAAATTGTATCATTTAAAACCTAAAAAACTTATTTTTGTGAAGTGGTTGTGAAAATAAATGAATAAATGCCACTTGATCTTATAATTCGGTATCTAATATATCAACATACTTAACTGTTGTCAAAAGTGTCCAAATACTATTTTAGGCCTATGTATTAGTTCTACACCTCAGTTGTCAATCTAATGTTTATGATGGATCCAAGCAAAGCAAAATTAGTAATTATTGAAAGGATTCAAACGCTGTCCTTGCTGACCAATCGAGACCTCTTAATGTCTCAATATGCAATGATCACCAAATGCAATGGATTTAATATAGCACTGTAAAAAAAAAAATTAAATACTGTTACATTTACAGTAAAATACTGGCAGCTGTGGTTGCCAGAAATTCACTGTAAAATATACGGTAAGCACGTTTCAGTCTTAACGGGATGTAAATTTGTTGACTGTATATTTTATGGTGCAGTACCATCGTTTATAATAGTAAATGATAAACTAATATATTAACCTCTTAAACTGTAAAAATCTTCTTTTCACTTTATAATGTATTGTTAATCACTTTAGTAATTACAGAAGAGCACATGATGACATAAAGTTCATCAATAGGGGCTCTTCCTGGAGCAATGACCAATAAACATGTTTAGACAGTGCTCAGTGTCACAGTGTTAAAACAATAAACACCAGCAGAGTAACATGTGAAATTAAATGATGTAATAAACATGTAGGGACAGTGCTCAGTGTCACTCACATAAACAATAAACACCATCAGAGTAACACATGTGAAATTAAATGATGTAATAAACATGTAGGGACAGTGCTCAGTGTCACTCACAGAAACACAAAACACCATCAGAGAAACACATGTGAAATTAAAATGATGTAATCAACATTATTGTGCTCAGTGTCACTCACACAAACAATAAACACCATCAGAATGACACAGGTGAAATTAAAATAATGTAATAAACATGTAGAGACAGTGCTCAGTGTCACTCACAGAAACAATAAACACCATCAGGGTAACACATGTGAAATTAAAATAATGTAATAAACATGTAGAGACAGTGCTCAGTGTCACTCACGCAAACAATAAACACCATCAGAGTAACACATGTGAAATTAAAATTATGTAATAAACATGTATAGACAGTGCTCAGTGTCATTCACACAAACAATAAACACCATCAGAATGACACATGTGAAATTAAAAATGATGCAATAAACATGTAGAGACAGTGCTCAGTGTCATTCACACAAACAATAAACACCATCAGAATGACACATGTGAAATTAAAATAATGTAATAAACATGTAGAGACAGTGCTCAGTGTCATTCACACAAACAATAAACACCATCAGAGTAACACATGTGACGCTTCGCGTCGGGTGGTTCTTCGCCTCTACGTCGTGCATTAAAATCCTTTAATGCATGGCTAGCCGTGGATTATCCCTTACATATTATTAAATCCTACTTTTTACATACTTTTTTTTACAAAACTTTACCGAAAAACAACATGTATTGTATTTTTAAATATATTAATACAATTTCACCATAACTAAAGGTAACTACCCATTAACCAATACAATGTTTTTTTTCCTGTAGCATTTTTACAATCTTTACCATTAAAATTATAAAAAAAACTACTGTGAGGTCACTCAGCCTGAGTTGGTTTGATAAGAGTATGGGCTTGTGACAGGGCGGAGCCTTATCAGGCTAATCAACCCTCAGAGAGGGATAAAGGCCAACTGGTGACTAAAGTGCGACAGAGAGAGAGAGATTTACGGACAGCTGTCCGATACCTGTGTGTGTTTGTCTTTTTGGTTCAGTTTTATATTAAACTATTATTTATATCGTCAAGCCAGTTCTCGTCTCCTCCTTTCCATTAACCCATTTACAGGGATATTTGAAATGTTCCTTTGAAAATGATTCACCCTTAGCTTACCCTTTATCTCTAGAAACCTCAGTGAAACATCTACTCTCCAATGTCCCACAGCTCATCATTTTTGCATATTTCCAGGAGAATTTATACTTAAAAAGCTTTCAGTATGCAATGACTGGCATCTTAAACTCTGCTTGTCCTTTCAAGTAAATGTGTAAAACTTTTAAGATGAAATATCAAGTATTTAAGTGTTTTGAAGTAGAGCTTAATTATCCTTTCCTGATGTGCTGAAATGGAATGGACATACTGAACAGTTACGGGTCCCGCTAGGCTTCTTTTTTCCTTTCAAAATGCCAATAATTTGATTTCAGCTAGACTAATTCCTTTTAGCACTAGACTAAACTAGACTAATCCTCTATAGCAACAAGGTTACATTTATCAATTGATACTTGTGCTAGTATCTGATGTAACTGGGGATGAAAACATGTAACCTTATGTAATTGAATAATCTCTGCTTAAGAGAAGCTTAAACACACACTGAGTCAGAGAACAGAACAATATATTTATTTATTTTGTTTGCAATTCTTTTTGCTGAAATGCAATGCAATGTAAATGGGAAAAAACAATCTTGAACATAAGAAGCTATGATTGCGTTACAACACAATGTGTGTCTTAGATTAAATACAAATTTATTGTAAATATTGTAAAATATGTATACAATAATATTTTAAAAATTAGTTTTGGCTTTAGCACATTGACAAATAAAGGCTAATAATTTTTGTTGAAAACAAAAAGTTATAGTATCATACTTTTATATTTTTAAGGTATAACATGTGAATTCTATTCGGCAGTCCTTTCCATTAAAACACTCTGCTTTAGGGGATTTTCACCCTGACAATATTCTTCATTTCTGTGTTATTTATCATTGATAGTCCATTTCTTCAAAGATTTTTTAACATTTTGAAACATTCTGAGATATACTCAGTCAATTGCTCATTAAAACTATAATTTATAAACTTATAAGTTCCACAACATCACCCAGCACCTCATTTAGCATGTGTGAATGTGATTGCCAACTCCTCTCCGTAGAGCATCTGCCGTCACTGTAGCTTTTACCAGGAGCTGTCAGTGCAAATCTGGTCCAGTAGTCCACAGGCCATGAAACGACCTGCCCCAACACTAATTAATCCTCAACTGTCAGCATAAACTGCTAGTGCATGCAAGTCATTAACTACATAATGATCATTAAAATGGAGCCAGAGATGATCATTACTGTAATCATGGTTCAAATCTTGTCAGAAATCTTGTCAGAAAAATTAGATAAATTGTGTGTAAGATGATGGTTTGATGCACTGCCTTATTGGTGGGTTAACATAGCAACTCAATATGATAAAAGGACAAGTTTCTTTCCTTTTCATTTTTTTATTTAAATATACAGTGTCCTTACAAGGTACAAAGCAATAAATATCTTCCATTTGCCAGACAGAGAGTCCCAATTCAAACTCATCCGATTGGTTGAGACATTTTTGCTATGTTGCATTTAACCTAAAAATAGTATTATATGAGTATATGGGTAACACAATACATTTAGGTTCCCTTTGTAAAGGGTTTATAAAGAGGTTCATTTATGACTAATAACTCATTTATAAATGCATTATAAATAATTTAGATGCCGTTGTAACAACATTAAAAAGAGGTGACTTTAATGCGATTCTTGCCTAATAGTGAGCCTAGTTAAACTTTCATGTTATAAAAGCTTAATAATGGTACTTATTACAACGTATTTTAATAAAAATCATGAAATATCGTAATTCACTATAATAAATGGTCTGCACTTATATAGCGCCTTTTTAACCTTAACGGTATTCAAAGCGATTTACACTGTGACTCATTCACCCATTCACACACACATTCATACACCAATGTCGGCAGAGCTGCCATGCAAGGTGCTAGCCTGCCATTGGAAGTAACTTGGGGTTCAGTGTCTTGCCCAAGGACACTTCGGCATGTGGAGTCGTGTGAGCCGGGATTCGAACTGCGGTTAGTGGCCAGCCCGAAGCCATTTGTTTTGAGAATAATGGCTGGCTGATGAAGTTATTGGCTGGCTAACCGGCTCAGCCAAAACCTAAATGGCTGCTGCAGCCGCCAAACTTTTCATAGCTGCAAATGGCTGAAGCTGCCACTTCATGTCTACAAATGTCTATGTTATACTGATTTACTAGATCTCAATATTTCCAAGCAATGCATCGCTTACACTATATTTCTACAAAATGCAACACAATGTAATAAAGAAAACACCAGATTTTACTTTCACAACGTATGTACATATTTATTTTGTAGTCTGTATGCTACTAAACATTTTCAAATAGCCTACAATGTGTTGTGTTTAGGCTAAATGTATGTAGGCTAAGTTGTATACAATAACTTGGCATTATCATGGATGAAGCTTATCATATTACACCTTGAAAGAGCAAGTGATGATCGTTTGCCATTGAGCAGTATTATTATTGAATTTATGAGAAATCTACAGACGCAAACAGACGAAGTGTAGTAAAATAAAGACCTAAATGTGTATTTCGGACTTTTTTTCACCACAAGTCTGAAAGAAGACACGTTATTGAAGACAAATATCCACAAATCTCAAAATTGACCAGTAAAAAAAAACGATGTTTTTGCCTGCCGTGTCTCGCCTTAATATAAACACACACTGTTATCAGTATTATTTTGGACAAAGTTTTGCACATTTCACTTCAATGTACACTGAAGCATGCGTCGTGAATTAGCAATGTGGAAACGGTGAATGTCACGTTCAGTGCTATAAATCTCTCCGTTCCAGAATATTTGGTTCATAACATCAATCTTTGATTCAGGTGTTTGTGCAACCATGCCCTGAAGATTTAACAAAAGTCTGGGTAGGCCTAAGTTAAAAAAAAAAGTAAGTAGGAATTAGGAAAGTATGTGAGAAGTGAGATCAAAATTACCTTGCTTGCTTCTTTCCGCCATTTCACCTCAGTGTGAGAAAAAAATGCATCGCTTCTTCTGTACGGAAAACAAGCAATTTTAATTGGTCGTCAATTCAATGTGAGTCTGTGTATCGTAGCAATGAGCACAAGACTGTGCTGTTATGAATCCAGTGGGAAAATAGATCTCGTGTATTGTTTATATATTTCGTGTGTGTATGTCTCTATGTGATAGAATTATTATTTGATGCAAATAACTCTAGCCGGCTCAGCCAAACTTTATCAGACGGCGGCTCAATTTGGCTTACGAAATTATTGGCTGGCGGCGGCTGAAATTCTAAATGGCGCAAATGGCGGCGCCTGGCGGCGGCTTTGGGGTCTATGGCCAACCCACTGAGCCACAGCCGCCCAATTATAAAGTGTTGTGTTTGTATTTCGTCACTTTCTTTGTCAATTTGACATAAAAAAAAGGGTAATATACCAAGTGGTATCTTTCCAACAGCTTTCAGCAAAAAACACTTTGCTGTAGAAGAGCATCAAAAACAAATGTATAATCATTTTGAATATCTCAGTTGTCCACTTTGTTTTTGTTTAAGTTACACTTTCAAAGCTTAATAATGCTCATAGGTCATTAAGAAATGATTCACGGGTGTTTACTCTTTGTTAAGTTACTCTTTCATATCTTGTTAATGTTGGTAAGTCATTAATAAATGGTTCATGGGCATCCACTTTACATTAACGTACACTTTTATATCTTATTAATGTTTGTAAGTCATTAATAAATGGTTCATGGGCATCCACTTTACATTAACGTACACTTTTATATCTTATTAATGTTTGTAAGTCATTAATAAATGGTTCATGGGCATCCACTTTACATTAACGTACACTTTTATATCTTATTAATGTTTGTAAGTCATTAATAAATGGTTCATGGGCATCCACTTTACATTAAGTACACTTTTATATCTTATTAATGTTGGTAAGTCATTAATAAATGGTTCATGGGCATCCACTTTACATTAACGTACAATTTTATATCTTATTAATGTTTGTAAGTCATTAATAAATGGTTCATGGGCATCCAATTTACATTAAGTACACTTTTATATCTTTTTAATGTTGGTAAGTCATTAATAAATGGTTCATGGGCATCCACTTTACATTAAGTACACTTTTATAGCTTATTAATGTTGGTAGGTCATTAATACATGTTTCACGGGTGTCTACCTTTCGTTAAGTTGCACATTCACATCTTCTTAATGTTGGTAGGTAATTAATAAATGGTTGACATGTGTCTACATTTCCTTAAGGTACACTTTCATATCTTATTAATGTTGGTAATTCATTAATACATGGTTCATGTGTGTTCACTTTACATTAAGGTACACTTTCATTGTTTTTAATGTCATTAAGTCTTAAAGGTTCACTTTCATATGTTATTAATGTTGGTAAGTGATTAATAAATGGTTCATAGGTGTCCACTTTACATTAAGGTACACTTTCATAGCTTATTAATGTTGGTAAGTCATTAATAAATGGTTTACGAATGTCTACTTTATATTAAGTTGCACTTTCATATCTTGATAATGATGGTACGTCATTAATAAATGGTTCATGGGTGTGCAATTTACATTAAGGTACACTTGCAAACCTTATTAATGTTTGGTAAGTTATTGTTAAATAGTTCACAAGTATCCACTTTACATTAAGGTAAACTTTCATAGCTTACTGATGTTGGTAAGTCATTAATAAATCACCAACTTGGCAAGCAAAGTGACATGAGTCAAGACATTAGAGTAATGAATACAAACACAGTACTTTTTATTTCCCTCTATTGTAATCTATTTATGAAGCATCATGAATTATGACATTTCATGATAAGTAATGTACCTTATTAATGCATTTATAACATGTGAGTTTAAATTGGCTCACTATTTGGCAAGTATTGTATGAAAGTCACACTTTTTATTAATGTTGTTATAACTGCATATTAGTTATTTATAATGCATTTGTAGATGAGTTATCAGTCATAAACGGACCCTTTTATAAACCCTTTACAAAGGGAACCTTAATATAAAGTGTTACCAGTTAGGTAATGTTGGATTTGTTATAGGAACGTGTGCAACTTTCTCTTTACCATTTGGAATTGGATTTGAAAACCTGCACACCATTTCCTCCTCTGCATAATTCTTTAGAGTAGAATGACAAATGGTTCACTATCCTGTGAGGTTTTATTTCATGTTACATTCTTTTATTTGACTGGCATCACACAGACTGTGGAACTACTCGGTCTCTGTGCAGTTAATAGAGTTTTCAATCATCTCAATGTGATGGCTTTGTTTTTTACATGTTAGGCAGAACGAATATTTAATCAAAGAGACTGCTGGACTGAAGGTACCTCACAACTGATAAAAGAAACAGCAGATCATTGCACAGGATCATTGTTGTTTTCTCTTCCTCTTTCTCCCAGACATCTGTACCTCTATGCAACACTCTCTCTTAAACATGTTTACACTATCAAATTGTTAACAGGATATTCTCACCTTGCCAGATTTGTAGAGACAAAAGGGGCTCGTCAGATGTGCAAGAGACCGCCTGCAGTGAGAGACAGTTGTAGTCTGACAGCTAGGAGATGTGCTAATCCCTTTCTCTTTCCTGTCAACTGATTTGGGAATTTTGCTAACTTCAAATGAACTAATGAAAAACTAAACATTGGTTTTGCACAATGATCAAATGAGAGTCAGACTTGATGAAGATGAAGATATCTACAGCTGTATATGTCGCAAGGAGACACCACCCAGGGTCACGTGATCATAAATGGTAAAATACTTTTTAGTGACCCGCAGATGTAACATTTGTTTACCCATAAGTTTAACCTTTAGCCCAAACCTAAACCTATTTATGATTATAATATGAATATCACTGTTGTGATCCATAGAACAAAGAGAAACGTTTGTGTTTTGTACTAATGTTCTAAAGATTTTCCTAAATTTAACCCCTAACCCAAACCTAAACCAAAACCTAACTATAAGGTCTAACCTCTTTCCCTTAACCTTATCAAAGTCTTGGATAGGATGCTAGCTAACATCTTTAAACTACACTCACTGAGCACTTTTTTAGGAACACTGTTGTCCTAATAATGTGCCTGATGTGGTCTTCTGCTGTTGTTGCCCATTAGCCTCAAGGTTTGACGTGTTGTGCATTCTGAGATGCTTTTCTGCTCACTACAATTATACAGAGGGGTTATGTGAGTTACCGTAGCCTTTCTATCAGCTCGAACCTGTCTGGCCATTCTCCACTGACCTCTCTCATCAACAAGGTGTTTCCTTCCACAGAACTACCACTCACTGGATTTTTTTTGTTTTAGCACCATTTTGAGTAAACTCTAGAGTCTGTTGAGCATGAAACCTGGTAGATCAGCAGTTACAGAAATACTCATACCAGCCCGTCTGGCACCAACATTCGTGCCACTGTCAAATTCACTGAGCTCAGGGGGCCTGGGTAGCTCAGCAAATAATGGCGCTGACTACCACACCTGGAGTCACAAGTTCGAATCCAGGGCATGCTGAGTGACTCTAGTCAGGCTTCCTAAGCAGCCAATTGGCCTGGTTGCTAGGGTGGGTAGAGTCACATTGGGTTAACCTCCTCGTGGTTGCTATAATGTGGTTCTCGCTCTCTGTGGGACGTGTGGTGAATTGCGCGTGGATGCCGTGGAGAATGGTGTGAAGTCTCCACATGCGCTAGGTCTCCGCGGTAACACGCTCAATAAGCCACGTGATAAGATATGTGGATTGACGGTCTCAGACGTGGAGGCAACGAAGATTTGTCTTCTATCATCCGGATCGAGACGAGTAACTATGCTACCACAAGGACCTAGAGAGCACATTGGGAATTGGTCATTCCAAATTGGGGAGAAAAGGGGAGAAAAAAAAAATCACTGAGATAATTTTTTTCCCCATTCTGATGGTTGATGTAAATAACGGAAGCTCATGGCTGTATCTGCATGATCTTATGCATTGCACATTTGCCACACAATTGGCTGATTAGATAATCCCCTGAATAAGAAGGTGTATATGTATTCCTAATAAAATGTTCAGTGAGTGTATATTGTATTGATTTGAAATTATGTTGTTGATTGGAAAGTCTCCATTGGACATCCATACAAATGATTACAAGTTTTCATGAGATTACTATGTGTTGCTGTGTTGTTAGTACATACCCATCTAAAACAATTGACATCATAATAGGGCTTTTACATGTATGCTAATATGCTACAGCATAACTAAAATAAAGTCAAGCTTTAAGCAAGAAACCATAAATACAATTTTCACATTTGCATTCGATATAGGTTACATTGTTAAAAAGTGCTATTATCACACACAATTTGCATACACATGTGAGTCTTGAAATGAGGCAATTCTTATAGCCTCGCTTCTGGCTCAGTCAAAGAAACTAATCCTTAATTGTGTACGTGCCTAGCATACTTATGCTATTACACGACTTACTCTAGCCTGATGGAGCATGAAGGATCCGTAACGAGCCTGACGATGCTCCTTTCCCCCCCACTTTCTCTCCTTTTAAAATTCTTGCTGTTAAATGGATTTATGATCAAAGCGTCATATCAGCGTATTGTCTATTGAGGCGTTAGTCACACACTGCTGGACTGGATTTGATCTTCTTGAGGCTTAAGGGACTAAAAAGTAGGCAGACGGCAAAAAGGGAATAAAAAAAGGATGAAAACGAGACGGAGTGAGATATATTTAGTTGTAGGATCGTCTTTGTGTCTACCACTTTGAGTATTTTGAAAGTTTGCACTTAAAGTGTCGCCTACCAGCATTCCAATGTGGTTCAGATGTGGAGAGGAGCTAGGTGCTAAAAGCTACAACTAAATGCACAAGTCAATGTTCCTAAATGTATTGAACCTGTGACATGCACATATCTTAGGGACGAGGGGCAGAAGGATAAAAAAGGGTAGTGAATATTTTTGAACACTTTCAAAATGAATTTGTTTGTTTTTACAGTTTTTAAGCTTTTCTTTCTTTTATTATATAAATATACAAATGATAATTTTTTCCATTGCTTCCTTCATTAACAATAACACGACAAAATTACACTGCATTACAATTTTAGACCATGATATTCTTTGATGTTTGTCTGATATCCAAAAAAAGTGAATACCTTGTTAACACTTTTACCAGCCCAAGTTGCAGACAGAGGCAGCAGGCGAAAAACAGAAAACAGGAGACAAAGTAATGTTTGTCACAGTTCCGGTGAGTTTGTCGGTCTGTTTTGTTTGTTTTGTTATTTCTCTCCCTCATGTGTCTCTGGTGCTGTCGGCATGCATGATCAGTGTTTCCATGGGAAACATTAGCATGCTAGCAGCACCTGTCTCTCCACTAATTCACTGCCCATTTAAGCCCTGTTATCAGGAGAGGCAAAGTCCTGCAAAACTTTCCTTTCATAATTTTCCTTGTTCTTCACATTGCAGCCCTCTGCTTTCCCATAGGAGACAATGAAGGTGGCATGCGTTATCACACTTCTTACCAGAAGGGCCGGTGAATGGGAAACTGCCATGTGGAACCACAGACATCCCTGTTGCCCTTCATTTCAAGCATTCGTCATGGAGCTCCGCCAGGTGTTTGGTCACTCGGCTTAAGTTTGTGAGGCACCAAGGGTTTTATCCGGACTGACTTAGGGAAATCGGCAGGTCATGGACTATGCTATCGAGTTCTGTACTCTTTCTAAATCTTGTGAGGGGAATGATCACAAGTGGGGTCTTTCCGATGACATTCAGGATGAAATCTATCCCTTGGACTTGACTTCCCACTTCAACAACTCGGTGAATCTGGCCATCCGAGTGGATCAATGTCTGGCCCTATGCCGCCGGCTCCATTATCCACCTACCAGGGTGGCTGACCACAATACCCATTCCACAGTTTCTGCCAGGTCACTGGAATAATGGCCCGAGGCAGAGCAGGTCGGCTCAGATTTCTCGTAAAGAGAAGCAGTGATGCCTCATTCAATGACTGTTTTCATTGTGCCCGTTGTGGTCATTTCTCCATTTCCTATCCAGTAAAACACACCACTTGTCGATATGCAGGGGGTTACTGAACTTATCCGCAATACCCCTGGACCAAGCTCCTCCTGGCTTCTCCCGACCTGGCTGCAGTATGATTCAACCAATCAAACTGTCTCCGGAGCCGAAGAGCCGAAGGGAAGGTTACTGATTTCCAGTGGTTCAGTTGGATGAACATGTCACAGCCCACACACTCAGCGGCACACCCTTGAACATCTTCACTCATTCCACCAAGCCAGTCACCTTCGTCTCTGGAAATCATACAGAGCAGTTGTCCTTTTACCTGATCCAATCTCCATCAGTGCCGATAGTATTGGGGACATCCTTGGATGGTAACATACAACCCACACATAGACTGGTCAACCAATACTGTTCTTGCTTGGAGTTCTTACTGTTTGTTGCACTGTCTTAACTCTGCTGTCTACCCTGTCCAGTCTGCTGTCTACCCTGTCCAGTGTTTTGTTGCAGGATGAACCAGCGGATTTATCCAGAGTACTGTTGACATAACACGACTTGAGGGTGGTGCACAGCCGGTCCCACGCCATGAACCTTACTCCTCACCGCCTGTACGCTGTTCCCTTGAATTGATCTCTGGCACTTC
Organism: Xyrauchen texanus; assembly: GCF_025860055.1. Taxonomy (NCBI): domain Eukaryota; kingdom Metazoa; phylum Chordata; class Actinopteri; order Cypriniformes; family Catostomidae; genus Xyrauchen; species Xyrauchen texanus. The sequence goes on from NC_068290.1 coordinate 35,600,239, forward strand.
TCCTCCTCGTGGATGGCTGAATTTGCTCTTGGCTCCTGAGAGTGTGGACAAGAACAGCCATTGATGACCTTAGCCTTTGAACTTTTACAGGGATTGACCATCTTTATGAAGTTGGATTTACGCAACCTTGTCCGGATTAGGGATGGAGATGAGTGGAAGATGACTTTTAACACCCATAGGGAGCACATTGAATATTTTGTTATGCCTTTTGGATTGGTCAACGCCCCAGCCGTCTTTCAGGGGCTCGTGAATGATGTGCTTAGGGTCATGGTTGACCATTTTGTGTTTGTCTATTTAGATGATATTCTGACCTTCTCCCAGAATATCCAGGACCAAGTCCTATCCTAATAACTCCTAACCTTGCATGTCAGTTTATGGTGGAAGTGGATGCGTCGGAGGTTGGTGTTGGAGCAGTCCTGTCACAGCACTCTTCCTTGGACGGAAAGATGCATCCGTGTGATTTTTTCACATCGCTTAACACCAGCTGAATGGAACTATGATGTTGGTAACAAAGAATTGCTGGCTGTCCGGCTAGCTTTGGGCGAGTGGCATCATTGGTTAGAAGTTTCAGGGGTATCTTTCGTGGTCTGGACTGATCATAAGAACCTAGAGTACATCATATTGCCCGGGCTCTAAGAACATCAAGCCTGATTCATTGGCTCAATGTTTCGAAATCAAGACCTCTACCATCCCTGTGTTGTGTGGCTTCTTTTAATCTGTCTTCTTGGAGCAATCATTAGATCTGGGTCGAGTATGTCCACAACTCCTTGCAGTCATTTTGAAAGTGCTGAAATTTGATACTATATATACACCTTTTTCTGTCAAAATGAGTCTATTGCCATCTTGGGAAAGACAACAAAAAAATATGTAACAATTTAATGCTTTATTAACATTTTCAAAAATAAAGCCTGCCACAGTATAAATATAAAAATGTACTGCTGAACTTTTGGAAATATTAATTATGAATATAAAGTGATAGGTGAACTTTAAATTATTTTTATAATTATTATTATTATTATTATTATTATTATTATTATGGAAAAATCACACACTGCAGCTTTAAGAGAACCTGTATGACTTTCTTCTGGGAATACAAAAGGAGATATTAGGCAAATGTTAGCCTCAGTCAGCATTCACTTAATTTGCATCTTTTTTCCCCATCCAAGGAAGAATGACTGATGCTAACATTATGCCTAACATCTAATTTTGTGTTCAATGGAAGAGAGAGTCATATGGGTGTGAAACAGCATGAGGGTGAGTAAATGATGACAACATTTACAATATTTTTTTATTGTAGCATTGATGCAACAAAGGAACCAATTATTAAATAGCAAAAGTTCTTTCAAGAAAATAGGAATGATTATTTTATTACGCTTTTTTTTTAAAAATAAGGGAATGACATTTTGAAATATTTCTGTTTGGGTACAGTGATGTATATTTCATACACTTGACAGTTCTTCTCCATTGGGTGACCTCATAAACATATGGGCATGAGCCCTGGGGAATGTGTCCTGGCTGAAACAATGTGAACAGACAGACATAACCTAACTCTCCTGACGATTCTACCTGCCTGTTGGGACTGAGGGAAAACATCTGAGTGATGGCCCCTATACCTCAGAGATGGTCCAGTCGAACTATAAGTGGAGCAGTGCTTCAGAGGTTGACTAAGAGGGGATGGAAATCGTGACCCTCAGGGCACCAGGGCATCTCCTCATTGCCCCAAGCTGCCACACAGCCATTGTAATTGGGGGTCGACCCGGCAGCCTTCAGCTAAGGTCCCCACAGAGCTGAACAGAGTTCAGAGGTTAGTTTGACATTTTCTGTGTATTCACAGGAGAATAGACTTTACCTTTGGAATCTTCCACACCACCAGTGTTTAATGGAAAACCTCACACTTAGACAGAAGTTATATGGAAAAACCTTTTCTTATGCTGCGGTTAGTTCATATGCATCTAGAATCTACACATTTAAAACTTATTTTACATGAATTGACACAACACTACATTGATTGAAAATTTGTGGTGTTTGCTTATATAAGTATCTCAACTCCTTTTGCTCAAACTTAGTAAGTAACCACCTAGCAACCACCTAGCAATGTCCTAGCAATCACCCAGAACACCTTTGCAACCACAAAGCAAATCTCTGGAAACCACCCAAAACACCCTAGCATTCTGTTGGTGCGTTTTGTATGGGCAAGCACCACTTTCTTCAGAAAATGTAAAAATCTAGATAAACAATAAATGCATACCTCATGCCTAAAGTGACCCCTGTCCCCTTATCCTAAATGCTTAATGACCAAAGTTTATAGGGTTGCTAGTGACCAGACAAATGTAATAGTGTCACAATCTATATTTGTGCTCCTATAAATAACATTTTAAGGTTTGTTTCATATCTAAGTAAACTTACTAGAGTGCTATATTCATACAAATGAGGATGTTAGTATGTATTTGACAGTCAGTTGAATCTTATAAACTTTCAGCATGGAAATAATGATTCTGTTCTATGATTTATTGCATCATCTTTTTGAAAAATGTAAAAGAAAAAAATATAAATATATGTGGGAAACAAAATATTATTTTCTATTATTTTCATATTGTCTTGAAAATGCTTGAAATTGTTTCAATACCTGGGCATTTTGTAGATCGACTCGTAATAGATACATGCCTTGTAGCTAAAACCCCCGTACCTGTATGTAATAATGATTTGCAAAACACCAAGGCATTAAAGAGCTAATATTACTACTTCAATATTCAGTCCCAGATTTTTTAAGTGATCTGTATATATCAGCAAGCCTCATTCAGAACCAGCACACTAATGAGCTGTTGACATTAATTAATTTGGCACATCTATTAAAAATAATTATTAAGAAAAGCATGCTGAATCGGGCAGACTAAACCTGTTGACCCCCCACAAAACAAGTCTCAGATGTATGACATCACCCTGTGCCCAGCCATCAGACTGTGTGCCGTACCTTTAAAACCTGGGTGACCTGTCATTGTTTCTCTTGCCTTTGTGTCCCCTGCCCCCTTTCTGTCATGACACTGGCAGCAGTGGCAGGGCCCTCTTGTCCCCCTGGAACTTGTTAAGAGGACAGCTCCCTGCCACATGAACAATGAGAGCAGAGGGTAAATGTCAGGGGTCCCCTCTATCGTCCAGGTCTTTCATGCCCATCTGTCTGCCCTTGTCTTTCAAAGAGATGGCATGTGTGAACACAGGGCCGCATCAATGCATGGGCTTACCTGGGCTTAAGCCCAGGGCCCCCAACTCCCAGGGGCGCCCCCCCTTCGTGGTGTCCGCCACCCTATTCTACGCTGTCGATAGTCGCGGGAGGAGTGTATGTAAATGTGTTCAGTGGGAGATGCTGATATAACCGTGGTGATGCTATGCAACAGCCTAAGCCATTCATCAAGCACATGTATGTAAAATAACAGTCTGCCTTAATGCGGCCCTGAGTGAACCAAACTATGTGATGCATACAGTAGATGCTATGCTGTTAAGGAGATATTGAACAAAGTCACCATTTAAGCATATAATGACTTACTACTGATACATTTATTATGATACTGAGCTAGGTCACACTATTTGATATAAATAACACTGTTTAGTTTGTAATGCAAAATACATTTTAAATAAAAGTAACTTTATTTTTCAATCTATGTTTTTCATTAGAATATTAGCCAATTTGCAAGTCATCATTCATCCATCAATTTTAATAGGTTATATAATGTTTAATAACTTATTAATAATACAAATATTTGATATAATCTATAAATAAACTATACAGATAATCTTTATTTAATCTATCTATGTATTTATTTTCCTCCAAAACGTCAAATCGTCATCTTTTACGAGAGCGGAAGTTCACACAGCGTGCTGAGCCGGTGTCACAGACTGTCACTCAAGTCATCAGTGCAGCAGCATCAAACTCTTCAAAGTGAAACACTTTCTTCATTCCACACAGTGAAAAAAATAATAATTTTGTCAAGCAACGTCTTCATTTAACACTAAGACAAGCTGATATTTCAAGATTAAAATCACAGCTCTAACTTAAGGCAGCACGCTGAGGTAAGTTTTGGCTCTAATACTAACGCGGGCTATTCTGTGTAATGAGAATTTTCAGGGTGATTCTATAACTAGGCTCTTATGACATCAGTTTTTAAGTGTACATTTTTAAATCAGTGCAGCAATATATCAGTGTGCTTTGTCCCGCATGTCATAAGCAGTATTAATGCATTCACACCGCGCCCTCGCGGGGGAACTGGAAACTATCGCAGCTACTTCAGGTGAATTAACTGTATAAATCCATGTAAACATCCAAGTTAAGTGTAAATCACTGCCATTCGATGTGATCGCCAACTGGAGCAGAAACAGACAGCATTTCTGAGTGTGCACAGCGAGGTGCGTGGGGCGTGTGCGTATGAGATGTGAGGTCATGAGGCAATCGTATGGCGAAGAGAGTGGCTGTGCCCGCAGTCGTTGTAATAGTGAATAGCAGTTAGTGCAATATATCTCAGCAGTCAGTGAACGAAATTAGTGAATGCGGATGAGAGTGTCGGAGCTCTGGGGCTGGTGCAGAAACGTCACATATGAAATTTTTAAATACTTGGGCCTTATTTGTTATTCTTATTAAATAATATATTAACACAATACATCTTCATTCTGTTTGTTATTCTGTGTGTTAATATAAAGACTAAACACATTTGATCAAATGAAGAGTACATTTTAAAATGTATCTGGATGTTTTGTCTTGCTATATGTTTTTTTAATCCAGAAATAATTTGTTAAAAAGTAATTTAATACATTCAGCATGAAATAAAACATTGCAGGAGTGGAGGAAGGAGTAAACTCCCAGCTCATACGTCTTCCCTGTGGTGGATAGTGGGAAATTAACCGTCACTTTTTGGAGTCTCAAAATTTTGGCCTACAGAGATGAACTATTTTTCAAAATATCTTAATTTGTGTTCTGCAGAAGAGAGGAAGTCATACATATCTTGGATGGAATGAGAGTGCATAAATTATGAGAGAATTTTCATTTTTGGGTAAACTATCTCTTTAAAGTGATGGCTAAGCCATCATTTAATATTCTGTCATCATTCAATGAAAGTAAATAGTGACTCGGGCAAACATTCTGTCTAATATCTCCTTATTGTGTTGCATGGTAGAAAGAAAGTCAATTGGGTTTGGAACAACATGATAGTGAATGATGACAGAATTTCCATGAATAATAATAATAATTCTACAATAATAATAATACGTTAAATGTGTATTATGTAATGGAATATAGGGGAGTAAACATCTATTATGTCATTTGTGAAAGTAATGAGTTACTCACTACATGAGTACTCTTTTAATTGGATACCTTCTTACTCTTACTCAAGAAATTATTTATGTTAGTACATTTACTTGTACATGAGTAATATTTTTTTTAAGTAATTTTACTTTTACAGTTTTTGGCTACTCTACCCACCTCTGCCTAAATATAAAATGTCATGGTTACTGTTGTAACCTCCGTTCCCTGAGGGAAGGAACGAGACGTTGTGTCAAATTAAGTGATACAAGGGGTCTTCCTGGGACGACAAACGTTCCTCTGAACCTGAGAAAAGGCCAATGTCAAGTTGGCAGACAGAATTTGTATGCCCCACCCCGGACATACCGGTATAAAGGGAAGTGGGGCAGCGAGTGTCAGTCAGGATTTTGCACTGAGGAGCCTAAAATAAGGTACGGCAGTTTACAGTGGTAGGTCTAGTGCTGTGGCAGGAGGGACTCGTTCCTTTCCTCGGGGAACAGAGGTTACAACAGTAACCATGACGTTCCCCTTCTGTCACTCACTCTACGTTGTGTCGAATTAAGTGACACAAGGGGTCCCATCTAAAAACGCGACGTACTGACCGTGTTATGTGAACTGTCAAGACAGGTGCAAGCAGGCCACTGTGTGCTAGAGGCAACTGTGTCGGCACTATGTTCCCCGCATCCCTGAGGGGTGGAACAGGTGCTACATGACTAGGATGGGAGCAAGCCCGGCTGCCTCAGCCTTTTCTCTCACTATGTCTGTCACATAGGACGTGAAGCGGCTGGGGCTGCTATGAAATGCATAGGGGAAGGCGGTCTTTCCCGGTCCTATCATTTCAGGGTGAAAAGTCCCTGCGGAGGCCACATCCTGCCCAGTCTAGGGGGAGGTAACATGTGGAAAATACACCATGAGGGTTGTGAAGCCATACGTGGGAAATGGAGCAGTGGTAGGTCCAGCCTAATGAGGGGGGCAGTGGTAGGTCCAGCACAGCGACCGGGGCAGCGGGGCAGCCCAAGGGAAACGCGGGTCCGCCAACAGGGAGACCATACCGCAGGAAATACATCACAGGGAGTTTGCCTGAGAAGGGAACTAAGCCTGTGGAGCCCAATCCCAGTACAGAGCACCTGTGACTTGTAGTGGGTCTTGCCACGAATTGTTCCACTGAATTCGCCG